>NC_054085.1:37726600-38040663 GCF_017562075.2 Anopheles merus | reverse complement strand
GAAAGGATACAGAAGGATATTTGTACCTTCACAACGCGCCAAAGGTGCTGACACTTACACGTTTATTGCAGAAACGGGTTCTTTGAAATTATAAACGTAAAGCTATTGCATACATTTAGGCGTTTTTCACGATCTGCTTTATGAAATGGTAGTTGCATTTTATTAATATTTTCACCGAATTTACGTTAGTAATTATAACAAAACAAATGCAATGAAATGGTTTCGCTCCCATCCACAACAAATTATTTTCCCACCGCCCTGTAACTCAACACGCTCCATTTCCCTCTGCACGTTCTATTCGTTCGTTAATTATCTCAGGCAAGCAGCGCGTACGAAAATTCCATCGAACTGTTATGCGAAACGATGGGAATGATTGTATTCGGAAAAATATTCCACATGGAAACCCGGGTCGGTCGGGTTTCGCTTCTACACTAGGTGTTGCTCGGAACTGTAATGGATATGGTTATGTTGGGCACGAAAAGAAACCAACAAACCCACCCCAATGGGAAAGTGGTAAAAAAATCCCACACACACTCTCACACGCACGCACACAACAAATGCTACGCTGATTGAAGCTACAAAGGGTGAGGAAGAAATTGTGCATGGCAATATGAATGGCTGGACGAACCGGAACGGACAGGATCGCTTGATTGTAATGGAAATCCGCAACCGAACCCCGGAAAACGGCGATAGCGGAAGATAATTGACAATTAAAAGTAATGAGGCTCATCGCCATGCTGGCGATGGCGGACAGTGCGGATAGACAATGGTGTATGTGTGTGTGTAACGAGGGCGTAAAGTCTCACCCGGGTCCGCTTGACACCGTTTGACACCGGAACAAAGTAAGGGCAGACGCAACTATTATGCACAACACTGTTGCAGACCGTACGGGTCGCCATTTATCCGTTATCGAGTGGTCAGATGGGAAAATGTTGGTCAACAGGGTTACTATAAAGGAGTCATCGGGTGTGCTTGTTTGTGTTTGAAGAAACACGCCGCACAGTGGAGATGTGTGAGAAGAAGAAAAACTAGTACAGTTCGTTGCCAGATGGGAGCAGCATCTGGGAGAGGGAGAGAGAAAAAAACACTATAAAAGGCACGCGTCGTGGGTGCAAATAGTGTATCGTGTTACTCAACATTCTTGTGCTGCTGGAATCAGACGAAAGTAATTGGAAGATCCTTTGAGCTTCGAAGAGCAGCGGTAGCGGGAAAATGCTGTAACCATCACGCTGCTTACAAATTGCTTTCCAATCATACGCACCTTCGTATGGGAACAGTTCGAACCAACACAAACTGCTGCAAGTACGCAGACACACACAAACACCCTCGAGAAGCAGGAAAGGATATTGCAAGGCATTTTTAGTGCGCAATTCTGCACAGAAACAATCCCTAATTTAGCACGTTTCGCACCGTGTGAAGATCCTTAGGGGTTGGGCTTTGCCACTGGTGCTGGTGCGTGCCTAAGTGGGGTTCTCGTGTTGCTTTGCTTTCTTTGCTTGCAGGTAGGTCTGTAGTAACAAAGAAGAGAAACAAAAGCAGGACTTCAATCTTTCTACCGATCGATACATGCACCCCAAATCATTTTCAGGTGAATTTGTGATGCAAATTGCATAAATTTAGGCGTTGTCGAAAGACAAAATCTCCCAAAACGAAGATGCTCCAAACTTATCTAATTGAAATTTATATCCAAAAGGCAGCCATGACCAAAACTTGTTAACCAAACTTTAAGTTAAAGTATTCCCGGTTCGGTAGTCTAATTACAAACTATTTGCAAACCTCCACTTTCGTATCCTGTAGCTCAAGCCCCCTGCACATGCCACTGTGCTTCTCCATGTGCTCCACAACACTTCCTGCATTAACACATTACACGGGGATCGAAACGGTGGGACAACTTTTCACCGCTCGGCTTCTATTTATCCGTTCCGCCCCGTCTAGATAAAAGGATAATGCCCGTGTGCCGCAGTGGGAAACTTCCGCACTTCCATATTGACCGGAAATTTAATCCGTTAAGCTAATATTTACTCTATCCCTACGGCAAATCCGGGCGTGTGCGAAAGAGAGAGTGTGACAAAGAATAGCATTTTTCTCTATCCCCACCAAAACAAAAACCTAAGGCTCAACACAGCCAAGGGACATCAAATCCGTTTTCGGCGTGGTGAGATTTTTTCTACCGCAAAGAGTGTTGATTTTACCTTTAAAAAAAAACTACACACAAAAGCAAATAATCGTCCCTTTTTACGGTTGGGGGGAGGAGATTGTCAGCTATGTGCTATATGTGTGTTTGTGTGTGTTGAAAGGGTGGCTTTATCCTGTCTCCCGTTGGGAGCACTTAGCCTTTTCAGGGGGATAATTTGTTGTGCCAGCTGTGCGACACAGCCACCCGTGGAGTGTGTGTGGATGTGTGTGACAGAGCATTCGCTCCACCGAGGAGTGCATCACAATTTATCGTGCATATCGGGCACATTTGTTTGCTAGATAGGCATTTGTTGCGGTGGTGGCCTTTTTTCTCCCTTTCTCTCTTTCTATACCGTCTGGTGCCTTCGTGCCATATCCAATCGGTTAGATAAATTGTTTGCCAAAGAAGCCAATCCGGTACGGAGCAGTGACGGCAGTGAGGTGGAAGAATTGAGAATTCTCTGAGCTGGTCTGTCGAAGGATGCTGGAGCATTGTGGTTTTCTTACCAAGCTCATCACTCCTTGAGACGTTCCTGCTCTGGTCGACCCTCCAGGAGCATGGAATTGGTTTGGCTTTTTCCTATGATTTCCTCTGGCAAGATAGTGCGGCACCGAGAACGGTGGGAAGAAACGACGCGAGAAACATAATCCTTGATCATTAATTTTGACCAGCTGGTGCCGTACAACAGGCCGGGTTGTCTTTTTCATAGCGCAGTCAGTAGACTTTGACACAATATCGATTAAAAGCCGGCGACCGAGGGGCCACACTAGGGGCGCGTGACTACCGGTGGTCCCCGAGGCTAACGTGAAAGGATTAACGCGGCACGAACTATGAATGGTTTCGCGTTAAGCCTCTAATTTGCCGGTGCGACCTTTAATTAGGGCAACCGCTTTGTGCGACAAATGTCTTTGAGACGGATCGGGCGGGTTTGGCAGGTGTGGGGTAAGGTGGGAGTTGATTATTTTGCTAGAGAAAACGATGCAGACTTTCGGCTGAAAATGAGCGTTTCATATGGCAATGACGAGAACGAAACACGGTGGCGGTCTTCAGGGGTTTGACAGACGACGGTCGTTAAGCATTCTTAGAAATGTAAGCTATTAATTGATGAGGCTGAAAATGACAACTTTCAAGTGTTATCTTCGATAATGAGATGTTTTATCGCATAACGATACAAAGCGAGTCCTTTCATTGGGGTTTTAGGTGGCTTGTCAGTAAATCTTTTACCGCCTGAAATGACAGTGTACAGAAACTGATTCTTTCATTGCTGTATTTCTTTACTGAAACTCAAGGAATAATGTTGTAAACGCTCAACATAAACCTGTCATTCCATAACAACCATCAAATTGAACCTATTTCGATCCAACACAACAGTAACGAACCTAACATCCTAATCGTCTAAAAGGAAAAGCTCCTCCTCTAAGCCATGCAATCAAGGTGAGACTAAATGTGTTTTTCTCCAATTTTCCCAATGGTACAAAAATCCATCAATTAACTCAACCATCTCTCTCCTTCTCTCTCTCTCTCTCTCTCTCTCTCTCTCTCTCTCTCTCTCTCTCTCTCTCTCTCTCTCTTGCTGACAGTTCCCGGATGTGTGGTTCAAACGAGACCCAAAACCATCGCTTCCACAAACATCCCTGGGAAGTCTGCTCAGTGATGCGTTTCAATCAGACTCCAAAGCTCCACAAGAACGGCCCGACTGTGTATGTGTGAGCGTTACACGTGAAGTAAGGCTTTGTGGTTCTTCCGGACTGTTTCCATTGTGATACTTTTAGATATGGAGCCGGTTTAGCCGGCTTGCTGTATCGGTCCTCTGTGAACAGTGTCTGTAGTGTTATTTGCCGTTGTAACCTGCTGCTTCCAACCGAAGAGATGGGTGGAATGGTGCGTTAGGGTGTATTTTTGGTTTCCGCTGTTGGCCACAACACAGGGCGGAACCGAATGCAAGAAGCCGGCCCGAACAGGGGACGCTTCCGGGAGTCAAAAGCTATGATGCGTGACTGATACAGTAGTTTCTTGTTGCTCCCCCTCTAGCTCATCCCTGTACTCTACGCTGGCCATTGTTTTCGTGCGCGTGTGTCTTTCTTTGTTCCGTTGGCTATTTTCGTACTTGATGTACGCTTTTAATTGTCTTCTGGCTTACCTTGGGCCAACGGGAAGCAGGCGCTTTGTGGGCTGGTAGTTTTCCCTCCTTTATGACACACAGGAGAATGGTGATGAGATTGGACCGTTGTGTGGTCAGTGATTGTGACTGTTAGTCCAGAGGCTTGTGTATTGCCGTTGATAATAGGTGTAATTTGCTGAATAAAGTGTCCGAAGATATCTCGGATCGATAAGGCGACTTGGTCGGAAAACTATAACAAGCTATCAATTTGACTCGTTAAACGTGAATGTCTGAGCACGAGCTCTGCCACAATGGCTAAACAAAGTTTTGGCCCTGCCGAGAAGACCTCTTTGGCTGCACTCTTTTCTCCCAAATGCAAGCGGAAATATAAACACCAATCCCCTTTTCGCTAAGAAACTTCCCCACAAAGGTTATCCCTCCGGGTAAAGGTTTCCCAATTGGAAAACTTACATTGACGTTAGCCAAAGTTTGGCTTTCCAACGATGAAGTTTATTATCCAACGTTCTCAGGAAAGTTTGCATAGAAAAGTATTCCCATAGAGGCAGAGGCTCTGGCTCTGCGCCTTTGGGGGCGCACTGTGAGCGGGAACTATTTTCCACGAAAGAATGTCTCGTCTTTATAAGCATCCTTCACGGCAACGAAGGAGCGATGAGGGCTTGCACACGGTAAGAAAGCTTTCGCTCAATGCTTCTCTGTATGTGTGTGTGTGTGTGTGTGTGTGTGTGAGGCTTCTATTGGTTATTGAGGGTTTTTTTTTGCCTACGTTCAGCTTTTTAGCTCAATCCCTTTCCAGCGGCAAGGCGTAACGTCTTGATAAAATTTATGACGAAGCGTTACCCAACTTCAGGCATCAATGTCAATGTGCTGAGGATGATGCATGGGAGCCCAAGAGCCGAGAACGACGGTTGAAATATAACAATATTTACCCTTATGGCTCCCTCGCCTACAGCCTGCTACCAAAACAAGGACCCGGGTAAGGGGTGTTTCTCGCTTTCAGCAAAACTGAAGCCCAAACCATAAAGCCGACCGAGAATGTCTTTTTCAATTTCTATCAATGGAGGAGCCGCAAACTTCCATTGCGGAAAAGGGGGGGGGGGGTGAGTGGGACGGCCGGTTTTAACCACTTTATGATCGGTAAGGCAGATGAAGGAAAGCCTTTCTCAAGCACAGAATGCTGCGGCTTGTACACATTTCAACATGGCAATAGACCGGGCGAGAGCCGAGAGAGATAGAAAGAACTGAGAACTAAAGGTAAAAAATGACGGAAGATATTCTGAAAGATTTTCTAAAAAGGTCTCAGGAACGCTCCTGCTTGAGTCAAGGATGTGGGATACCGGGGGAAGCAAACACGTTGGATGGTTCTTTTCTGGATACTTCTGGGGTTTGTGTGAAGGAAGCCACACTGTAGCGATATCTGGTTGGGGTTGTGCGATCGAGAAGGCGGGAAAGACGCAAGAAAGCAAGTATTCAATAGGTTGAATTAAGGATTTATCAGCATTTATTCGTTACATTCCCGAGCATCGTTATGCTAGCGATACCAATTACTTACACCATGGGACAGGGAGCAGGAAACGTTCGTACAACTGGAATACAATATCTGTCTGCTTGCTCGGGAGAAAGTTCTGACGATTCTTCTAAGCCATGTTAAGACGATTTCTGATGAATTGCAATCGGTGTCAGTAATGGTAGAGAACACGCTTGTTAGCCTTCCGGGTGGATGGAAACGAGCAGAAGCGCCTCGTTCGATCTTTATAATGAAGATGGAAAAGTATACGATTGCGCCGGCAATGGGTAGATGCCATGTGATGTCAGGAAATAACCCGTTGGAAGAATGTTCTGTCTTTTGCGAAAACGTGATATGACCCTTTCTTGTATAAAATTGTAAAATAATATATCTAACAACATAATGCTATATAACACTAAGGATTAACGCTGTTAATGTGGTTTTGTTAAATTATTGCATACTTTTAGGCAAACAAATTATCCCATTTTAACACCCCCAAAAGTATGCAATCATGCAGCACTTGAATTTAATCTGTACGCGTGCTCCTTTCAATCAATGTAATAACAAGCTGTTATTCTTCACATTACAACAAATGGCGACGATAAAGCATCTACACCGACAAACTTGCCAGCTCGGTGATATTTACACAAGCGATTATATTTATTTCTCAGAACGATAGAAGCCGCATAACTTTCGGATGGATTAAATATGGATCACGAAACAGCCGTCACGTTGCCGTTCTCGCTTTCTCTCACCATCGATAAGCACCCTTCCGACGCCTCTTTGCCGTGGCCGGAAAGTCGGCCGCGTACAAAAATCCAATAAATATAGATTGGTCTTGAGCCGGTGCCGATTCATCGGGAACAGGATCGGAAACTCGTTAACGAAGGGCGTCTTATCTTGTGAAAGCATTTCCCTGAGACAGGTATTTGTCTGCGTGTGTGTGTGTGTGCCAGAAGCTTGTTTCTCTTTCCACACAATATAGGGGAAACTCTTGGCAGCTGGAACGGTATTTTTAAGAGCGGATGGGAGCTACGCCGGGATGATATGTTGTTAGCTAACAGGTGAACGAACATCACGCTTTAAACGCGCTGTCTGCCTGCGTGTGCGCTTAAACTGCTCATTCTGATAGCGCCGGCTATCGGTGGGTAAGTGAGGGTGCTGAAAACGCCTTTTTCCTGCTCACTAAATTTTCTCCCCAATTGCTTCCAATTTGAACGGTGAGGGAGGATAGGGTGGCAGAACAAGTGCTCGACAGTTGTGCAACTTTGTTCGACAAGCAAAGCGCGCACCTCGTTTAAAATAGAATCCCCATGTTCTTCGGGAGCTCCTTACTTAACGGAGAGGAAGCTTTGCTTTGTGGGAAGCGGTTTTCGGCAAACTACCCGGACGATGATGATAAGGAATTATGTTTATTGGGCCGAAAGTGTGCCGACAGCACACCGCAGGTTGGGAAGGGGAGGTGACTGAGAAACGATGGGAAATGAAAAGTTCCGAAAAGGAACATTCCAACTTCTTCTGTGGGGATGTGGGAAGCGGTGCCTGAGGCCTGGTGAAGCATCCAACGATGGGCAACGAAGTTTTGGCGGCAAGTTGCGTCTTAAATTCTCTTCGACATTGCTATTGCCGTCGAGCTGAATAATGGGAATCGTCTGCATCGTTTCAACGACAATCGGAAAAGTATCCGTGACAGTCCGGAATCTCCGGTGACGTCGTCTGCAGAGTGTCCGTCGGACTACTGGGGGGGGGGAGGGGGGAACTTCCGCCAATCCGGTGATACTTTAACAGCAGGTTACATTGCAAACATCGCAGGCCATCTGGTTCATTAAAAGTTTGACTCGTTGGTGGCGTTTGACGAGTGGTGGAGTGATGGAGGAGCCGGCGTTGTCATTGATCCGCGGCCCGGTTCCGTCTGTCTGTCCGTCTGTCTGGGATGTTTTGTTCCTTTGTTTTTCCGAGGGTGTGTTGAGTTGTTGGGAGTGATTTCGCCGGGTTAAAGTTTCATGTCACTTCCAATGTACGTGCACGAAGAAACAAGCTTTGCGGGTCCGCTCACCGCTACACCTTGTCTGTTCCTATTGCGGAGGGATTTATAAGAAGCTCCTGCGATGAGAGCATTTCCCAGCCACGTGTAGCGCCACGGATCGTACGAGTCAAATGTGAAACAGTGGGCAACAAAAGGCGAACGAAAACCAGCGACACGATGTACGTTAGTCATTTGTCACCCGTGACATGACAGCTAAATTGTGTCCCCGAGGAGCTTTGGGCGAAGGCGAACAGTCGTTTTTTCGCGTCCTTAGCAGCCTGCCTGCCCTCTGTTGGGTTGGTTTTCATATTTTTATGTCCGATTGCGAGCTCAAAACTCCGACCGAGCTTGTGCGCTTCGTTAGAGAGCGGGAAACTTGAGCCGACAGCATCCCGGAAGGATGGGGCGAAATGGGATTGTTTGATATTTGACACTGCTCCAAATGAGTTGAAACGGGTATGACATCTTGCTCCCGACGGAGTTCGCCGTCTTCTTCATGCTGGCCTGCTTGGGCTGAGAGCATTAAAGGGAGCGCTACTGGGGCACTTCCGACACGATTGTGGTTTCGAACGTGAGTGTCGTCTGCCTAATCGTCATCTTCTTTGGTACTTTAAACACCACCGTTACCAACGGCTACCAAAAAGCTTCTTCTTTCCCTATCCTCCCCTGCCCAGCTAAATCCGGTACAAAACGACACGGAAAGATACGAGCGCAATAAGAAGCTCGTAATGGGTCCGGTTCCTGAGTGTGCCACACTGTGTGTGCCAGCAGAAACGGTCGGCGACATCCGGAAGGACAGTAGTTTCAGAACTGTTACTGGCAGCAGCCCGGGATGTGCCTGCGGAGAGCGTTGGTTAGGCGTGGAGGAGGGTCAGACGATGTATTTGGCAGAATGGCAGCACTTAAGCGTTGAGGCGTTATGATAAAACGGCTCGCACAGTCTAATGCTGTGATAATTGACAATTAAAAGTAATGATATTCGCACCTGAGAGCGTTCGGCGCGTCGTAAAGATTGTAATAAAGAACGAGTGAGCGAGAGCGAAGGAAATATGGCCAACGAGAGGAATACAAATTTATGTTGCTTGGAAACCTTATTCATCGTAGTGTTCAAGCATTGGGATAAAATTATACCCAATCCAAGGGCATGATAATGGGAAAGAATACAGTAACGATGATGACGCGATGTGATGGTCTCCTTAAAAAAAATAATTGGGGAAAAATCATGTACCAAATTGATTTCATTGCTTCAAATAATATTTGAAAGAATGCTTTGAAAATTCTAGAAATCCTTATCATCGTATGAACGGTGAGTTTTTCTATGCGACGCAGAAAATTCAATTTACTAAAATCCTTTTTGTTATACACATCATCTCTCTCCATTGTGCAATTGTACTCCGATCGCCAACATTCCTTTTTTTACCCAATATTTGCAAATCAATTTAGCTTCACAATCAATTTCTGCCAATTAGCGAGAAGCGAGGAGAGTGGAGCGGATCGGATGACAATATTTTTATTGACATTCATCGCTGCACTTAACAATCGATGGCTTAGTCGCCCGCCCCCCCCCCCCCCCACTTGCCCGAGCCGATCGACGTTTCGTATCGAATGCGAAATGCCACATTTTGCCGGCTGCATATTGCATTGTTCGCTGCATGGCATTTGGAGCTGCTGCCTGACAATAAAACACGTTCGACCGAGTGGCTCACGTTGCCTACGGAAACCAGAAGGAGAGTTTGTTGTGTCACGTACGATGATAAATCCGGTTAGAATGCCTGGAGTATACCGTGCACGTTGTGCTGTGCCGTTGGTGAAGCCACATTTTTAGTTGTGCGCTTTCGATCTGGGTCCATAAACCAATATTTTTTTTTCTTTATTTTCAAACATATGTTTTTAGAGAAATAAAAACGAATGGTTAATTTTCGAAGCGCAATGAAACCTCGTCAACGTTCTTGTTTATGCAAAATTTGATACGTTTCATGTTGACTAAAGTGGGGTTGTTTTTTGAGTCGAAAATGTAGGCGTGTCTACCGTGCAAAATAACTTCCAGCAGTATTGAACAACAACCAGGGCGCCTCATAATAGGTACCAGAATCGAAAAGTTAAACCATCAACGTGGGAAATCCCATGGACGAACCGGATGCTGGCCCCAACACAAAACCCAAGGCGGATGTTTGGTTTCGGAACGTGAACGTCTAGCTTCGGGGTGCCTTATCTACCTTTCTGGCGATGTGTATGGCAAGGATGCAGGTAAATGTGTACCAATCTCCAAGACGCATCTCTATTGTTTCTCATTTTCCATGCCACATCATCATCCCAGGGGGGCCCATAGTTGTGGTGTATGCTTAAGGCCCGATGTCCATTACCTTTTTAAGGGTTGGCAAACTCTCCGACACTGCTCTTGGTCGGACTGCTGCGAACGAATGTGTAACCATCGCCACCGAGAGTAGGACTGGTTAGATCGTAGACCTTTTTGCTGGTAGAAAGGTACGTGCAGTGAGGACATTGTTGGTAGTTATCAGAATTCCTCTGGGAGTTGCATGTTTATTCTTGGAACATTGATCCGCTTTGTACGCTAAAAATTACCGAACATTCCAGTGGTCGTACGTTTCAGTGTCAATCGATATGGAAGGGACTCCTTGTGAGGTGTTTTCATAAGAAAGAGAAACAGGATAGTTTTCAATATATTTTATTAGGGAAATACTGAAAGGAAACCCTAAACCCCTAAAGTTATGCAATGTGTGTACTAAAAACACAGTTTAAAGCGTTCTTACCCCTACAGCTATGCAATCTATGAACTAAGCATGCTTGTTAACATTCTTAGAAATGTACATACTTGGCTTTTCATTAACAATAAACAGAGAGCTACTGAGGACAGTCATATGACGCTGTATTTCCCGTGATATTTTACAACAACCGTGGCAGAAAGGTTTCGCTCTTTGATACTTACTCATAAGCTACGCGTGCTTTTCCTGGAATTCTATTGAACACACAGCACATCAGTGAAAAACGGAACAATATACTAACGCTACCGCTACTGTACTCCAATTTATTTGATCGCATTATTAGAAGGATACATGATGTTTGCATTTAATTATTTGTCGTTCAGATTGTGCAACCCTCTTTCGCTCGCTTGTTTCCACTCAATCATAATATCATCAAACGTACATACAAATCGCTTTCGCACTGCGTCGCACTAACGGCGGGCACACGCTCTGAACGCGCTGTAAAATGCAAAGCTCGGTGCAATCATCGGCCCAGGATCTGCCGGTGAGCTTACCAATGTGCTCTGTCTACTGATAGTACACTGCTGATTCATCTGCGTACGTGTGTGTGTGTGTGTGTGTGTGTGTGTGTGTGTGTGTGTGTGTGTGTGTGTGAGAGTGTGAATGTGTTTGTGTTCATGTTAGTGCGTTCAGTTGTGTACTAATATTGGACCTAACTCTCTCTCTCTCCCTTTATATCTCGTTTTGCCCATCTCGTGTGTGGTTTTTGTTGTGTTTAATGTCTAGATTGTGTGTTCGTTCTGCTTTTAATCCTTCAACTCCATAAACTAATACCACTATCGTTACAAAAAAATAACCATACCAAAACACACCGTGGTTAGATTTATGTTTGGTTTCACCCGGAAGGGTTTCGAGCGCCGCTAGCTTCTGCTTTCCCGTCACGTTCCACGACGGCGCAGCTGCGCTTCATTCATCAATGTCGGATTGGGATGTCCGACAACTCGCAGGGGGTGAGGAATAATAAAACAAAACAAAAAAAACTATATAGATAAATAAAATATCGATGCAATCGATGAGATGTATCGGGAAACGGGGTGCACAAAAAACGATGCAACAGAGCGACCACATTTCTGCTTCCTGTCGCGTTGGAGTCATCACTTCCATCTTTTTTGGGTGCTTCTTCTAACACTCTCTAGCCCAACCCACGGCCGTACGATGTACACATACACACACTACACACATATATACGTAGCGCGAGTGAGCGGAAATAAATCTAACGGGCTACGACTGTCCTGCACGAGTTTTGCATCATCGTCGTCGGACGACCGCGCCACCATTGGCACCTGGGTCCAAACCGGCCCGGCTCTATTTGCCCAACAGGCAAGGCATGATATCACATTTCCGCTCCTCGAGCCGGTGCGGACAGAACCGAGCGTTCTCGGGATTGAGCACGTAGCGGGTGCGCTGCTGCACGGCATAGTCGCCGCAGGTCTTGCTGCACGGTGACCACGCCGACCAGGCCGAGTACTCGCACTCGATCGGTTCCGGCTCGTAGCGGGTGCTGGGACCCCACGAGGGATTCGTGTCGTGGCGGGACGAGTCGCAGTGCACGAAGCACCGCTCGACCTTGCGCAGCTTCCGGGGACATCGCTGGCCACCGTTCGACGGATGCACCTGTGCGTGCGTGTCAAAGAAGGAACGTACATGGAATGCAAAAGTGCGTTAAATTTCAGCATGCACCACGGTCGTGCTCGTGGCTAGTCTTACCAGAATAGTGCGACTCTTCACGCGGAAGCCCTCGCCGCAGGTCGCGTTGCACGGGCCCCGCTTCCAGTGTGACGTCTTGCAGTCCTGCTTCAGGTCCGAGCCGTAGTCGGAACCACCGCCCGCACTGTTCGTGCTGATCTGGTCCCGTATCGGAATGTTGGTAAATTTACGATCTGTCGGAACGGGAAGCGCAAAGAACAAACGAAAGAAAAACCGGTCATTTCAAGCGTATGCAGCACCGTTGGGGTTGTCATTTTGTTACACCTTACCTTTACTGCACGTATCCAAACAGTCCTCGCGGGACATAAAGTTGTTGTTGTTGCCACCGCATCCAGTGAAGAAAAGGATCGAGCAGTCGTTCTTATCGCTATCGAAGTACCAGCGTGTCTGGGAGTCGCGACAATTGCCCGGTTTCGGTTCCAGGAAACAGAGCTCTATTAGGGAGATGAAGACATCCAATATGTTTTAGGGCCAGATGTTTAATTTCAGTAAACTAGTTAATTGCGACCAATTACAATACTATGCCAATACGGAGCCAATTCTGAGATATCTCCGAGATTATTATGGATTCCGTTTAGTGCTTAAACTGATCCCAAACACATTCCGATTCAGGAACTGTTCTTTAACCAATGTCAGTGATGTCAAAATAACAGTGGTCTTACAATTTATCATAAGCTGATCTCTGGAACTGATTCAAAATCGATACCGGGCTTGAAACAGTTGAAAAACATTCCTCCCAAGAACTGATACTGATTGTATTGTTATCCTGGAACTATTTCTGGAACTTTTTCTGCTCTGGAACGTTTATCCAACACACTTCCAGACCCAGATTTATCCTTTGCTGGAACTTCAAAACTGTCCTGAGACGGATCTTGGACATTTTCCGGTTTTTGGACTGATTAGAATCTCAATCTGGTCTTGGAACTGATACATAACCCATCTCGGTTCTCGGGTTGGTTCTTATTCTGATTCTGAATTCATTTCCGTGGTGCAACAGATACATAGATTCAAAACACAGGTAGAACAGTAACTTCATTCGTAACTGGAACCTGGAACTATTCATGGGCCTCAACCGGTCATGAATCTGTTCATACTCCCATACAAACCCAAGCATTGATATCAAACCAACACCAGTTCTGGTCACTGCGCCCAAACTCACACCTACCTGGCACTCCATAGAGTCCATCGCACGGGGGCAAATCATGACCGCAAGTAACTTCCTCCACCGTCTCCACCCCGTAGCACGGATCGTTCTGGTCGGTAATGTGCAGATCGTTGTCGTCACCCATATCCTCCTCCTCGCTGTCCTCGTCCTCATCCAATGCCGTCATCCGCCGGCGCGTCATGTAGTAGTTCACGAACCGCTTGTGGTGCGTCCTCATGCTCTTGTTGATGGGCATGCGGGTACGCATTTTACGGCCCAACCCACACGTCACACTGCACGGACTCCACTCGGACCACTGCGTCATTTTGCACTTGGGATTGATCTGCAATAAACGGCACGCGAGAGAAGACGAAGAAGAAGAAGGGTTAGCATCTTACAGACCTTTCCCACCGACACGCCATCGTTTTGATAGTTACATCCGAGCTCAGGACGGGTTGCGAAATGTCACCTCCACAGTCCTCATCGCACGGCACGGTCTGCTGCAGCATTGGCGGGTTCGGTAGCCGTTCACACTTCTTCCGAGCGCCCTTCTTCTTGTACTTCCGGGAGCGTGTCTTGTTGCCCTTGCCGCACGGCGAGCTGCACTCACTCCACGGGCCCCACTCGGTCACCTCACACTCCGGGTCGCTCTGGTACGCCTCCTCAATCTCCTGACTGTTGTAGTCGCAATCGCGATCCGTACCGACGCACGGGCGCCTGTCGAACAGTTTCTTCTTGCACTCTGCCTGCTTCGCCTTCATCGGATGCTTGTAGATGCGGCGCCGCGTCTGCTTGCCCTTTCCGCAGCGCGAACTGCAATCCGTCCAATCGGACCACGATTCCGTTTCGCAGGCCTGCTTCGTTTCGTTCTCCTCCTCATTATCCGCGTCACAGTTCTTCTCGTACAGCCGCTGACGGGACAGATAGATACGGGCGAGCGGTTTCATCTCAGTCCCGGATGGATCGTAGAACGGTGAGCGCGGATCGTTCGGGTAGTTGGACTTGATGCGTCGGATCACTTCCGGTGGGTTGGTCGGCTGGTCGGGCGAGATGTACGTCGGGCCACTGTCGGTGCCGGCGTCCCACGGGTACAGGTTGAGGATTTTGTTCTCGATCCAGGAGCAGTTGGTAAGACACAGCTCGAGCCCGGACACGCCGACGATCCAGTCGGGGGACGGGTCCAGCATCGATACAATCGACACCAGATGGTGATTCGAGTCGACACGGAACACGGCAAACGTTTTCCCGGTCACGTTGGGGTAGGAGATACCGCGCGCTTTGATAATGGTGCGGATCTTATCGCTCTGGAATAGGAAAGGGAGAAACCCATCACCATGAGGACTCACTTCACACATCACCAAACTTGGAACCATCCATTTCGAATCGCTTCCCCTACACTTACCTGATTTTTAAGCTCACTCTCCAGCATCCGGGTGGAACCGTGCTCCGCCACCTGCTTCAACCCTTCGCTCGCCACCTGCCCATACTCCCAGAACCGATAGTCGACCGTGTGCGATGCGCCGATAACGTCGCTGAACCGCGTCAGCCACCCGTTCGACGGGAAGTCCTTCGGGTGCGTGTGTCTCGACCAGAGCCCCTCGAACGTCAGCTCGTACTTGGCCTCGTCGCAGGCGCAACATTCCTTCAGCACCGGCGGCTGCGTGTCGACCGAGTCGGCCTCGTCCTCGCAGAAAATCTTGCTCAGCGGCCCATCGTCCATGTACCAGACGTCCCGGTGCTCCACGACCGTCGCGCGAATCGCGATGCAACCGCTGCCGGCCGGCGGCGCCACCCAGTTCACCTGGATTTCGCTCTTCGGCAGCGAGTTCGTCTGTGTGACCGCGTTCGGGCAGCGCTCGCTGAACTTGGTCAGCGCATCGCCCGACAGCTGGAAGGTGCCAACGTTGTGCACGCCCGACGGCGCTGCGTCACCGCGCACCAGCGAAAAGTCCTTCTCGGCCGCGAGGAAGAAGCCGGAAAACTTGTGCGGTACCTGCATCGACCGGATGCCGACGAGACTTACTGCAGGGAAAGAAGGGGAGGAGAAAAACGGGCCGAAGAACAAAGCACAGGTTCAATGGATATGCAGGTGAAATTAACAATTCAATCTTCTTCCTTCGAGCTTGGGCTGCTCTTTCGATTCCCGCTGGTTCCCTATAAGAGCAATGCGAACGATGTTGTGGTTCGGTTTTGCCCGAGGAATCGGATTCTGGAAAGTCCCCAAAGGTCGTCAGTAACAGCAGCCGGTACCCAGGTCAAGCGTTTCAAGCACAAGGACAAAGTTCAATAATGCGACACAAAACACCGCCGTAAGCACCGTGCTCCCTTCCCGGAAGATATCGTGGCACAGAAACCACAAACGAGAGTGATGATACGGGACAGGGAGGACCTAAGGGAACACGCCGGACAGCTCGGGACAGAGGGTGGTATTAATTTTATGTAATGCAATTTTCGCTTTCATCCCTACGGCTCGATCCCGCATCGTTCAATAATCCTCTCAACGGTCACGCCAATCATTGACAGGACGCTGCACGGCGTGGGGAAGGTTTAATATTTTCTGCTAATTACATTATGCTTTGACATCGACGAACGAACCAACACGGGACGCGAACGGTTCGCTTCAGACTTTGGGCGAACATTGGGATTGGGAGGGCTGAATTGCTGGATAGGAAATCATTATGAATCCATGTTCCAGAGTCCCGCTGTATGGGCTTTCTTTGAAATGCGTTCCTTTTTTCGATCGATTTTTGCTCGACGATAATGCCCGATGCTACTATGTGGTACGATGTGGCCATGATTTTAAATTGTCAATTAGGTCGACACTACAATGGAGTAGAGTGAGATGTCCATTCCAGGAGCAGAAAAGAAGTGATATTAACATGAAATCGTACCATCGGACGCCTTCCAGTTATGTATGTGTGCCTGCCCACTTCCATGTTTTTTCATTCTTTCCAGGATGTTTACATAAGGTCCAGGAGTGTAAGCTCCGGGTAAAGGCTACGCTTTCCGGAGCTGAGTGAAAGCAAAAGACTCGATCCGTAAGTCCAGATAACGAGTGAAGCTTTTTCGGGATTTGCCCATTCCCCTTTCCGGGCGCACCGAAATCGAAATGTAGAACATGGGCCTTCCACTTTCTGTTTGGACCAGGCTTGCATCTTGCCTTCTCGAGCCCTCAATAGCGGATGCAGAATCCAATATTGACACTTGAACCTCCGAGGGCGTACGAGTGGTTTCTCGCTCGTTTCGCCCGGATGGCTTTTCTCTATTAATTCGGTTTGATTTTAGATTGGAAAGCGTAGGAAGCGAAAGATGGAGAAGATAAATGGAACCATCAGGCGCTGCTGGGTGCTGGCGAGGGAATTGGATTTTGTGTGAGACAGGGGTCCTTAATCCTTCCACCCCGTGCTGGACGTCCCCTGGACAGCGCGGATGGTGGATGTGGTGATAATCGAAAAGTAAACGATGTAAAAGCTTCACTTTGCCGCACTTGCCGGACAGCGAAATGGCCAGCGGGTGGGAAAATCCAGGGCCATAAAGCGGCGACCGGACCCCTTTGCTCGCGTCCCCGTAATGATGATGATTACCGAAAAACGCTTTCGGATCGATAATTGAATTTGGTGCGCGGGTGCGCCCTGGCTCGGTGGCTCCCGAAATAAGGATTTATGACATTTTGCAGCGTATAGATGGGAGTGGGAGAAAACGGCGCCCGCCAGTCCATCTGACAGTGACAGTCGGTCGGAAATGAAGCGGAAATAAGCGGAAAGGAGAGAAAAAAAGCGACAGCGAAAAACACAAAACTCTGATGACAATACTCACTGGTGTACGATTCGCCGGGCACGTACTTCTCCGGGTTGCCCGAAATGCGCAGCCGAAAGCGTCCATCGGCGGGCGATTTGTTGGCCCCGGAACCTTCGGGCGAGCGGTCGCAGCGGAGGGCCCGGGCGAGCTGGGTACCGTCGAGCAGCAGCAGTAACAGGGGCAGCAGGACGAAGGCGCTGGTTAGCAGTCGACACGGGGATCTCCTTCGTATGGAGCGCATTTTGTGTGTCTGTATTTTGTTTTTCGGTAACTTAATTGTGGGTGCACTGCCTACATTCAGGCGCAGCAAATGGTGTGCTCGGTTGACGATTAACACTGGATTAACAAAGAATCCTAAATGGGGATGGAAATATACTGGACTTCAAATATTTGATGCTTTGAAGATGTATTCAAGGTTCTTACATAGTATTATTGAAAATATATTCACAAAATTATTAAAAAGCTTATAAAATGACATTTGTCCTACGGATTGCATAGTTTAAGGCGGAGATTGGTACTGGTTTCAAGAAATACCAAAATCCTTTTGCACAAAACACCATCGAAATTCCACCATGATACAGCAAACTTTGGTGCAAATGCAACCAGAACGTGTTCTACCCGTCGCCCGTCACGTTTGCTGTAACGTCAAATCAATCTGTAATGCATTTCCACCTTTCCAGAAAGCGCTCGCGTGCTCCACGAAATTTCCAGCACACTCACGGCGCGGTTCGGAGCTTCGCAGCTGGAAATGGGAATAGATTGGCCGTAGCGCGGTCGTAGCGAAAAGTGTTGGGAACGGACCCCGGTCCCGGTCGATAGGTTATCAGCGTTGTGCGAGTCTGCGACTGACATGTATTGAACACGTACACGTACTGGCAACGGGCCAAACAACGGGGCTCGTAAACAGCCTTGAAGGCTGGTGTTGGTACTAGCGTGATGGTCAATTCGAGTAAATTCCACCACCTTGAGAGCAGTGGCATTAATCTCGACGCGTCCATGCCGTGGCATGTGTGTATTCCTACTGCAGCGAACGTTGGGAGCTCGTGTTGCTACGATTGATCGGCCCACGCCTCTGTGTTTGAGTCAACAAACAACACGTTGCAAAATAATGTGTGGCTTTATTGCTGTAAATTTCCGATTCGCATAAATCTCAACCCAATGGCTGCTACCTCACCAGAGTTGATGCTGTTGCTATGATAAACCCGTTCGATTCCGGTTCCAAATTCCTCTACCCCATCCCGGAAGCAATATCGAACCTAAGCGCACTAGTGATCAGCACTGTGGCAGCACTTTTTCACCCGTTTGAAACTATCGGGTGCATGTTCATTGGAAAGCATGCCGTTTTTTTTGCCCTCCATTGGTGGGCATCTGTTCCTGTGCCACCCGGTGGCAGTGCCTGACGCAGCATTGCACAATAAGAAAATGTTCCCGGAACGCCCCTCGGCACAGAATGTAGTCCTGTGAATGAATATTGCTTCCTGTGCCTTGGCGTGATGTCTTGCCTCACCGTTGGATGCAGCTGCTTCCCGTGGCGTTATTCAATAAATATTTCATCGACAGATTTTCACTCTCCCATCCTGCACTTTTTCCTCCTTTTTGTATGTCGACTGCGGTTGCGACTGAGTGTACGTAAACACTGCTGGAAACGCCAGCAAATAATGTGATCCCGGAACATCCAGCGCTCTCGATGGTTGTTAAAGTTATTCATAACACATAACCACAAATCGGTTGATTTCATCTTTTTCTGACACGTGTGTGCGGTGAAGGCTGATTGGAATCGCACACTTTCTTGTCGATGCAAATTGATCCTGTAATCGGAAACCATCAGAGAGAGAAGAGGGAAACTAAATTTTCAACTACCACAAACTGTTTACAAAGACATTAAGCGCAGATTAGTGGAAGCGTGGCTGCTCTGTTTTGGGGCGTCTTTTTGTTGTTTGCCACACGTTGCGGCATTTCTAGCCGCTAAGCTAATTAGATTAATGCTGCGGTGGAGCGATTATTCCTATCCTCTCCTTCGTCCAGAGTTTGCAACTCGGCTCCCCCGTTTGCAGCTAGCTTTAGTGATAATTAGATAAATTATGCGCCCGCGAATGGTTATGGGCGAGATTGCGTTGGGCGACCATCCCTCGTTGTAATGCATGATAGATGATGAGCTTGGGTGAGCCGCAGAATATCATCCTTGGAGCGCGCCCCTCGGAAAAGCCCCTTTCGAACCGCAACCCCCTTGTTCTATCACGCCAGATAGTTCCAGAAATGGCCACCTGGTGTGGAATCTTCTCCCTGGTGAGACTTTACGCCCCAAGTTCTCGTAGTAATCGTTACGCCACTAAGCAGCTTTACCGATAGGGGAGGCAGCTTACTGTGTGTGTGTGAAGTTTGCACATCTTTTTTGTATAAGCTGCAACCTCTTTTTTTGCCCTTCCAAAGTTCATCTCCGATAAGTTCCAAACATTGGAGCGAAAGATGAGAAGGAGGCAAAAGTAAAGACCGATGAATACCTTTTTTCCCCAGCAGCGAGCTGGATGGGATCGAAATTCACCAACTGGATGTGTCTGGGCTGGACTAAGTTTGATAAGAAAATACTCCCACCCGCATCGCCCAAGGACACCAAGGAGCAGCAAGGAGCATTGTCCTTGTGGAGATCCATTTGATGCGAAATATTTTATTGATGAATCGGTGTCTGACCGTCCCATACGTGGCGTCCGTTTTGATGAATGTTTTATGCTGGGGAAAAACGGTCGCAAAAGGTGTCTGTTGCTCGTGCTTTTCGCTCGTATGGTGAGTTTTGTTCGGTTTCAGAATTTCAGAACAATGCAGACCAACACGTGCATTACAATTTTGGGACGATCAGTCACCACAGCAAGATTGGGAATGTGTTGCCTTTTTGGTAGTATTTTGACATGAAGTAATGATCTTTGAAAGTAAACTGTATGTCATGAGACACGTTTCAGAGATTTACTACGGAAATTACACCTTAAAACGGCATTCTTTATGGTTTGCCTAAGACCTAACCCCATTATTCCTGTCCTGTGCTAGATTTCATTTATGGACGACAATCTGTAAAGTGCTTTTGAAGCATTTCGGGGAAAAAATCTTCTACTTTGAAACACACAAAACGAAGCTTTATTCTACTTGAACGAACAGCTCCCGACGCTAGACACGAAACAGGGCACCAAAAACCAACAATGGCTCTATTTTCTTTGTGGCGCTGCTCTTAAAAGCTATCGCAAACATTGAGTTTACAGGATGACCGTCTCGCAGCGTCCGACAAGATAGTATTTTATCATCAGAGTGCCAGCAGAAGCATCAGCAAACCAACAAAAAAAAATAACCTATCTCTGGCACCATTTCCATTACACAATCAACAATCGCCCAACGAGACGCTCTCTTTCGCTCTTCATTTGCCACACTCGCTGTTCCAAAACCTGCCGGAAATTCACCTCCTACCGGGGTGTCCTACACACCCCGGGGCATTTATCATCCCAAAGTTCGTGGTAGTGCTTGTGTCTTGGAGCACTTTTCCTCCTTCCCCCCTATACCTTGTGCTCCTTCCCTCACGCAGTGCACGTGACTGGATGGAGGCGAGGAACCTTTCATCCACTCAGGTGACAGCACACGCGCGCGTCCTCCTCTTCCCACCCAAATTGACGCGGTGTTGACGTTGCGTGTTGTTTTCTGTTTATTTACAAACAGTCACACTTTTATCCTTCCCTTCGCCATGCCGTCGTCTTCCGACCTTTCCGCCTTCGCTCCCACACCAAACGCGATTTGTTTGGACATGGTAGTGGTAGTAATGTTCGTCTCCTTGCTGTGTTTTTCCCCTCCCCCGTCCGAGCACTGTTTGCACTTTTAATTTTCCTCCTTCGATTCCGGCGACACTGTTGCGCGCCTGCGGGAAAATGGGAAGCTGTGGAAAGCGCCTTAAACTTTGCGGTGCGCGGTGTGGCGAGTGAGCAAAATAATGGCTTCCGGCTGTGAGGTCGGTGCGTTCAGTGTTGGAGTGTGTGAGCATTACAGTAAATTGTGGTTGGATTCAAGCGTCCTGGGGAAAAGCACAGACACCCCAAAACTGGCACGCAAATGAACGTAAAACACATTTCAATTCACTTTCAATTTTGCTAAAGTGTGCACCATCAACACACACACACACACACACATAGAAACACGAAATGCTCAATTAGCTTTAGTGTGTTTCGCTGTGCGGACAACTTTTATTAGTTTCTTTTTATTAGTGTGCTTGTTAGCCTTCCCTCTTACACCTACTACAAGCCCACCCTAATACCGCCGCCCCCCCCCCCCCCCCAGTACGGCTGGACAAAACAAAGACTAAACCGTTTGACCTAATGCAAAACCATTATTGTTTTTCGTTTTGCTTGCTTCTGCGCTTGAGAAAAGGGCTTTATGAAGGACAACATTGTGTGTGTGTGTTCGTCTTTTTTGTTTGTTTCCATACCTCTCCGTGCTTGTTCCGGTATAGTTTTGTTTCGGGTTGCCCCACCCGCATGGAAAATGATGCTGATAAATGGAAAAAGCTGAGGATGGGACCTACGGGCGCAGGACCGGCAGCCCGTGGCTCCTAATTTCCTCCAAATAGGGACACCTTTAGACGGTGCAGGAGGAGCAGAACGAGAGGAAAGGAAAGGGGCAAAACGGCCTGTCCTTGGTTAGACATTGTGCTGTGCTGGTGAAGCCCTTGCGATAGCAATTAAGCAAATCGCAACAAAGTGGACAATAAAACTGGCCCGGCCCGGTCTCTCTATCCGGTACAGTTGGAGCTCCGGGCCGCAGAAGAATAATGGCATCTTTCTGCTTCTTTTTTTTCGGTGTATGTGTGTGTGTGTGTGTGTGTGTGTGTGTATTGCTATGTCTCTCTGCAGAAAAGTTCCAATTTTCGAGACGCCACCATAGTGGGTGGGTATTATAGAGTATATATTTTGCTACTGAAAAAGAAGAAAAAAAAGTTCATTGCAGGCAGCCGTAAAATGCTACCGGAATCTTCTTCGGGGTAGGCATGATTGAGGCAATAGCCGTTGAATACCACTCCCCCCCCCCCCCCTACAAGGCATTTATCGTACCGGAGCGACCGGTTTGATAAATTGTTTTTAATGCTTTATGGGTGTGCACGGAACTGGAGCGCCATCGGCTGGATTAAGATTGCAATGGTGGCCCGGTTCCCACCGGAGGGGTAAACCGCAATGCGGAAAAATGACGATCAATTTTGATGAAACCTTGAGTACGGCTGACCTTGCCACAGCTGCCCTTCAAACATGTGAATTGCTTTCGATTTAATCGTGCGCGAAATATTATACCCTCCCTGCGATGGGAAGCCATTAATTGCCGCTAATTGAAGGATGTTTAAAACGCTAAACGACCGGTTAGGTGTTAACAGTTATCACCTTCCAAAAGGTCGCCGCATCAATTGCACGCAAAAGCGGGTCGATATCATGGATAGCTGTCCGTTTAAATTGACCGCTTCCTCTCGAGTAATTGATGCTTTTCGCGTTGCATATCGATATCACATTTCATTGACATCCTCGCGCGCAAGAAACAAACCGCGCGCGCGAGCTGCTACGTTTGTGCCCGCGTGCCCACGTGCGTGCGCGCGTGAAGTTATGTTGCGCATGCCGTGCTTCCCAGCCGTCAAACGGACAGCACCGGGTTCGATGCGCGCAGCAAAACAATCACAAAAAAACCGGGAGCGCTTACGCTTGTGGAAATAGAAGGGTGAAGGCGAAGATTTATTTATACATCTCTTCGCCCACCACCACCACCGTCGCCCTAAATCAAGGTCGCATACAGTGTGTGTAAGCGTGTTGCGCATCGATACGAAACGACTTTGCGTTCGATTCGGCGAGAAAAGCGCTGCGTTCAGGGATGGAGGTCACGTTCAATGGTAGTCAGTTTCAAGGCGCTAGTTGAGTTTGTTGTAACACTTTGGGAGCAAGGGGGGAGAACGCTGAGCAAATACATCGCATCGTGCTGGTTAATCCTTTGTGCGCATTTGCAGCATCCTCTACGCTCCCGAAAAATGTGTTATCACTCGCTTCACATCCCGTCTCAGTACACACTGCACTCAACACACACGATGCTTTTTTGTTGTTGTTTTTTGCGTTGCTATTTTAAGTCACCTCTCGCTCGAAATGCTTCTTATCGTACAACAATTTACAATTGCACACAAACACAGACAGACACACACACAACGTATGAATTCACTTGAACCGCCAGCGCTCCCCCCAAACACTACGCAAGGAGATTAACTTTTTTTTTCGCTTGCTGTGGTCACTTATTTTTCGCCACAGTTGATAGGAAACGGCGGCGGCCCGCTCCGTGGCAGTGATGCCAGCTGGGAGGGCATCTGATTGCCGTACCGGACACAGGCCACAGGCACACTATCAGCAGCACAGTATCGCGTATGCGATTTTGCATTTACCACACGTCACACGATGTCTAGCCGTTTTGTTTCCGTTTGTTTAAACTGACTTGCACACACACACACACATACACACACACAGAGAGAAACACGCAACCGTTGAGCATGCAAACACGGATCGCGCGGCTTTCGTCGTTCGGCTTGAGATGGTGGAGCGTGATAATCTTCAAGCACATACGCGCAATTTGCCCATTTATATGCTGCCCTGCTTTTGTTGGCTGTTGGCCTCTCTCGCACTAACTCTTTAATCAAAAGGTTGCAAACCACGCAACATAGTGTGCTAATTTATGCTCCATTTTGTACGAATCTTCTTAGGGGCACATTTCAACATCACCGTACTACGCACATCACACGCAAATACCCACCAAAACTACCACCACCACCACAGCACAATCGTTCACTGCTCCACGCACAAACGAAACAATAAATTCACGCTTACTGCGGCGGCCACGCTTTGTTGATGGTGCAAAATGTTGCTTCACTATCCGGCACGAACACGAGCGATTCCTTGCGCGTTCCGAAATAAACTGTCCTCGCCAGAGTGCTGTGCGGCCTCGCTGCTGCTACCATCACGGGATGCTGCGTGAGCGCCAATCGCTTCGGTACCGGCTCGTGCGCGCGGTTTGGCTCTCGTGAGTTCCACCCGAGCAGGGCTGAAATCGGATTTCACGCAAAATTTGCCTCACTTTCAAGCCAGCTTGAGTGTATGTTTTTTTTTTCTTTTCTACGAATTGGATGCTAGCAGGGCACTCAGCTTGGTGAGCACACGAAGAGCATGCAGCTTTATTATGATGCTATTGCCTCGCAGTTTTTTATGCACTGTGTTGTAGGGGGAGCATGGAAGATAGCATTTGAAAAAAAACCTGGTCCTAATGCTGCCTGTCATGGACGCATTTCTGGTTTCGGGGGAAAAAAGTGACACAATAAAATGTGGCAAAATTGCATTAGAAGATAAGCTACGCTACAGCTGGGCTAGCAATTGCGCTGCATTCGAGCGGGATAATATTTGCTTTCGCTGTTTGTGTGCAGTGTAAATAAAAACGGTAAGTAATGCGCTCACAACACTAACGTTTTCATACACAAAGTAATGTAGATTGCATACACTGCAGGCGCAACAGTGGGCGCTATGCTATGCAGATTGCACACTTTGTTACTTTGCAATACGGACTTTGCCGTAAAGTATGCAATCTAAATGCTTAACAAGAATGAAGTGAAATTATTCCACCCAGTAAATGTTAATAATCGTTTGGAAATTATATTCAGCAGCAATAAATTACACGTGTGCTCACCGTCTCACTGGCTTGCCCTCACTCATCGATTCTCACTGCCAGCTTCTCACAATAACACACAACTTCTCACCGCAAACCCCTGTATGATGTTTCCCGCGTATGCGTTCACTGTTCGCGATCTGCACATTCGGGACGTTTGATATACTCTTCCTCCCATCCCGTGTCTCCCTTCCGAATCCTCCCCTTTGAATCCCTGTTGGGTGGCTGCCCTTTCGTACACGCTCAATACCGGGGCAACGGATTGGTATGACGTTTATTAAAATTTTACTAAAAAGCTAAGCTCCATCGGCACCCAGCCACCGTTTGGCTGTTGGGAAAATGGGGGGAACGCGAGCGTGTTTGCGGGCAAAAAGTTGATGCCGTTTTTGGGGAAGGTTTCATTCTGATCGCTCTGTTTCGTCCCGTGTGTATGTGTGTGTGTGTGTTGTTTTTTCACCATCACTATATACGAGCTTCCCGGTGTTATTGCATATGCATAAGCGTCATGTGTTGCTGGCACGGGCGTTTGGCCGGCGTGTGAATGCTTTCTTTTTGTGTACCGCACTGTGCTAGGAAGAGTTGGGGGACGGCACGGTGCTTACTCCCATTCATATGTTTATGGTTTTATGCACGTACTCAGCGCCACCAACGGGACTACAGAAAAGGGCAAGGAGGGGGCGCTTTTGTGGCCAACGTACCGTGGCAAACAACAACAACAACAACACCCACAGTGCGGGAGGTGCGAGATAGAGCTAGAGGATGGGATAAATTGAATTGTCATTTCTTTCCTGCCCGTGTGTGTGTGGGTGTGTGTGTGTGTGGGTGCGTGTGTATGTGTGTTTGTTTGTGTATGGTACAGGAAATTTGGAAAGCCAGGCAGCATTGTTTGCACGCGTTGCAATGCAAGTTTAAGTGGAAAGAATAGGTGGTGAGTACGGGCAGGAAGCGAATAGTTTTTATTAAAAACATCGCCCGGAATTGGCTTTCAGATTTTCGCCGGAAAAGCAACACCGGCAGTGGTGATTGGGACAGGTTATTAGAGGCTTAATCAAAGCCAGCTTCGCGAGAGCAATTTGTTTTTGCAAGCCGCTAAATCGAACCGGTGAGCTGGGAAGAGAGTGTGCAATTTAATGCAACCCTACCCCAGCATTTGCACTCGCCAGTATGTTTACACACGCACAAATAACGTTTAAAGAGGAGTTGTTTTGCTGTACCCAGACAAGCGTGTCGCCTGGTGGTAACTTTTCCAATCACTTACAAACTTTCAATTTCTGGTGGAATTTTATCCATTGCTTAAGAAGCAAAACAGCAAAATCCCTTACTTACGAGGAAAAACGAGAGCATATTTCAACTCTGTGTGTGTATGTGATGAGATAAGTGTATTGATTAAGCCATCAAGACGTTCGCCAAAGTTTGCACGTCTTCCCGATCGATCACCCTCCCCATTACCCGCCTTGCGCCTCACAGTCTGCTGTCTAGGGCTTTGCCGATACGATACCGAAACCGTGTGATATATTATTGTTCGCAAATCGGAGACTAAGGACTAATTTTTCCTCGCGTAAAGTGAAAGTTTTTCGCTGCTGCTGCGTGCGCTGCGCGGAAGAAGAGGGGGAAACAAAAGCGGGAGTGTGTAAGTGTGTGATTTATTCACTGTCGCAACGTATCTGTGCGAAGTGCGACGGGGAGCGGGCAAACTTGAGGATAGCATTATCGACACTTTCCATCCGTGGAGCGCGTGAAACACGAGGGGAAAGGATCAACTTCTACTGGAAGGATGGCAAAAATGTGTGCCACGGAGCGTGTGTGTGTGTGTGTGTGTAGCAAAGTTGGGCTTTCTTACTTCGCGATGCGCTGCGACATGTGTGCGGCGGGATTGACATGTTTTCCAGGCGCATCATCAGCGGCAGATTACGCTTTGAGCTAACTTGTTTGTGATGGTTAATATTTAGTTTGTAAAGTAAAGGAAAAGTAAATCTTCTTTTCTGATTTAGTTGCACGTGTGCCGCACACTGATACTTCATAAGCAACCATCATAAAGCTTATGCTCTTTATTTACCTTTCTATTAAAGAGTTTCTTTTTTTTTTTGAGCCAATCTTCTCGCCCAAATAGCCTTTCCTCATCATATGTTTAAGTGTATCTCATGCCCATTTACTGCTCCATAAATTAACTCAAACACAACCAGTCCCGAAAAAAAAGGTGCCATCCACGCGGCCAAGGCGTTGTGTGCATCACAAATGAGTTAATTAAACTATCTGCATCGTAATGAAGACACATACACAGACACGCCACATCGTTTGCCGCCGTCGTCATCGTGCAGTAATCAACTGGGCCAGCATTGCGCTTTTTTTATCTCTCTCTCTAGCTCTCTCTCTCTCTCTCTCTCTCTCTCTCTCTCTCTTCGCCTTTTCTGTTCACACATATTTCGCGCGTATGTGAGAGAGTTTACGTTTCG
This sequence comes from Anopheles merus, assembly GCF_017562075.2. NCBI lineage: Eukaryota > Metazoa > Arthropoda > Insecta > Diptera > Culicidae > Anopheles > Anopheles merus. The sequence continues at coordinate 38,013,249 of NC_054085.1, read as the reverse complement.
CTGATGCATAATGCATTTGCTTTCTGCCTCAGAGTTTTGTAATTGGAAACACATTCCGAGCGTGTCCCTGTGTGCAGGCATGAAATTATGCTAATGAATTGAAGCAAGGGAGCGAGAGGGAGAGAGAGAGAGCGGGCACGGCACGTCGTCTAAGTTTGGTGAAAGTTTTATTTCCGGCCAAAGGGTTCGGTTTCGTTTGCAGGGTGCAAAATGTGATTGTCGTGTTTTGCTGGAGAGCTCGTTTGCGGACGGGCGGGAAATGAAGAAGAATGGTGGATTCTCGGCCTTGTTTGCCCCGCACCGGATGGTTGATGCGGTGTTGCTTTGCGGAAAACAGTTTCATCACTTTTCCAAACCACTGGAGCTCGAAACTCGAAAGCAAGACATGGTGAAACGGACGTGGGGTTTTGTGGCACATTTTACTTCGTATTTTAATTCGTATTCATAGGATGGAAATAATTTTACTAAACCCGTTTCACGGAACAAAGTGATCCTGCTAGCTACGATGGGTTTTGAGACCTAATTAGTTATGCTGAATGTTGCACCAATATGTTTTCATCCCCCTCCTGACCATTAAATGGACGCCACTGCTCAAGCGAATGTGCAACGGACGTGAAGCGGACTTGACGCCCCAGCACAGCCTCAAGTGAACACTATTTATAAATGCTCGCCCACCGTCTGAAGTGGCTTCTTATCCAGGCGACGTGTTGTTTTGAGCACACTTTCATCGCATTAAGCAGCAGGTGCATTAGAAATGGTGCACTCGGCGAGGACCCAGCCCGGCTCGAAGTGGTGTCGGTGTTGACGCACCCAACGCCAGCAAGCAAAGGCTACAAAACTGTTGACTCGGGTTGACGCTCTTGCGGTACGCTCTTTAAAGTAGCAACGTGAAGAGTTCAAGGCAATTGAGAGCACATAAGGAAATGGAAGATGAAAAGAAATGCACAAAAAAAAGCTGGCAGGAAAACAACTACAAGGGGAAACCAGTTCAAAGAGTGGCTTACAAACAGCTTGCGAGAAATGATTCCTCGTGGCCCGCTGGGGGTTGCGCCAACCCCCACCGGGGGGGGGGACCTTTTACGCCCTTTTGCATTGCATTTCATCCTCTCGAGCAGGGCGCTGGTGCTTAGCATTCGCAACCGGTGATCGCATATTTATTGTGACAGATTGACGGAAACAGGCCACCGGTATTAGCCCACTTTCACCGAGCACCTGCTCGCTCTGCCTGCTCGCTGTTGCTGAAGCAACGCTGGGGCAGGTAAAGTCACAGGTTGTTTTGGTATTCAAAGCTGGCAGCTGACAGATGACAAACGGTGCACCGAGCCAGCGTGTGGTTGCCACGGCGCTCACGTCGCTTCTAAAGGAGCGTGGAGCTGATTCCAAGAATTTAGAGTACATGCACTCGCGTTGCAACACTGTGCTGGTCGCAGTGCTTCCGTACCGACGCAACTATTCGTAGAACACATGCTGTGCGGCATAACACACGTGGAGAGTTTTGTGAAGCTTCTCGTCATAATTATAGGTATCGTTTCGTTAGAGGTATCGTATTCCTAACAATTTCAAATTGAATGAATTTTCAAGTAAATATCAGATTATAGTTGTTTGTTGCTATGAGTTCGCGGAAAATTGGCATCACATTGCGTGGTAACGTCACCAACATGGACTTGCTTACTGTATCAGCTACAATTGCGACACTAGCAGCTACAATTTCGCTCATCGATAGTCCGTAGTTTCATCCTCAATCAAGTGCTTTCTTAAACTGCACGCAAACGCCATAAAAGCGCACAACTATTATCATCTTTCCACGATTGTTCGTTCAGGGTTTTTTTTTGCTCTCCCTTTCTCACGCAATGTCCATTCTGTCTCCACTTTCTTTGCCACTTATTTTGCTATTTTTCACTTTAGAAATTTTTACAACAAACTTCGATTACATCAGAGCCCGGGTGGAAAAGTTTCCCATTGCTCGAACCGAACCCCGGTTTCCTTTCTAACGTGCGCTTCCTTGAGCGAAAAGTTTTCATTTTCCACCGCTCAAAAGCATTCTTTGTCGTTGCACTCAGTGGATATGACTAGTTGGCTCTATGTATGTGTGTGTGTGTGTGTGTTTGTGTGTCTTCTACAGCAGCTTTGACCTTCGTTTATCTTCGCTCCGGCTTGTTTGTTATCCTGTACCGGGGTGACTGTAAGCAACAGTGTGCCGGCACTAGTGAGGCTGTCGGTTTTATCCCTTCAAAAACAGAGGACGTTCTCAACCGGAAACCTATTATATTACACACATTCAACACACACACAAGCATGCAAGCACGCAGACATGTTCTTGTTAGAGTGAATGTGAGGACATTTCTTGCGAACGGAACGCTCCTTCCTGTCTGCGATGGAGATGGGCTGCGCTAAGCTCATGCCGGTTGAATTGTTCTATCGTTGCGTTAGCGCCGCTACTGTCATTTCCCGATGGAGCCGCCTGGTGTCTCGTGTCGAACCGACGATGGAGCAGCCTGGTGCCTGGCTGCCGTTCCTGGGCTGGGATTTTTTTCACAGCCCCTGGTCTGGAAACAAATTGTCCCAACCGTTCGCTCTCGGGGAGGGTAGCATTGTAAAACTTTACAAAACCCCTTCGCCCCTCGAAATGACGCTGCGATCGCTGCCGTTGGCATGCGGGCAGGTAGATTAACGTGAGCGAATGGGCAGTAAAAGATGGGCGATGCTCGTTGGATTTTGTCCACCCGTTCGACACTCGCCAAGGTTTTGTGAGGCGCCTGCTTCCATTTGCATTTGATCGAAATCGAAACGAGCGCTCCCCGTTGTCCGGATGCTTGCCTTGGACGGAGGAACCGCGATCGTGGACATCGAAGCGGGAAATAAAATGCGACCGAAAAGTTCTGACACGTTATCCCGTTGCAGCCGGGTAGGGTGAGTGCGGTGAAGGCCGGGATATTTACCGACAAAGTGAATATTTTCCACAGGCACATGCATGAGAAGGTGAATGAATAGAAAGGCGCACAACTTTCACGCCCGGAAGGGACCGGAAGCAGAATGATTTATTCCTTGACGGGTGAAACTTTCGCGCTGCCTTTATCCGTGGTGCAAACCATTGCTGGCGTAGGGGGTGGGCTTTTATTTGTCCCACAAACCGGGCTACACATCGTCTGGTGAGAAAACGGAGCAGAAAACTAGTCAAACGTGTGTAAACAAATTATTTTCACGGAAACGAGAATGCGTTTTCAATGGATTAGTTTGAAAGGAACAATGATTTATAGCTGCAAGTTACATGAAATGCATTTTTATACAATTTATCCTTTGGAGAGGATGCAGCAACACGTTGAAGCTTAGTGTGGTAAAGCTACAACTTTGGATAATTTTGCTTTCTCGGTGAGAACCCTTTAATTTTTCGTGGGTAAACAGCGTCGTCTACCGTGTACCACGGTTTGAACAATGATGCTTTTAGTACTCGGAAAGGGCCAACATTTTCATTAAAAATAAGACAAAGAAGCAACTGATAATATTGATAATCTCAAAACCGCTTAAGTACCGCCGCTAGTTAAACAGAAAGTTGATTAGCCCGCAGCCATCGACAGACACTGTTAAGCAGTTGTTAAATCGAGTGGACTCTGTCGTTTGAACGGGGGCGTCGAGGGGCCAGTGCTACTCTGGACAAGGAAACCAGCCACTCAAACCTTAGCCAGCAGCAATAAGAACTTTTGCGTAGCGAATGGCACGAAGCAGACACCGGTGGTTTGCGCATAATTAATGTATAATATTGCTCCGCTTCCAGTTGCACGATTTCTGCGAAGGAAACTGTCCCAAATGGTAGATTGGCTGAAGCAGTAGCCATTTCCACCATCAATAAGATAGTCAATAAGACCAAAGATAGAAGATAGCTGGCGAGGAAAATGGAGCTATTAATGCGTTTAAAAAGTGCCTCCAAACAAAGCTCTACACAAATGTAAACGGTTGATCCCGTCGGGTTTGATTCTTGGGAAAATGTTTCAGATGAAGTGTGTTTAGAACACTTCCAAGAAGCTGAACGATTTTCCTTTCGTCTCTTTTATGTAAAGAACATTCGTTTTCCGTTTGCCCCGAAGCAGGTCCTTGAAATGATTTTAATTTTTGCATTTAAACGCTTCAATGTCGAGCTCAGCTCCGATTTTCTGTGTAAACACGGTCGAGATACGATGTACAATGCAAAGAAGCTCTTATTACGTAGCAAATGAAAGGATATGCAATCAATTATGTAGAGTTTAATATGCTCTTAATGGGCAATGAACGAGAGGGAGAGAGAGAGAGAGAGAGAAGAGTTGGAATGAAAAGTGAGAAATTATTCAATTCATGCACTGAGTGTTGTGTTTGTAAGCACAATTACCATTTAATGTTTTATCTAAATTCATTTTGTTCCACTCACATCACTTTATCGCATAAACACAACCAAACCTTCATTTTTTCTACCATAATTAACCTCACTTAAACTCCACTACTCATCCCGTACATTACACAGAACGTTTCCCCTTAGAATTTTGCTGGAAACCGGAAACCACTCTTCCTGATCTATTAATATCTGGATTAACCGGAAATAACACAGCACGATAACACACACACACAAGCACCATAGAAGAAGATGCAAAATTCATGCAAAAACCTTCCATTTTCACCAAGCCGTCGTTTTGCTTGCGAGCACATAAACATAAAGCCTCCCTCCTTCCATTCCATTGTCGGGGGAAGTTTTTTTCGTTGCTGTTTCTTCTCATTTTCCCCCTCAGACTGCATCAGAGCAGATGGGCCGGAAGCGATGCCCCCGTGCGTTGTTATGTGCCAGGGAGTTTTTAAATTAAAATCCACATTTGCCATCCAGAGAGAGAGAGAGAGTAAAGCGGGCCCCAGCGTGATGGGATCTCGTGGCCGTGGCCCATGCCCCAAAAAGGAACGATAAATTCTATAACCCCACACACGAAGGTGTATGTGTGTGAGCCTATTTTTTTACGTTGTATTTTGCTTCCTCTGCTACGCATACCCACCGGGGCCATATGGGGAGAGACAGTTGCTTTCCTTTTTTTTCTCCCGCTTTTCGGCACTTGGGCACATAAATCCAGCATTGTAAATATTAGCCCACAGAGGATTACGCTTCGCCCGCAAACACAAAAAAAGAAAACGTACAAAGACACACACATACACACACGTGCGCGCGCCAGCACTCATCGAAAATCCTCACTCGGTTTCGGCTGGCAGGAAATGGAAATGAGACAGGAAGCAGCAACAAACCAAGCAAAAAAAAAAGCTGATGTCGATTTGGGAAGGCTAGCAGAGAGCAGAGGGAGCGAGATGTTTTTTTTTGTTCGCATTTCCTTCAAATTGTGCGCCTGAATGTTCGCTCGAGGATGGCATTAGTGCATGGATTGGAGCTTAACGAAGTTTTTCGCTGCAGTTTGCATGTTTCTTTTTTCGTTGCTCTCGATTCAAATATTGTTATAGGTTGAGGCTATTTTTCATATGCCGCCACCGTGTTTGACCATGTTTTGCTTTGCGTATGGAATTTGGGACGAAATTGATTGAAGAGCTTTGCACCGATTGGCCAACTGGGTAGCAGCTGTGCCATCGATGTTGCAGCGTTTGCAGTTAAGCTAAGCTAGAAGAGTGCAATTTGCTGGTGATTTACCTCTAAACTACATAGTGACACGTACCGGCTTTTGTTATGTTTGTGGATGATGAAAACGATGAGCTGGAAAACTACTCCAATCAAAACCCCTGACAGTATGCAATCTGCGCAACAAAATTAACATGTTAAGCGATATTATTTAAATTCCTTTGCGATTTAAGCTGTCTGCTAGCTGGAGCAAGAATCTTTAGCATTTCATTAAATAAATTCAATTTACAAATCAACAAACTGTCTTCAATAACAACGGACCTACACGCTAAGCCATCCTCCGCATGCCATGCCGTGTTCGAGTCTATCCGTTTGCCACTCATTTATGATACACGCACACGATTCTCCATTTAATCTACCCTTCACACAACGGTCGCCGCACAACGATCTTAATGCAACAGGAACGGACGATAAGCACTGACAAGCACTGACGATGCCGGGCCGGGCCGCTTCTTCACCGATGCCGGGTTCTTTCACCACGCAGCAAAACAGAGAAAGTGTAGCCTTCGTCACGCACTGAAGCATTAGTCAAATAACCGGCATGTATGTATGTGTGCGTGTGTGTGTGTGTGTGCCGTTTATTGATTTATGTATATTGTTTCGTTTCAACGGTCGCCCGGCTTCGGTTACGGTTGTGGTATGCGTGTGTGTGTGTGTGTGTGTGGTATTGTTTATCTAAGAGCTTGGATAAAGCTTGGAACGCCCGCTGTATGTATGTATATTTTTCCAACCGGTCCCCATCTAGCATCGTCTGGCCAAGAAGCAGCAGCTCGGAACGAATGAAGCATAGAATCGTTGGCCGACTATCGGAATTCCCAAGCGCATGAATATTGCAATGGGTTGAGAAGTTGAGGTCCTGCCGTAGCGAAGCCTTCCCCACAAGGGATCGGGTCGACTGCGTGTATCGATTCCGATTTCCCCATACAGTTGGGGCGCTCTTTTGTTCGGTCGAGCCACAAACCGCAACATCAATCTGTCATATGAAATTTCTTGCTACTAAACAGAAGACTGCTGGGCATACCTTTTGGCTTAAGGGCATGAAGAAGTTGTCTGTGAAGGGAAATTTTACAATTATCTGCCAGACAGTTTTCTTGGAATTGCTTCGAAGCATACACATTTCATTGAAATTTCTACTTCAATCTTTCCATAAATCATTCCCGCTGCCAGCTACCGTTTGCTTGCAATTTATTGAAGACATTCATAGAGCTAAACAATCAAATCGTCACTCACTTTTCCGCCCGGGCTAGATATAATGAATCTTGTCCACTGAGCCAAAGCGACGCAGAAGAGAGACATAAACGTTACACTTTGCATCGAAGCCGGCACGGCATCTGCATAACTGGATTTTCTCACTGACAGGAGTGTTTCTGTGTGCTTTCTGGGGGGTTGGGGAGTTTTTACGCCCGTCTCATATATTGCACGCATTGTTGTGCTGCGGGACACGCGTGCAACGATAAACGATCACAAAATGATGGCTTTATTGCGGTCACAAAGGCTGCAAGAGTGATTTAACGACGACTGTGTCTGCTTCTCGGAGGACGGCGCTTTGGTGCAGCATGATACTTTTTCGAGCGCTTGCAAAAGTGTGTCAATTGTAAATCCTAATTAAAAACGGATTTTGCTCTGTATTTCTATGCAATCAGGGGAAAAGTAAGGCAAAGTGTGTCATAAAAACGCATAAAGCTTCCCATGTGCGCAGATAAACGAACCGACAAAAGCGCAATTCATCAGCGGATGGATGAGCGAGCAAAAAAAAAGCGTCAAGCCCGATCCTCCCTGCTGTCAAACGATGAGGTTGTAGTATCGAAAGGTGGACCAGCAAAAAAAAAGCCATCACACGGACTAGAAGTACTCTTCAATACGCGAACGATTCGTACAAAGCGCGCCAAAGGGGAGATGGGAAGGAATCACATCACTCTGCTCCGAAAAGCTCCGAAAAGGAATGCCATTCGAACTGAAGGTGAAACCGATGATTGACACAACAGTGTGGGTTTGTTTGTGTGTGTGTCTGTGTGCCGATTTCAAATCCGCGACCGAAGTACGTGACGGCGAACCGCGCGAAACGCCTAGCGATGCAAATCAAGCGAGATTTTGATGGAATTTCCCTTCGGTCTGTCCCCGCAGGCTGTCAGCGGATGGACTCTCCTTCCGGGGTTGGATCGTATGTCTTTAGAGGACAATTTATCACACACACTCACACAAACACACGTACACAGTGTCGGTAGATGGAGAGGTATTAATCCGCACGTCGTGATAAGCACCAGCGCTGCGAGAGAAAGAAACCGAACCGACCCGGGGCTTTGACACTGACAGATGGGTTCGCGTGTTGTCGGCAGCGCCGATGTCATCCACCGTTGTGCAGGTCGATCATGATATTCCAGTGAGGGCCCGTGGCTGCGTACGCTGTTACGATGATCATAATTTGGTACGTTTCATTTCTTCGGTAGGGTTGCTTTTTTTGCTGCTTCTCACACCGAATACGAAACGCGGAAATGTGCATCGAGCTGAAAACTTTGTTATCTCACGGTCGCGCTGATGGAGTGCAGGGCTAGTAAAATCGACGGAACATGAAATGGTTTTCCTCGAATGATTGAGTCATGCAAGATTTTGTCGGCAAAATCGTGGGGATTTTGGTGTTTTTGGTCGTCTGCACGACGAGCCATAAAAGCACGACAGATCGAAGTGCTTAAAGTGTGCTTTTCGTATGGTTGCTAGAGGATTGGTTTGTCCTTCGTCATGGTCCATTCGGGTTCAAAGTGTAATTGCTTTTACTTGTTTTTAGTGTATATTTTATATATGTATAAAATGCAAAAAAAATGTTCAATTTAGTATGCAACAAATTTTAAACCAAAAAAAAAACACCTTGTTATTTGCAACTACTGTAACTGTAAAATGGAATCAAGGAAAAGCAAAAAAAAGTACACCACCATCAGCGACTTGTTTGGTTAACATTTCCCTAACACCATACGCACACAAACGACTGCAACTAGTTGCGGAGTTGTTGCGAGAGGAGAGAGAGAGAAAAAAAAACGACCACCGTGAAAGCGTTTCACAGCACTACTGCCGCTCGTTAGTTCTGTTCTAACTCTTGTTTGACAGTTTACTCATGGCTCGTCGGCCCGAGGAAGCCATAAATTACACCCGATGAAAGGCGAGGCAAAGAATCCTTCCATCTGGATTCCCATGCCCACGGGGTTGTTGTTGTTGTTCTTAGTGAGAAGAGCTTTCAGCACCACTTTCGCGTGGACAACCTGGAGCATTGCGGGACGACTATTTACACCAACAGCGCAACGGTGGGAATTTTAATTAAAATACTTCATAAAGACACACACACGAATGCCACAGCGAGTGGATTGCTTGTCCCGGTTTTGTTTTTTCTTCCTCCTCCTCCTTTCTGTTACTTTCCCCCGTTTACCGGTGAATCAAGGCGCCCGACGGGACGGAACAAGGAAGGATTAATGTAAAATTCGCGTTTTGCTGAACCGTAAGGACTGCTGAATGGTAGCGACACACACACATATGCATACACAAAAAAGGAGCAAAAACTCTCCTCTAAATGCCGGTGACGGTGATAAATTTATTTCGCAACTAACAAGCACTCGTTAGCACAACTGGTCACTAATTTTGCTTCGCTGTGCTGTTTGTTGTGTTTCCCCTGCAGCTTAGCGCAAAATCAAACCTCCCTCTTGCTCAATCAAACAATCCGAACCAAGCCCAACTCTGTATTTGTATCTTTTGAATAAACATTTCGGCGAACACGGGCGCACAAAGCGCAAAAAACGACTTTGCCCGAAACCCGATTGTCCCCGTCACGGTGACGGTGGGCCATTTAATTTATTACTGCTCGGCAGCAGGATCATCACTGGCGGGCGACAGGGCACGTGCAACCAATATTTCCCTTCCACGAGTGCACAGCCACTTCAAAACGCACGTGAGCGGATGGAGAGAGAAGAAAAGAAGAAAAAAAACACAAGTCCGTTACACAAACACACACACGCTTTTGCCTTCGTCACGTCAGCAGCATATGAACGAGGGTCTCTCGGGGGTGGTCTCATGCAGCTAAAGCTTAAGCTAAAAATGCTTCACATAAAGCCACACACACACGCGCGCATGGACCGGGTGTCGAAGGACGATGACGAAGACGAAAGCAGCACGACATCGAACGAGGGCGCGTTCCGGAAAAGATGTGGATTCTGAATCGGAAACCCTCTTCGACAGGCCGCCGACCCGTCACCGATCACCAACAGAGAGTGGCTCGAGATGAGAATGTCAAACGGCTGACATGTAAACGTGTGTGTAGGTGGGTGTGTGTGGGCTCTGGCTCAGCATTCACAGCATGTAGCAACCATTGAATAAATGATGGTGGCACCTCATGCATAACATATGTGTGTGGCCTTTTTGCCTTTTTGAGGTCGGGGCGCTTCTTGCTGGGAGGGGGGGTGGGAAGCGCCCTTTGAGTGCTCTCGCTTTTTCGTCTATGTGTCTGTGTGGTTTACTAATTTTACTGCCCATTATGGAGCACCAGCTCGGCCCATTCCCGGCACCGGCCAGTGTTTATGTACCGGTGGCAATGGGCGGCAATGTGTGTTAATGGACATTATGAAGCGATTTAAATGTATTTAGCAACACGCACGCAGCCCGTAAATTACACACCGGAAAAAGGAAGTCCAGGTTTTGTTGCATCCGAAGCATCAACGCACAAATGGATTGCCATTGCTTATCAATCAAAGCACTTTATCGATCCGTCCTGCTACCACCATCAAGTGTCGTCCCTTAGGGGCACGGGTGGACAGCAAAGACGCGAAGCTTTATGTTGTCGTAATGTTAATTATACACGACACGAGTTCACTTATCGATGAACCGTTTGATGTTGTGTGCTGATCAATGGAACCGCTCGACCGGACCGGGAGAAAAGCACACAAGGACGGACACACGGTTCTGATCAAAAGGACAGCTCGTTACAGTTTTCCTCGTCCGGCTGGTTTACGCTCGTAAGACGCAAGCGGACACGGATGTAATAAGACTCGAGGTTTGGCGGGGGATGGGGAACTCCGCATTTTTGTTCAGTTGTAGTGTGTGTGTGTGTGTGTGTTGAGTACATCAATTACTTTATCCGCCGTTGGGCACCGATGCGATGAAGTGAGTTGATTTAATTACGCCGAAGGAAGAAACTCGAGCCACGACGGAGTCCAGCGATGGAAAACCCTTGCATGGTATTGTCATTATGAAGTGGAGCCGTAGTGATGTGTAATCGATCGCATGAACCTTAAATTGCTAATGTAATAGAAAACATATAGTTTTACGTTGAAAGTGAAGTACCTAAGGCTTAAAAACAAAGAATTTTTGCCATAATAAATTCCTTTAAATCCTACAATGTTTTCCGCATTGTTTATAGGGCTTCATCTTGTCCTACATTTAATCTTGTGCAACCCCTCAACAATCTCTGTCAAGAACAGAGATGTGTCTTGTGTGTCCTTCTCTGAAGTGGCAACGCACACGCCGACGCGCCTCTTTGTATAGATCAAAGCCAACGCGCGGCCGCTTTTGTACGACGGTGTCGCACAGTGTCTAATTAATGCAAATATGTCATATCCTTACATGGGGAGACGTACTTCCAAGTGCACCTTCCCCCCCCCGTATATGCGGTTGTCCTTGAGCTACACCCGGATACATTCCGGCGGGAAATCCGTTCAACCGGCAGACCGCACGAGCGCTTTGCTAATTGAGTAATGGAGGTTGCCGTTGGGATGTAATTTGGTGTCGTGTGTCGGCTGTTCTTCCTGCGATGTTTCTCAGCCCTGCCTGTTTAGGTTCCGTGTACCCGAATTTGTTCTCACACCCCACGGATGCATTATTTAGAGCACATCGAAGGCAGCAGCGAGCGCGCCGTAACTTTTTCCCCGAATTCACGTCATGCATCTTAAGAACCGTTCGAACGCCCGATCGTCTCGCAGCAACAAAAAATACCCCAGGCACGCTCTAATTGCATCTACTACCCCTTCGATCCTCTGCAACACAAAAGCTCCCCCCTGGAGCGCATCGAACTGAGATGAAATTAAGATTTTTCCGCGTACACAGTGGCGCGAGGGGCAAATTAATCGACTGTTCTGCAATCGATTTTCCATTCCCCCTTTTGCACTAGCTCCACGCTCACCGAGATTGAATCGCGTGGAGGTAGAAGAGGGCGGAAGATAAATTAGCAATTGCCCGCACGTACTGAAATGAATCCCGAAGCTTCACCGAAGAATGCAAGAGGCGAGTTGGGAGTTGGGGCGCCCGATCCCGGGAGCAGGACAAAGTTTTTAGCGATGAAGACGTGCTGGCAAACTGTGCAAAGCAAAGCCCACGTGCATGGATGTATCGGGTAGTTGTAGGGTGTAGTTTTTCCTGCTGCAAAATCTTTCATACCTTTTGCCTGCCCGGAAAAAAGATTGCAATAAGCGCTTTAAAGGTGATGCGAAAAAATGGGGGGAGGGCGTAAGAAAAACTTTCCTTCCTACTTTCTTCCTTTTCCGAGCGATAAACGGCGCTGGAGGCTTAGCACTGATTTGGAGGTGTTCCTGATAGTGTGAAGAGGAAGGGCGGTTTTTTTATTGTTAGTTCCGGGGTTTCCCCCAGCATGCCTTCAAGTTGCTTCCTTTTGAGAACTAATCCTTGCTTCATCGGTGGCCACTTTGCTCCTGCATTAAAGCTCTTCCATTTCAGCACTGGGAGAATTAAAGCTCCGCTTCCGTTCACCTGCGCGTGCTGCAGCGAGTGACGGCTTATGGTCAAGGCTAATGTTCTTCTAGACACGTACAGACACACACACACTCACACATACAAAGTAGCACTCTGATGTTGACTCAAGCCGTCCTTGGCCAAAACCGAATGTAACCGATCGCAACGCTGTGCCACGGAAGCGTGGAAAGCGGGCTCTTCTTACCCGATGACATATGCAGCTCGTACATGTTTCCGAACGGATTTCAATTAGCATCGCATTCACCGGCTCAGTCTCGGGGGCTGAGATTCATGCCGTGGGCTCGTGGCTAGCTGTCGTTCGGTCACGTACTGGCGATGATAATGGTAGCTATTGCAAGCCATCAGAGTGATGCAGTAATTTTCCCGCCTTGCTGCCATTGTTAGAAGCCTTCCCAATTGGAAGGCAGATGAGATGTGCAGCACTGGGAAATGGAACAGACAGACTCTGGGAAGGGAAACACTGTGTTTCATCCATCATTTGTGAAGCATTCGAAGCTACGTGCCTAATGCTGTGCTGCTGTCGATGTAGGTGTTGAATATGGCGCCGATTCGCAACCCCAAACCCGTTGCCAAGGATGCCTCCTCACACACACACACATTTCGGGTTGAAGTTGTTTATCTAGCCTGGTTCTTGTTCAGTGTGCATACTAAGCTTTAGGCGGTTTCAAAGTAAAAGAAGCTTTCAATGCACTTCCTGCCCGCTGTAGCTTGCCCCGATTGAGACGCAGCGCTCGCTAGAAGGGAAACTCATTACGGCCGGTTCGTTTCATGAAAGAAAAAGGGGTTCCATTCACAAGCTTCCGTGGAAAGAATAAGGATATCCGTGAGGTATTCATGGAAGCATAAATAAGCACACGTGCTTGCTCCATGCTCCCCTGTTTTGCACAGTGACTGAATCTATCTATTTTCGGTTTGCGGTGTTGCCGGTCGCCTTCTTTTCTCCCGATGATGAGCAAAATATCATCCCCAAAGCCCCACTTCACACTTCTACTACTGACACAGCGTGTCGCTCCTTTTTGGCTCGCGACCTACCCATTTCCTTTCGAGCCCGTATGTGCAAGCGGGAGGAAAATGCAGAGAAAATATTAATCAACAGGACTCAGCGCTTGTTTACTCAGCACTCAGCACACTGGGAAGGGATGTGGAAACGCCATCGAGCGTCGGCGAAAGAGTTCATTTGCACGCTTACTGGCGCACACACACACACGAAGAGGGGAGAGAACAGGGAAGCTTGCAAAACCGATAAGAGACACAGGGAAAAGAAAGTGCCGGCAAGGGAGCGCAAAATAAATACGCCGAAACTCATTAAGATCGGTACCGGGACGCGCTAGCGTTATCGGTTTTCGATCACAGCGAGAAACGGTTTCTCCGTTCGGGTTTCGCCTGCAGGGATCAAACGCACTCGCTGGGTTGCGGTGGTAGCGTTGGTGTTTGGCGCGGAACCAGCTTTTTCAGACACTCGGATGTGTTTCGATGAATTTACTTTTTGGTGAAATTTATTTTCACATCCTTCAAGGCGATGCAATCTGCGTGCGGAAAGGAAGTGTAATTTAATGATCGGTCTACGATTTAGGCTAAACTTGTGCAAATTATGACATACATCAAGAACGGAGCTTAATTAGTTACTTGTGTGCTAAATGGTAAAAAATTGTTGAAATGCTGGTGAAAAAATCACTTCAGTTTGAATTTAAAGATGGCAATTTCGGAATTGCATACATTCAGGCGTTTAATACAAAACAGATCAAACGTGTCCTATTTAACCCATTTCACATCCATCATATTTGACTTTTTCAGACCTTATTGCGACCTTTCCAATCAAACCGGTGCCATAATCCTTTCCACACATGCCAATATCGTAACTCCACGGTTTATCCGGCGAAGATAAATTGCCATTTTATTTACCGACGCCTGTTCCGCATTCCTTCCAAGACCATTATCGACACCATTCGCCATTACTATTCGGTGCGATCGTGTGCGACATGAAAATGGAACAGGAATCGAGCTGGAACAATATACTCCAGGACACAAACACACATACACACCCCCGCATTGGATACACATCCCTTAAGGTGGTGGCTCATTTTTATGGCATACGAAATCGATTCCAAATGTCACCATTCGTCAATCACCGTGCAGAACAGGGCACCAGGCGGCACCGTGGAAACCGTGGTGTGATTGTCGCTCCAATGGGGGACACGGAGGCGAAAAATAAAAGCACAAACACACAAACTGGCGAGAAAATGGCTCCGTTTGTAACACACACACACACATGCCATGGTTGCGCTTTCATCTCGGCCGTTACAAATGGCCAATTTTTTTCCATCCTCCGCAACGGTTGAATGTTGTTTCAATTTGTACCATGCCCTTTTTTGTGTGGCCCGTTTTCTTGGAGGGCATTTTCTTTCTTTTTTGTTTCGCTCTTCTTACGCTCCCCAGGAGATCAAGCCAAACTTTCATAATCCATCAGACGGCGTCCGTTAGCACAGGTTGGTTCTAGCGGGCGGAGGAGAGTATTTACGAGACGGCCCGGGAGTGTTTCGTCCTTTTTTCTTGCCACAACCAGTGTGTACCTTCCACCTTGTCACCGCCGATCGGTTCTTAATCGTAATCAATATTGACTTTTCGCTGTGACATATTAGCAGTAAGTAAGGTAATTGGAACGAGCTGCTACATTTGTCACAGCCGAGGGCCCGTTGCGTTCTTTTCCCTCGAGTTTTAAGGTGTGGTTCGGGGGAGTTTTGTTTCTCGGTAAGCGTCGTTTTTGTGCGAAGTTGAAGTGAAACTTTTTCACCCCGAGACATTCTTTGTCAGACCGGGTTGTGTGCCAATGAGTGTAATATGACTTGTTTTTTTTTTCGCCCAAAACGTTCACCAAACTCTTTCTTCACAAACGTGTTTTCTACATGATAAAAAACGCAAAACAAAGTAAAGAAAGTTCCTTCCCGGAACCTGCGTTGTTGTTTTTGTCTATCCAGAATAAATGTTTTCCATACCGCACACACGGACACACGCAACAAAACGGCTAGCGGCATGGTGTGATTTCATTCTCATTTTCGGGCGAAAGGCTTTTCCAACTTTTTAACACATGCTGGTGAGACAGTGATGAAAGAAACACCACCCTCCCAAACCAAAACCCACCCCGTTGGAGTTCCTGGAAGGGAGAACACAGAAAAACAAACAATGATAAAACCTGCAAACCCGCACACATACACACACATATGGAGCCCGACGTCGCATTCGCATAAACAGACACACGTCGACGCGTTTGACGGCTGTCCGGGGCAACCTGTTTGCGTGAAAAGGTGTTATCAGATTACGTATATTGTTCCATCGCGCGCTTAAAAGGACGCTGTCACTTGCAGGAAGGATATGCGATGTTAAAAAGCTGGAAATTTTTCAAAAAATATAAAACAATGGCAACATCAGCAAACGTTTTGTTGGTTGTGTGACAGGCGTTACTGTTAAATGGAATAATTTTGAGTCCAATATTCAAGTGCATTATAGTTCAATTTGTTCGCCTTTACGATCGGTGATCGGTGGAAAAGGTTTAAAATTTCAATGGAAACAAAGCATCCTCTTCTCGACGGATAGTAAACATCTCTCACATGAGCTTGGCAAAACAGTTTCACAAATGAAATGAAATGCGACGCTTCGATGCGAATGGAAATTCTTTACAAACATTACGCAGTAGCTACACCGTTTGGCTTTTCCACCCGAAATAGATCCATTACATTCGCGAATGGCAAATGTCAAACAGTGCCGGAAACGGGAAATTAATACCCCACGTAACGGTGAAATAAAACATGTTGCAGCAGCGGAATCGGGATGGAATTTTGAATATGCAAAGCGTTAGCGCAAACGCACCGGAGCAGTGTCGTGCTGTTGGGAAGCGTTTGTGACAAGAATCTCGCATCGAGGGTATGCGAAAACAAAAAGGAAAAGAAACAAACCTACAAACAAACGAACGTCGTCGTGGTCGAGCCCGGATGATATGCAGATTATGACGATGATGCCAAGGATCTGAGCAATGAAGAACCACTTTATGCACCGGGAACACATCAAGAAAATGGAAATGTGCTCCCACGGGAATATAGCTACATCTTCCTTCCCACCGTACGCTAGTTCTAGTCCATCTACAAGCGCAATAAAACATGAGTGTCACGAGTCGTTTGAGGCATGCTTTCTTTTGCTGTGATTTTGCTATTCCATTTATCTTATCATGAGAAAAGGGTGGGGTAGGCAAGGATCTACAAATGAGCGGTGTGAGGAGGGGAGGGAAATAAGGCAGGGAACAATCGAAACACAACAAGCTGAAATGGATATGGCATTCCCCGGGCGAGGCTTTTGTAGGGCGACTCCATTTCGTCTTTTCAATCAAGCCGTTGAGAGCTGATCGGAACGGGGAATGAAATTGCAACGCTTGGGGGGAAATTATTACTTTTTTGTTTTGTATCGTTATTCGCCCCGAACGCACTCTTAGTGGCTGCTCGTGTACGAAGAAATACGGTTGATATTTACAAACGGCACCGCAAGATTCTGTACGCTTTCCTTAGGCGCTTCTGTGTGTCTGTCCCAGCGGCGCACGGTGGGAACGCACGATCGGGGGCTGATTGGAAACTCAATTCTGTTCCATCAAGAATTAAATTGGAAACAGATATTGTTATTAGAACTTGCTAGTATTTGGGTAGACTTTTCCAATCGTTTTTTTTTTCTTACCAGTTTAATGAAAACCAATTGGATGCCGTTTTTTGGGAGCTTTGTACAATTATTACAAGATGTTTTGGATTATAAGGATGGAAAAGCATTAGCTGAGGATAAAATAAGACAACTATTCATTTGAAAAGGCTTCAGAACGATTTTTGCTGAACACGTTGCATACTTTAAGGCGAGCCGTTCACTTAGTACAAAGGCAACGCTTCTCCATCAATACTCCTAAAGTTATGCAATTTCAAACGCCCTTTTTTGAACCATTCAATCTATTATCCGTTTAATCTAAACGCACTGCTCGGTGTCGTTTAGCAAATTTCCCATTCCCTATGCATGCGCATGGAACTAGTTTTCCTAACTATTGCGAACTACGAAGGAGATTATCGAGGATGGAGTGAAAACACTCCCCGAAACCACTGCAACGGTTCAATCAAATAGTTTCGGCCAACTCGGCCAATAACGACCAACGGTCGGCCCCGGTCCCTGTCCCTCTTCTTCATTGATTGTGAAACGATTCTACGGAGGCATCTCACACGTGTGTTCGGTTCGGTGTGAAAAACAATTTCACGTGCTACGTGTGAGCTTTTCCTTCAGTTTCGATCGGCGTCCTTTTTGGCTGGCTAGAACAAAACAAAAAAATACCCACCCCCACGCCAGCGTGTGGGATGATGTGCTTTTTCTTCTTTAGCAATCGAATTTCAGCTCTATTTCAAACTCGATTGTTTTCCGTGTGAATTGTTTGGCATTGCGGCGTTGCTGCCTTCGCCGCCGTAACACACTGCTGGTGGTTGCCTCGAAGATTCGAAATGGCAATTGTCAATTTCTGATTTTATTTGGGATTGTTTGTTTTCGCTTTTGTTCTGTTTTCTTCCTTTCCCCTTCGGGGCACGATCGCTGTCTCTCGTGGTTGTACGTTTTTGTGGTCCCTTTTTTGTTCATTTTTTTTGTTTTGCTGCTGCCCCACTGCATTCTCTCTCTCGTAGTTTGGTAAAACTTTTTACCACCTTTGCCTCATTTTACCACCGTACTTTCAACTTTCTCGCCACTAAAGCTCGCGCTCGCTGGAAAATCCATTGCAATTATCATCAGTCTCGCTCCTTCTCGTCGAACTGCCTGCTGTTTTGGCAGTCGGCAACTCGCGAAACGCGAAACAGTCGCAAATGCACCCCGAAATGGAGTCTCGAACTGTGCTCTGGCGTTGTGTTGAGTGGTGGTGTGGTGGTGAGGTGAAAATTAGGTTCCGTTCACACCAACACGCCATCCCTTCTTTCCTCGCCATCCTGAAGCGCGCGCTCTGGCGCTGTAAATCCTACCCGCGAGCGATAAGTGAAAAGTTCGGAAAAAGGGTTGAGCGGTATTTCCCCCTCCGCCTCGTTTTGGGGGCCACTTTTTCGGTTGCTTTCTTTCATTTAGGTGCTGGGTGCTAATGTGTGTGTGTGTGTGTGTTCTGCCGGTGCTGCCGATTTTTACTGCTTCATTTCGGAGCTACAATTTTATTGTTTCGAATCACGCCGCCACCCCGACGAAGGAATGGAAAAAAAACTGGGACCTGGTTTTTGTTGTTGTTGCATTTTGGTTTTTTGTTGTTGTTGCGAAAGCTTTACACCGACTTTGGAGCGAGTTTTGGGCAAGGGAAACGTGCAACTTTTTCGCTTTTTGAAATGCAACATTTCGAGCATGGAATGCAGGCAAAAGTTTTATCCAGCGCGTTGCTTAAGGGTACATACTTTTTTTGTGAGTGTGTTGCTCTCACTGTGTGCGTGTGTGTGTGTGTGCGCTGAAGTAGCCAAATTCGAGAAGCACCATGGAGCATGAAAAACAATCCATTTTTCTCCCCCATACGCTGCGAAGGTACTTTTTTGTGTGGGTAAAAGTACATCAAACAAATGCTTCTACCCGCTGGGGCGTATTTTGATGAAATAAATTTAAAATATGAAAGTATGAATTAATGGTGCCCGATGGAGATACTGTGCTGAGCGTTTGCCTTTTTTTTTGGTGAAATACTTTACATCCTTTCATGAGGCTGTATTTAAATAGTTTTCATGAAAGTAGAAATTTTCCCAGAAAAGGCACACCATTTCTGTTCTCGTACGGAGAACCGCAAATCTGTGACTCCACAGAGCATAAAGCTAAACTGTCTAACCGCACACTCCGAACTAAATACCTTTCCGGAAATGAGCCCCTGCCTCAGAACGGCTATTGAATTTGGTGGTTTGGAGAGGATAATGGATTTCCCTTTAAGCTCACGCTTTCCACACTCATTTGAATCCCCTTCATTTAAAGTTTTCCTGCAGCGTTTGCACTTTTACGGACAACTGTGTGTCGTTTTTTGTTTTTTCATTTAATTTTTGCTCTGCTCGCCACTACCCAGCCCGGGGAAGGTGTTTGAGTCACAAAGCTAGTTTAAATGCGGAAAAGTGCTTGCCATTTCCAAATACGTAGCACACACACCAGCACACAGCTGTCTATTGAACATACAGCACACATTAGTTGCAGTTCTGGAGCTGCATTCTCGCCACAACCAGCCAGCAAATTGGGTCCACAATTGTGGGAAAAGCGCGCTCTCTCACGCTTTCCTTCCATGAAGCAAACGCTGTGAATGGGTTGGGGATGAAATTAATTAGGCCCAAATTCCTGGCTACCTCCCCGGAGCTGACGGTGTCCACACACACACACACACCCCGATTCGGATACGTACCTTCGTCTGATTTCGGTTGAATCGAGATAGAGAGAGAGAGAGAGAAGTGGCTTTAATTAAATTTTACTGCCATCAACCCTAGAAACGGACCGTGCTGGACGTTGGACAGGACGCAGTCGGCAAGTAAGCCGAACAGCAGCAACTTTGCAACTGTTTCCGCCCCGAAAACTGAACCACTGAGCTGGACACATGCAGGCAAGGAAAAGCGTTCGAAAGGAATGTCAAATTCCTCGGCATCAAAATCAAACCTGCTCGTTGCCTGGTTGCCAAAAGGTGTGTCCTATCAGGTGCAGGCACCAGCAACAACACACGAAGTTGACAGAGAGTTTTTAATTCCGGCACCGGCGAAAAGGGGAAAACCTTTCTTTTTTCCCTCCCCTGTAGCCGTTGATGATTTAGAGGCATGAGTTTTGCTCGTTCTTGCTCCTGCTTCACTCGTCTGCTGAAAGCGTCTTCGGTGGGCCGGTACCAATTTAAAGCCCTCCACAGTGTTGCACAGCGCGCTTTGCATATTCCGTTTGTGCGCTAGCGAATGTGTTTGCGAAATCCATTTCGTATGATTAAAATGACGACTTTGTTTGACTTTAAGCTTCTCCGCACGTTCGCCCAATTGTTTGAACCGCTTCTGCTTCGAATCGGTTTCCCTGGCCAGCTGCGAACAGTTGCCGGGGGGGTTGCCCCGTTTTTCGAAATCCTGCCGAAATGATGAATCTGCTTGCACGCTGCAATGAACGAACGACTTTTCACCGTGCACATTTGTCATCGTCATGAACGAAATGAGTGGCGGATCGAGGGGGGGAGTGGTTGTGAGGGGAAAGAAAGTGCAGGAAGTGCAGTTTTTTTGTGGCAGCCGGAAGTGGCTCCACAACCGCCCAGTAGCTTAGACACTCTCGGGCTGCGTGCACACAGGAGACAGCCAATTCAGCAGGTGAAGATTTATCGTATCAAACCGGGACCATTCGGTTGGAAGTGGCGCTGCGAGGAAAAGCCGGTGAAGGTATCCGGTTTCTCGCCAGCCCAAGGCTGCACCACCGTACACGCTCATATATCACCCACACAGACGCGAGTGCACTCATCTGCAAGCCAAGTGCTTTGGTGTTGCGTTCGCTCGCAATTCTCCCCTAACCGGATTTACACAGTCACAATTTGTGCGCGATTTTTGCGTCACCAGAAGCAAAAAAGCTCAACCAGAAGAAAGGCGAACCTTAATGATGAATGGGATGTACGTTTGCAATGTGTGTGTGTGTGTGTGTGAGCGCTGCATATTACCAAACCATTCCCTATCCCTTTTCATCCTTCCAATGGGGGGGATGGGTTGATAATTAAAACCGAACCCGCGCAGGATTCGGTCGTGTTTTGCGTCGCTGCACGTGATTCAAGCTGACAGCATTGTAGATCACATCAAGCTGGGGAGGTAAGGGAGGAGCGGAAGCCTTCAACCCCTCCTTTCGTCTGCCTCTCGCACTCGCGAGTGCGAGTGCGATGTCCCACGACAAGCCAAACGGGGGATGGATTATTTCATCCGGAAAAGTCGTTCGCACGGCAAAACACCGCCAAAGTCGTTTTCGCCCCGTACGCACTGCACGGAAGCGATTAGCTTGAAGGCGGAGCACGTTGGGATACGGTTTTGGTTAAAATGGTAACACAAAAGTAACATCATTAATGATGAAAATTCAAGCTACTAGATGTAGAATATTATGTACAAAGAACGTTTACTTATGAGCTTTCATTTCCCTAGTACGTTGAATGTGCCTAAAGTTATGCAATTTTCAGAACAAAATCACCTAAGGAGCGTTTCGTAGCCTCACTGCAGCTGTAGTACAACCGAAACAAAAAGCACAGATGCGTAACAGTTCCTCAAAAATTCCTACACAGCCTTTGACGGCTTGTTAGTCCAATTTTTCCCCACTGTTGGATTCGGCTGCACATCTACGGATAATTCGACACGAGCCTTCTGCCGGCACGAAAACGGCTCCAGCGGTGGAAGCTGTCGTCATCATCATTAGGATTCTCAGCCTCCCAAGTGAAGGTTTAGAACGTATACCTCCCCTAGCTCGTATTTTTGAGAGGGGAACAGAACCGCACGTACCGGGAACGGTACCGTTGACAACGGCAAAGCGACGCAGCAATTTATTTCAATTTTCCGGTGACTAATGTTAACGCTTTTCCCGGTGCGCCGAAGCGATGCACTGGGGCGTGTGAAAAGCTGTACGCACGGAAGAAATGCGCACTGGTGTGGTTGGTTTTGGTAGTTGGCAAAATATTAAAGGACCCTGTTTCGGGGTACTTCACGGGAACGTGCCTGCAACTGATATCGATGGATGATGGGATAGCTTCCATCCTCTGCCTCTCTCTGTCTCTATCCGTTCTCTTCTCTGTCCGAAAAAGCATCGTCCAGCATTACACTGGAAGCCGGATCGTACCGATTGTGCTTGGGAAACTAGTCCCGGCTTCCTGATTTACGGACAGTGCACCTACACCGAGTGTCCGCTCAGCAACAGGCCGGATAATTCAACGTATGATAAGCGGATAGAGCGGGTGTTTGAATGTATCACGCTTCAGAGGCTCGAGTTGAGTTGCGTTGGAATGATAGTCACACTCGGGCAATAACTTTGTGGAAATGCATTTTCATCAGCGCACCATGATAGGGGAAAGGTGTATCGTTGAATATGTACCGTTCGCTCTAAGTATGGTTTTCATCTTCGTGGGAAAATAAGCTTACAGGGTGGACTGTTTGTTTGATGTACGCGAAACTGCAGTACAATGTTTATTGCTCACACGTTTATCCTCATTTTTGCATCATTTATCATTTGCATTATTTCTAATTTACTCGCTACAAAAGAAGAATGTAAAAAGAATATTTCTCCGAACATCAATCTTCTGAAGCACGATGCTCTGATTAGCAATAAATGCCCGTCCTATTGTTTCATAGTTTGCTGTAATCCTCCGCTTTGTCTATCGCACACATCCAAGGGGAGAAAAAACGCTTACACGATCGATAAAACCACCGCACCTCCGGAAAGTACACCGCTCCATTAGACCAGCATGGACAAATTTGGATCAAATTATTATCTGTTTTTCGGCGTGCGTGTGTGTTAGAGGCCTTCTTTTCTCTTCCGTACACACTTACACGCCTCCCTTCAACAACTATTAATCTTGTGCAGTGCACTTACATCCACCTCGCTCCGGTGGAGCAGCACAGTATTAAGCTTCATCCGGAGCTTTATCCAAGGCGGAGTAAACAAGCATGTACCGTACCGGCCACCGTTGTGATGGATGGATGGATAGTGAGTGTTTTATATGAATGACAAGATTTAGCATTTGATGTCAGACGACGACCATTAATCAACCCACTTCCGAAGCGCACAACCTGTGGCATCGGGCTTCCTGTTGCGCTCCAGGGGGCATTTGGGGCCTGGGTGGTAGTAGAGGTGGTGAAAAATGGGGTTTATTTATCTGTCGGAAAAGAATCTACGCTTCCCCGCGCTGCGGTGAGTTGGAAAGAAACAGCATGATAAATGTTGGTGAGAATGCATGTTTCAGCGTGTTACGGTTGCAAGACACAGAACGAGTGCTACGCTTTGCGCGTTGCATACTTCTAGGCGTTTTATTCAAAAACGTTGTTGATCCGTTTCGAAAGCAGTTTTTCTTTGTTTCAACGTTGAACTAACACATCGTTTATAATCCTTGTCCAATAATTTAACCACTTTCGTGTGGCTTTCGTTCCAGCAGCTAAGCTTGGCCACCAATAAAACTCACCACGCACCAATCTATCGAAGCGCGAATTGCACACTGTTAGGCAACCTTCACGCACGTAAGCCACAACCGCAACAAAGTCCGCTAACCGACGAAATTCTCACTACGCATCCGGGCCAGCCATCAAGTGCACTCGTGCGGACGGGCACCAGCCTGATGCATTAGAAGGCCCACGGTTGCGGTGGCCGCCCTCGAAATGCGCACAATCATCGGGCCTCCCGGCCGGGTTCGGCCCAATCATTCGGAAATATTAAAATGCGTTGACAGGTGCTTTCATTATTTTGCGCACAAAGTGCACATTCTCCTGCAGGCGAGCGGAACAGCGGATCAAGAAGGTCGGCGCACCGAATGCGGGCGAGGAGGGAAGGGTTTTTGCGGTTCACCGGGCAGCTTAAAATAGTGTGGAAAAAGGGTTTTTGGTACGTACCGCGCGTGTGTGTGTTTGTGGGTTTGATGTCGAATAGTATTAAAATAATTGCAAACCACAGCGAGAAAAGTGCTCCATCCATAGGGTGGGTCTGCGCGGACTGGTCGCTGCGGTGGCTCGAATTCCACAGCCATGCCAGAAGGCCAATTTGATGGAAAATCATCTTTCCGGTTCGATGCGAAAACGCTCATTTGCGTTTCATTAAATGAGAGCAAGCAGTGGGGGGGAAGGGGAGGCCAGCGTGATGTTTGGCGTTTTGGCAGGTTTCGGGTCGAAAAGGCAACCGCATGTGTTTCCCTCCCCCGCCGTGGCGTGGCAGTCCGGACGATAATGAACTTCCGAGCCGGTGGTTAATGTAAAGCGGTTATTCGATGGGTGAAGATGAAGCATTTTTGTTATTGTGGAACGCATCATCCTGTAAGTAAATCAAGAACGGGAACGAAATTTAAACATTTTTCACTCCAATAATATTCAGTAAATGGTAAACGCTATTGTTCAAGGTTACATTGCCTAGCCGACATCATACATATCATGATCTATATTCTGTGAGCTAAAGACCATTGCATTAACTACTCCTGTGCGTGGTTGTTGCTGTTTCACATACCAATGCGGTGCGATGAGTGTGTAAAACCAGCAAATTATGCTCGCTGGATAAATGGGCTGGAAACATCCGTCGGACATGGTCCACAACATATTACATTACACGGCAATGGGCAAGATTTGTGTAATTGATGCACTCTCTGATGTATCTTGTGGAATGGTTTTATCGCGAAATTTTGCACGAAAGCTTCTCCTTCTATCTTTAACGATCCCCATGCAAGCCGAATTTGGAAAGTATTGGTTTCATTTTAATGGCATGCCGTCCTGTGCACGATGACTGTTGGCAAACACAACGCCACCTGCAGTTTATTGGTCTCGCGGGTGGTTGAACGGTTCAACCTCACCGGTTCCGGTTAAGCCGGTCAGCAGCGGGCGCCCGAGTACGATCGATTGCAAGGAAGAAAACAAAAAGGCGCAAAACAAACAACGAACACGCGAACCCTTTTATCCTGCGGGTGCACCGGGCTGCTGGCAAACTATTTTCCCCTCTGTTGTTGTTGTTTGTGCGCCGTGCAGAAGAAAGGATTTTTATTAACAACGGGGAGAAACAAAAACACCCAACCCCGGATCCCGTGCCAGCGGCCGAACGCAAACAAGCGTGTTAAGCTATGAATATGGTATTGGGAAGGGTGGCCATTCGTTTTAATCATCTCGTACGCAAAACTATTCGCGGTCCATTCCACACACACACGCGAGTTGTTAGAGAGAGAGGGAGAGAGAGAGAGAGAGAGAGAGAGAGAGAGAGAGAGAGAGAGAGAGAGAGAGAGAGAGGGTGGAATCCCGCATGAATCATAAATAAAATGAGCAAGCGTGCCGTTTTTCACCTTTTGTCGCTTTAACCACGTACGGGTGCAGCTTGCATTAATGGCCTGTTGTACGGATGTTGTGCAAGTCAGAAGGGTATAAAATTACCTAAAAAGCAAAACGAAAAGAAAAATATTAATCAATAAATATAGAATATAGCTTATGGCTTCTTGAAGCGTTCGCTTCTACAGTGAAATACCGCAAAATGGAGAATTCTTTTCTATTTTCCTGCCAATCGTAACCTCATCTCGTCTCATTTTAACAACAGTCCGGTGAGCTGCACCCGTTGCAAAAGGGTTTTTTCAATTTATGCCTTCATGCATGTGCCGGCTTCTTTTTTTGTTTTGCTTTTGTCCCAATCCATCCGATGTGCCGATGCCGAGGCCTGCATTATGCAGACAATTTTCCCCCAAAACCGAGCAGCGCATAAATCATGCATATCAACATCGGGTTCGGGATAGTTCGCTCGTACGATCAGCTGCCCCGTGCTGGGCGACAGCATGAGTGTGGTAAAGTTATGACTTGTTGTACGTCGCTCTTCATCTTTAATTCGACACATCGCGCAGCCACTGGGAAGCAATCATGCAACAGAAATTAATTATTTAATTCCTGCCACCCCTTAACGCGGGTATGATCGGTATGCGCTTCTGTATGCACCCTGCCTGACTCATCGAAAAACGTGCGAAAAGTTAAAAAAAACGATGATGAGATTTTACCTTTTTTTGTTTCTCAACCCTTCTCCATGAATACGGATCTAAAAAGCAGCACAATAAGCGGCGTGATAACAATGTTGCACTGTGTACGTTGACGCCTAGCCCTATAAAAGGCAGGGCGCAAGCTGCATCTCTGGTACAACTACTAAGTGATGTCGTTTGATCTAGAGTCGGCTGAAATGGATGGAGTTGCTAGGTATACGGTGAGTAATTAATGTAGCTAAATAGTGATTAATTTTACAGTGCAAGCATGCGTTACTATTGTAGGAAAATCTTATAGAACAAATGACGCTAACGCTCGAACTTGCAAGTTATGCGGTGCCGTTTGACATGCGATGCCTTAAATGCAACGAGCATATTCCGCAAGGTGCAACGTTTCCAGCGCGCGAAGTCGATAGTTCTTGTGCTTTCGTGGATGAGTTAACAACATACTTTAAGTGCCAACATTGCAACAATGAAATTGTGGTCCGTTATACTTTGTACGAGGGATGTAACGATTCCCAAACAAAGCTCATCAAAGGAGCCGTACAGGTTCTGCTGCCGGAACAGCAAACAAAACCGAAGGAAAGTGAACCTACCTCAGAGAAAAGCTAATGTAAACTACCCTCAGGTGTCATCATGGCATTGTTTCTACAAGGCTAAATTAAATAACAAATAAAGAGAAACAACGACTTTACCTTATGCCGTGCGACAACGTTGTATTTAATGGACGGGCCGCATACGGGGGACTGATAAAAGCTTTGTTTCGAAACCGAGTCACAGTAAAACTACCCTTTGTTCAATTCTCATCCGATCCTTCGTCACTGTCCGAGTACGCTCCGAGCAGACCCAAGCTGCCGATGCCACTGCTTCCTGTTGCTGCGGTTTGGCTCACTTTTGGCTCCGGCGCTGTTGGCTGTGTAGCGGATGTGCCCTGCCCTGTCACGCTGGCCACCGGCGGGGGCGCTTTCGGTGGTGGCATTTCCTTCCGCTTGACTACCAAATTGCTGAGCGTTGTCTTTTTCACGCCGATGCTGAAGTTGTCTAGCTTGCGGGCCTTGCTGGTGGCAAACGATGGTGGCCCGCTCGTGCTGGCTGCCGCTGAGGTGACGGTGGAGGTGCTGCTCGGCCTACTGCCTTCCGATGTAGTAGCCGTGGTAGCTTCGTCCTGTTTTTCCTCCTTAACCTCTTCGACAATAATTTCCGACGCTACTCGCTTTACGGTCGGTTTGTTTTGAAATTTAATAGATCTGAAAAAGAAAACGTCCCGTTAGGCAAGCGTTAACAACATTCAATAATACCCCATTCGGCTCCCGCTTACTTGATGTACTCCTCATCCTGGCGCTCCAATCGTTCCTCACGCTCGCGTATACTCTCCGACCGGTCAAACTGCTGCAGCATACTGTCGTAGTCGATGTCCTGTTGGCGGCGGTTCAAGTCCCGCAGCTCCTCCAGCGATTCCAGCAGCTCGATCTCGTTCCTCGACTGTTGCGTTCGGTTCTCGAGCAGCTTCATCGGATTGGTCGCTTCCTCTTCGCGCGCTTCCTCCTCCTCCCGCCGGGCCTGCTCCTCAGCCAGCTTCAGCGCCATAAAGTTGCGCGTCGCTCCCGCCTCAATCTCGTAGTCGGTGTTGCGCGGGTCCGTCTTGAACGAGATCTCCTGCAGGCAGCGCGTACACTTGATGTAGAACCGATAGATGCGGATGCCGAGGTAGTCTTCGTTTTCTACGTCCTCCTTACGGGCGTTAAACTTTTTCCCTTTGTAGATGTACTCTCCGCAGGTCACGCAGCGCATGTTAAACGGTGCCATCAGCCGGACCGTGTACTGTCGATTCTTTGGCAGCTTCACCCGCGGGATTTTCGACGGATCAAAGTCCGGCGGGTAATATTTCTACAACATAACAATCGGTTAGCTTGTAAAGGCACTCGAAAGGGTGGAGGATTATAAAAACTTACATTTAAAACTTTTCTTTCCGACATTTTTTTAGCAAATTCAGCACCGAACTAGAAGCAGAATGTTTGTTTACGTTTTCG
Organism: Anopheles merus; assembly: GCF_017562075.2. Taxonomy (NCBI): domain Eukaryota; kingdom Metazoa; phylum Arthropoda; class Insecta; order Diptera; family Culicidae; genus Anopheles; species Anopheles merus. The sequence continues at coordinate 37,985,156 of NC_054085.1, read as the reverse complement.
TTACACTCTACAATGACGGGCTGGACCACACATATGTCTTGACAGCAGGTATGCGTGATTTGACGTTTCAATTCAGTGGAGAAACATTTAAACTGAAATATTTCATCACAACCACACAATTTTACAAATGGCATTTCGGAAATTTAAAAGCAATTCATGATAACTTTTGATGATAAGCAATTCATTAAACATGGATAAAACATATACATGTTTCCCTTTTGGATGAGATGCTTTTATTACTTTTCATACCATATGGCGTATCGTTTAGCTAGCTACGCTCGTGAAAGCTTTCATGCAAACGGATGCAGCCAACTACAGGGTGACCACAACATGTGTTACAATATTTCGAAAATTATCATGCTTTAACCGTTACTTCGGTCATGAATTTTCATCTGAAATCATTTCATGTTCTTCCTTATTTATTAACACTAAAGAAAACACTTTTGCTCGGCTGTTTCCGTTCCTTTATTGAAAAAATATCGTTTTTCTTATAAAGTTGCACGTTGCGTTTATCAGTTGCGCGTTTACTCTTTTTTTGTTGTTGTAATTTGTTTTTAAATTACTTCTGTTTCACAAAAAGTAATAGTTAAACGTTAGCGATTACAATGATAATATATAAAGGGTGATATAATTAGGTGTACGATACAAAAAAAAACATCATTGCTCTTCGAATTAAGTGGTAAAAGTCATGCTTCTAATACATCGAGAGGGAAGAGAAGCCATTTGCGTTCACATAGCCAGGACTGTCGGGAAAATCGGTTGCTGCTACCTGCCTCTATCATCTTCACGGTTGGTTTGCATTTTTGTGTTTTGTTTTACACTCAGAACGGTTAGCAAGCAACTGGTCTAGCGAAAACGAAACGAAAATTCACTCCGCATATTCAAATGTCTTGCCCTATCGAAAGGCGCGCCGCACTTCTTTTCCTTCCCTCTTCTCAGCGACTGTAAATACCGCTCGTGTTGATCTCTCCGCCACACAGTGTGTGTCCGCGTAATTCGGTCGCTTTGATATGATCAATCTTGCCCTAAACGTGATCTTTGAAATGTAGATATGATCGGTGTGCTCAGTGTGTATGGTTTCTACCCTGCCAATGATCGCAGGCCTGCTCCAGGCCCGGTCGTTCGTCGTTCCGTCCAAAAAGTTTCAAACCAAAAGCATTAAATAATCTACCGTAAGCTTCACCGCAGACCGAATGGAAGTAGTGATTCAATCATTACACCGTCACTCAATTGTTTACAAGGGCGTTGGATTAAAATGATGCGATTTTTGACGATTTCTTTTGAACATTTTGTACGAGCAGCAAAGCTTACATCTAGTTGGGAGAACAAAAAAACATCTTACACGATAAGGTTACGTTTTGTTTCCGATAGAGCGAAGTGGGGGATGGGGGGCAGCTGCAGTACACTTCGGGAGTTTGGGTTAGACGAGATGGAACACAAAAAAGATGCACAATCTTAGCATCATGCACACTCCAAAATGAAAGCGTTGGGTGCACCAATTTGCTCGAGCGAGAGCGACTTTACGATCCGGAATGCTACTTCTATGCGATCGTTCCCATTGCAGGTGGTGCCATCTATCGGCTGGAAGTCGCTCGCACTGTCGCCGTGATTGATGCATGATGCCCGTCGTGTGTAAGTGTGTGTGTTTTTTGTATGCAACGAATCGTTACAAAACAATCAAAAGTAAGGATTTCATAGTAAAAAAGAAAGTCTAGCAAGCAAAACATGTTGTCGCCTTAGGCCATCGTTAGAGCGCCGGCGCCCATGCCGAAACCAACGCCTCGCGGACCGTAGTTGCGACCGTAGCAGCCCCGGCAGTAGATCTCCCCGTTCGGACCATCGTTCAGATTCGTCGAGTCGAGCGATTTGTGGCAATCGAAGCAGCTGAAGCATCGCTTGTGCCAGATGCGGTTTTTGCTCAGCATCTTTTCGGCCTCGTACACGGCGTAGCCGCACCGGGTGCATCCCTTGCCATCCTTCGCCTTCGGTCCGTTCGCGGGCTTCGCGTCGGTGCTGCAAAAGGAAAGAGGACGAACGCAAAACCAGCACGTTAATGGATGGAGGAACGCGTGGCATCGTCTCGCGTGGTACTTACTGCACTGGAGCAGCCTGGGCGTCGGTGGAGACAAGCGTTGGCGTGTGGCCGAAACCGAAACCCTTCGGGCCGAACAGCTTGCCGTAGCAGGCGCGACAGTGGATCTCGCGGTCCGGACCGTCGCAGGCAATCATGGAATCGAGCGGCCGGTGACATTCGTTACAGTTGAAGCACTTCTTGTGCCACATCGTTCCCTTGGCCAGCTGCTGCTCGGCGGCGAACACCATGCCGCCGCATCGTGGGCAACCCTGTCCCTCCGGCGCCTTGATCACGGTCGTGTCAATCGTCACCATCGGCTTCTGAGAGGCCAGCTGCTCCTCACTAGAAAGGAAAGAGCACAATATATTACCAAACGAAAAACATCTTCACTCTATCGGAGGTAACTTACGACATGCAGTCAGTCTGCAGGAAACCAGATCCGCAGGCAAATCCATAACCGTGCGGACCCCACTTCTTGCCGTAGCAGGTCTTGCAGTACACGTCCCGATCCGGACCATCGCAGGCGATGATGGAGTCGAGCGTTTTGCTGCAGTCGCGGCACTTGTAGCACTTGCGATGCCACTCGCGACCCTTCGAGAGGACCTGCTCGGCGGCAAACACGACACCGCCGCACCGTGGACAACCCTGTCCGGGCGAAGCCTTGATGGCCGACGTATCCACAGCCGACGGTTTCGGGGCAAACTCACTGAGAAATGGAGACAAACGGGATGTTAGCTATATGACCACAGTTGATGCTCCTAACACCAGATACTATACACAAAACATGTCACTAACGGTGGACGAATATAGAGAGAGAGAGAAATAGAGAGAGGGATCCCTCCAAGAGACACAGAAACACAAATTCTACACAGTTTGGACAGTTACTACTCTACTACCTCTTGAAGTCCAAATCGCGCGCATCACTCATTAAGCCAAGCGAAGAGATTCCCGAGTGGCCATAACCACGGGAACCAAACCGACTGGCGTAGCAGCCTGTGGAGTGCAGCGTATGGAAGGGAGAAGAAATTGAAATGGAATTGTCATTATTAAGTCAATACTCCAAAAAGCGACGCCACCGACGACGTACAACGAACAACACAGGTAGGTACATTCAACCTGCAACACAGCTACTAACGAATACGGTACGGTTAGTGACAGTTTAGTGTATACATCTGTGAGTGACAGCATCTGTCAACGGGATGTTGTGGGCGAACATTTACCATTCGATGTTGGTGGTGTCGCTCTGCAGCGCTCCACCTCCTTGGCCGTATCCGTAACCCTTCGGACCATACTTCTTGCCATAGCACACTGCACACGGTCCCCGGATGGTTGGTAGTGGAGTGACATAGAGAGATACGACGTGAAAGATACACAGAACAGACAGAACAACATTACATCGTACCTCGTCGTAATGTACCTCATCCGGCGTGGGCACGGAGGAATCAGCTCTAGTTACCTTTGCAGTAGATGTTACGATCTGGACCCTCGCAGCAGTTTACAGAATCGAGACCCTTCTTACACTCACCGCATTTGAAGCATCCCTTATGGTAGGCCTGTAGTGTGGGAAAGGACGACAGATATTTAACACACGCTCACAATGCCACTTCGAGCGAGCGATAGAGAGAGTACGAGTGAGAGCGAGATTGATGGAGGAGCCAATAGAGCGAGAGATAGAGTGTGGAATTTCTACTGACAACTAGTGTAAGAAACGTGAGAGTTAGCAACACCGCATTGCTATTATTTACACCACTGACATCATCGTTCGGTGTTATAGGCATACTACAGCTCTTCGGTGCGTTAAGCCCAGAGCGAGCGAGAACGCATGCATTACCTCTACAGTAAATCTCTTTATCCGGTCCATCACAGTGGATCGTGGAGTCAAGCGTACGGTTGCAGACTAAGCATTTGAAGCAGCGCCGATGATAGCCCTGGATGTCATAGGGATGGCGAAGCAGGCACGCGCGCGCGCACACGCACACACGCAGACGAAAGGTGACAGGATGACGAAAGAAAGCGGTTTCGGGGAGATAGAAGAAAAGTAAGATACGTAAAGAAAGGGCATTGCTCTACCAAGCAGTCTAGCTTGGTTCTGAAAAGCCCGAATAAGCAAGCGATAAAGTTTGGTTAGTAAGCGATCATTCTTCAATCGCCCCAATGTTCCAGTGTTAGTGCTCCGTTCCGGGATGTGCTAAAATAGTAATCAACTCACTCTTCCACGTGCCAACATCTGCTCGGCCATGTAAACATATCCGCCGCAGCGAGGGCAACCCTCTCCTTCAGGTGCCTTTGACATTGGTTTCGGTTCAAAGTGTCCATTCGTGCTATGGGTGGGGCATAAAGGGGCGGTTTTGGGTTGGTTCATCGGATTGCGCGTGATTAAAGTAGAAGATTCGGTTGGAAATACGGTGATGGTGGTTGTGTGTCAAGATTGAATTTTGTGTACGAAACGATCAACGATCATTCCAAAAGTCAAAAAGCGAAGACACACGCAGACATATCGCATTAGGTAAAGGTAAGGTAAGGTAATAAGGACACGATCGTACAAAATGTGTGGTGCAAAAGAGGCCAAATGCACGGAACGGGGATGATGTGTATGGAAAAGAGAGAGAGAGAGAAAAAGAAAGAAGAAAGAAGATAGAGAGATCATGTAAGAGAAACATATAAATCAGTTCATTGTGTGTAGTTAGGAATGTCAAGACCGGCAGAATTCTTCTTCAATGCTACTACTAAAAGGGGTTCTGGCGAAAGGCCAAGAGCATTGCCTCTTCTTGGACAATGTTCTCTACCCATCGCGATCATTATGTTAATTTCAGGTTAACACAATACAGTCTTATATAAAGGTTTGTCCTTGCTATAGTGTTCTTTAAGGTAACGACTGATTACTCTGGGACAAGGCAAAGTCCCCTGTGACTTGATTGTTCTCGTTCTTCTAACGACGCGGTTTTGGAAAAGACTCACTAGTTTCAGGAGTCAGATTGGTACTAATCATAACAATACTGATTGTAAAATTCGATCGCTACTTCGCTTTTGTTTTCGTATTTGCTCCAGGGCACTTTCCTTATCCCATTGATACGTTGTGTTAGAAACATTAGGAAACGAGGAGGGTAAAGGGCTATGATTGAAAGTAACAGAAAGGATAGTTTAGAAAGCGTCTACTTCTTTCGTCCAATATACACACACATTTAGTACAGGTAAGAGATGAGGATGAGCAAATGAAGGCGTAGCATAGCCAAGTCAAAAAGCGTACTTGTTAAGTCTAGCTGTGGGGTAACGGGGAAAACGAAGAAAAGTTATACACAATATAACACACACACACAACGTAAAAGGTGTGAAAGAAGAGTGTTATCACAAGTGATAGAAAAACAAAAGACAACTGGTGTTGTGTAAACACAAAACACAAAACAAATGTTACAACGAATGTTGATTTGAAAGCAAACAACAAGACAAGTAGAAGATAATAGAAAACTACAAACAGGAAGGGGGTAGCAATTTACAAAAAAACAGAGATAGAAAAATTGAAAAAGGAAAAGATAACAACAGCCAACAACATTCAACAACAAAACAACACCCAATACAACAACAGTACGAACAAAAACAAAAGAACAAACGTCAAACGAACAAAACGTACACGAATATCTCACCGAGCATGGGCCAGATCATGGACGGGAACATGTATAACAGTATAACAGTAACACGCCGAAGAATGGAAACACACACATACACACGCCATGTTTGCTCCATGATTGAGTTTTACAATTATTGGTGGTGCACACACACACACATATGTATGTAAACACCAGCCTCCAGGTTGAGCGTATGTCTCCGGATGTTTCTGGATGTTTGTGTGGGTTTGATGCTAGATGACGACTAACACCGACACCGAGAGCTGTCACGTGGAGCTCGTTTGGCGCTCATCTTGCCAGACGCTTGACGCTTCGTACGGCATTCCACAGCCACAAAGCTGATGTCGATGTCGGTATCCGCTTCGTGTTTGATGACGATGAAACGACACATTTTACACAGAGGACACGCACCATGTTCATCCCAGAGCACGCATACACAAATGGCACACGCACACGCACGCAAACGGACACAGGAGGGCGCAAGACGTCACAGAGTGGATCTTTGTACATCGATTGGAGGAAACAAAAAAACACATATGGGGGAACAACGACACGAGACACTAGGATGGGTGCTGTTTGAAACAGGGCGGGCTATCATGGGCTCTTTAGTTTCTGTTGTGATGTGATGTGACATGAACTCAGAAGACAGTGTGCGCTCTCTTGGCAGGTTGCTCCTCAATTTGACATTTAACCTGTCACGCAGCTAGTGTCAATTTAGTAGCTCGGTGAGAGCAGTACTTAGTCGGGCGATCTTTTGTGTGTTCTCGGTGCTTATGCGGTGTGCGTATGCTCGTGTATTTTTGTGAGTAGGTGTGCGTGTAGAAATGAGTGTAGTAATGAGTGCTTCACTTTTCGAGCCTTACAGATGTCTGCAAAGTCTGAAGCTTGTTCGGGGCGTATGCTACATCACAGCCAGGAAGGCAAAACATTGGTGTTGTGTTGGTGGAGTTGGTGACGGTGATGTTTGCTATGCAGTTCTCATGCACATTCTTGCTGGCTCGATGGTTTCTATCAATGCTATCTAAGCTATGTTTCTTGTACGTAGTGTCATCTCGCACGGGAAAACACGAGAAACACGAGAAAGAGGCGATATCAACTAGTCACAGATTACGTGTACGATTTATTTGCCAAATAACTCCAATCCAATCAACGGTTCGATACAAAACTGATCAATCGACCAACAACAAACGCTCCACTGCGCATGGGAATGAAACCTACGGCAGGGAACGGTTTGCAACAGGCCGGCTACTAAACAAACGTGAAACACTAGCGAACTCTTTCCTGCCTAGCTCTATGGGTGGTCTGTATTGCGTCTGCGACGCTCCTGCACTTCCACAGCGAAAATGGAAACAATCACAAACACAAAAACAGAGGGAAAATCTCGGTAACGAAGATAAAGAAGAAGCACTCAAACACATACAAACACACACATTTGCCTTAGTTTGCTTACATCACAAAGCCATTTTTCTTTTCGGTTTTGATTTTAATAACAATTAAAAAATGGGAACACATGAGAACACTCGGATCCAAATGACTTGCAGTGGTTCGCCGTCCGGCTCTGATGGAAGCGAACCCCGCAAAGATCACGAAACAAACGCGTTTTTCGTACGGAACGCTTCTAAAATCTAACACAACAAAAACGGACAAATCGAAACAGTGTTTAAGGGTGCGATCGTGTAAACCTGGCATTTAGTGAATAGTGTCCAATAGTGATAGTAGTGATAGTGAAAGAGTAGTATTTTTGTTGTTGTTTGCTAATATTCCTGATTGGATGACTTCGTGTACGGTGTTGGATTTGGTTTTGGTTTGCTTATTCTGTTTAATCTCCTACATCTCCTAACAATACTTTTTTGACCTTGTATCATCATTTACTCAATACTTAGATGGTGGTGTTGATGGTGGTGATAAGTAATTTCATCGCTTCCACACTTCCCTCAATAGACGGGGAGCTCGACCGACGTGTCGTTTGGCAAAAACAAATGGAGATGTTGTTGGGTTTTTGGTTTCTGCACGGTGCAAGCTTCTTCGCGCTATTCCGCAGGGGGGACTCTTACTTAAATGAACGGGATTGTGATGCTAGTACACGTGGCACGAGCATTTACTTGCTGCAAGGTTCCAACACGTACCACAAAAAAAAAACAACAATCGGCGAAAGTCAAAGGTTTGCGTATCGTGTGCAGCATAATCGTAACATTGAAACATGGTGTGATGGTGGCGGTGGATATATAGTGAAGTTTGGTAGCGGTAGTGGTAGTAGTAGTAATAGTAATATTTGTTGTTGTTGGTGTGTTCAGATTTTTGGTTTGGTTTTTGCATGAAAATGTAAGAAAAAAAAAATAACAGAAAAAGTGGAAATCAGCATGCATGTTCTTCATTCGTCGCAAGGTGTATATGCTTATCATATTATTTAGTGTTGTTCTTTCCCATTCCCTAATCAGACAAACTAGTTGCAATTATCAAAAGGACGGAAATGGAAGTGAATGACAAACAGATGGGAATAATGGCACAAGATGATGCTTGGATGGTTGGACAGTGTGTAACATATTTCGATATTTTACAAAACACATTCGTTCCATGTCGCATTCATGCTGCATTGACGTTCAATTAGTTGTGTGCCTTTGCGTAAACCAGAAAGCTTGAATATCGTATCCAAATATACACAAGTTGCTAGATTTTGTACAGGAATAGGTACATATTTCTGTATGGTAAAACATCGAAATATATTCGTTGATAAGATTACTTCCTTGCTTTATAGTAGAGCTACAAATCAACTGTGACATCTTGTGTCTTCAAATTTCAAAGTCTAACATCCTCCCCTACTTGTATCAGGACTAAGGAAAGGCCCAACGAGAGCTAAACGAAGCGAATTCAATCATATGACCGGTGGTGGTGGTGGTGGTGTTTGCAAGAAAACTACACGACGACAATTATATCATACATCAGCTTTGTCGCACTACTAAAGACGACCGGGGCGGGGCAAAAGCTAAAGTGGCCGCGAGAGGATCGGAGAAGAATCTACGGTAGGCTAATTACGTGCTATATGGATCAACTGATCGGTTTCGATCGGATCCTCTTCCTCCGATTGCTGTGTATTTGTGGTTCTTTTTTTTTCTACTGTACATTCTGCACACAGTGTCTGTGTGAAATGGCCGTTCTTCATCATAGCGAAACTTACCCCTCGCCCTGAAACTGGGCGCCAGTGTCCATCGAGAGGCAGCCGGCGCCTCCACCGAAACCGTAGCCCTTCGGTCCGTACTTGCGGCCGTGGCAGTTCTTGCAGTACAGCTCGTTTTCGTGCTCTGCACAGTTTGTGGAGTCGAGCATCTTGCCGCACATTCCTGTTTGCGATTGACCGGTTCGAAGCGATGAGCGCCAAAAGGAGAGCAAAGAAAGGAAGAAAAAACATACGCGTACATGTTATTCGGTGGATACTGTAAAGTGAGTGCTGTTTAAAAATAAACCTTCGACACATCGACGACATTGCAACTGCGCCAGTAAAAAATTTATTGATTGACACCCCACTCCGCCCAAATACCCGCACGATCGCCGAAAGCACCCCAACGGTTCGGGCGGGTTGCACCACGACAGCGGACAAAGAAGTGCAAAAGCCGCACCGCTACGTGCAAACATGCCGAATAGTTTTTTCGGCCACGAATGGGGTCAGATGGTGTCTCCTCGCAACCGCTTTGTGCAGCAGCTGTGCTGAGGTTGGTGTGATGGCGGGGAAATACCGACCGATCCGACCGCCCTTTTGCTTTGCTGCGAGACACTTCGTGCGAGTGCTTCGCAGACCGGGGCAACGGTCGACATGGGCAGTCTGCCAAATGTTGGTCAAATCATTGGCCAAGAATAACATAACGAAGGTTTGGGAGATGGTTTGCTAGAGGAAGGGAAATGGTAGAAGGGAAATTGGTAGAGGTAAAATACTACTGGGTTTACTGGAGTGCAAGAGATGTAATTATTGCGTTGATCTTCGTTACGATTTTGTGAGTTAAACATTTATTGTATAGATCAAAATCACGTACGAGTTAATTGGTATATTAACTAACGAAAAACAGCACATAAAGCTATTACACGACCGCAAAACATTGCACAAAAGTCGAATTGTTACCAAGCAGAAATTCTCAAAAGAAATATTGGAATCCTGGAATCTTGAAAAATGGCTTTAATGTATTTCTCTAGATTCTTAAATCTAAGCGATATGTATTGGTAACATATAAATGAATCCAAACAGCTGTCCATGTTAACGTACCTCTATTTGTGTACATTTCATATTCATCTTGCTGGCTACTTAGCTTACGATGCGATCGTCTACTAGATCTGAAACATTTCATCCCTCCAATGTCCTACACTCTTGAAAAGTTTCTGAAACTTTTCATCAACATTATCCCACGTCTGCGTCAACCTGATCGACACGTTTTTCAATGCACATAACAACAGGCAAGAATAATAATAAAAAAGCAAGAAATTAAATAGATCAACCCTCCGCTGGGCGCGAGGGAAGCTGCAAAGTTACGCAGCCCAGCAGCCAAAACGAACATCCAAATCAGCCGCCCTAAACAACCCTACCCCGTCGTCGTTGCTCCACGCTCGCTTACGTTTTGCATGCGATGTTCTATTTTGGTGCCACCCGTACCCGCGGTACGTCAACGACACTTGGCGCGGGGTTTGTGTCAACAAAACCGGCAGCAAACGCAGGCGGATGCGTTTCAGACCCTTTGCGCCCCTATCGCCGGGACCGTTGCCAAACCCCCGCTACTGCTGCAACATTGCAATGTTCCCTACGGGTATGTGTCTACGCGTTGGTATGTGTGTGTGGGGGGTTTCTTAGCAGTTACTTACCGCACTTGAAGCACTGCTTGTGCCATTTGTTTCCTCCGGCGACACGCTCCTCGGCGGCGTACACCGACTTGCCGCACTTCGGGCACTTGGGGTTATCAGCTGGCTTGAAAGGCATGGTGGCTCTGGAGGGGCTTTAGTACGCTGGAGACGACGTAAACGAAGAGGCGCGGTTTCGATAATTCGAGAATGGAGGGGGGTTTTCGGGTGCCCTGAGCCTTGTACGGGATGACCTGTTGCACTAGCGCGTGGCGCGACTTGTTGCTGCTTCGATGACCTTTTGGGGCGTGCACGAAACGAACGAAACGAATATTGCTTATGTAAAAAGAGGAAGGGCTTCGCAAGTGTAGCACACAAACACACACGAGCGCACGCACGCTTAACTTGCAGCTCGGAAGCACACTAAGAGCCTAGTAGCACTGTTCCTTATCGTTATCGTCCTTAAACCACCGACTATGCGATCTAAACCGTATGTAATTGAGTGTGAGTATAAAACCTTAAGATTATCGAAGCCTACAAACACACACCCTCACGTCAAATTGCACTTTTCTGCCCCGTTCACTTGGTATTCCCACGAGCTATAGGAGATCAGAATTTCCGAACACTCTCTTGCAAATAAAGGGGCGCTACAAAAGGATCAACGACCGAATGACTGCGCTTCGAAATGTGTTCGCTCTTCACATTGCAACCGACAGTGCACCGTGCGTATGAACGACTGACAGCCTGCAGTGCCTAATCCACAACGATCGATCCCAGTAGGGCCAGGCGCGCACCGGTATCGGCTTTACTTCGGGATTAGGTAACGCAGTGGGGCCGTCGTGTAGTGATCGTGCCAGTGATCGGAGTGTACTTCGTTAGTGCATCTCAACGTGATGCAATGTTATACCTTGAGTGATAAGGCAAGCAATTCATAATAAATTGATATGTACATTTTTGCTGTAGAGACATCAGAGGCATCAGGATCAACCTGATCTTGCGATCTTCCGATTATAAAAAAAAGGTTGTACTGTTATACTATCTATCTCAAAAACCCATCCGTTGGATGATTTCCTCGAAGTGGATTTTCAAATTATGAATATCCCGAGTTCTTCTTCAAGGTAATTCCAACGTCAAACGTCACGAAATCAGGTGTCACGCGACATCACGCACCGTTTGCGTTACGTTTTGGGAAGAAACAACACAGGTATATAAATACCACCGCTGGTTCTCTCGTGCACCGAAACATCACGAGAGCAGTACACGCGCGTGTTTCGCCTCTCCCCTTCCGCAGGATTCTCTTGCTGTGTGTGAAAAAAAACCCCACCATCCCTGTAAGATAAAAGTAAACAAAAAACAACCTTTCATCGGTTGCTGCTACGCAACAGGGCATATCAAGCTAATGTTTCATGACCGAGGCGCACACCAACTGCACACGGCCGCGTACGATCGGAAAAAACACCTGCTGTGGTGGGATTTCCCCCATCACTGCGAGGAGACCCTAGATGAAAATTTTCTACAGCTGTGTGTGTATGTGTGTGTGTGTGTGCGAGGATTTTTATGTGTGTGCCTGTGTGTATATTAATAAATTCTGCGTAGGGGTTCAACTCTGCTCTTTTGTAGCGCTGCCCTATTCCCGGTTGGGGCTGCTTTTGCTGCTGGCACTAAGCCAACGATCCTGAATGATTGCATTCTACCCTGTTCATGGAGCATCCACAGACAGCATCCACGTTTGTGAAATATGGTGTGTTTTCTTGCTTCTTAGTTGCTACCTTACCCTGTGTTCTGCTACCATTAAAATGTTGTTGCACCACAGCTAACATTTCTCTTCCCGTTCCTATTCGCTCGTTTGCCATCGTTCGTTTTGCCCACTGCACCAATAAATTCCAACAACCTGTAATGCGTGGGTGGCCACCACCGGCATGACCCCATCGGTGTTGGCCAACGAGCGAGCGACAAAGTCCACCCAGCATGCAGACTCGTGACACGGTGTTAGCAAAAGAAAATCCAAAATGTTGAACTCGTGCATTTCTGACGGCGAATAACCTAGATCGCTAGTGATGATCGCTGACAGAATATGATATGGGCTCTTTCCTCAACCATGTATCCACGGGTCTCATATACCCCCATCTCTTGATCACCGTCTGTCACAATTAATTGAGTGTCATCCGAAAAAATGACTGTCTATCGGGGTTCGTTGGAGCAGGACTCATCATTAACATTCCACAACAGGCAGCTAACTGCTTGCCGCTTCGAGGTAGAACTGTGAAAACGAAGGACGGGGGAGAATATTTTCAACGTTTCTCTAATTATGTTATAGCCCGGTACATCGGTCTCTGCTCGGTTTGCTAGAAATCCCGTGGAATCTCATGCTGTCCACAAAGCAGAGTGACAGATTGGAGATTGTCACCGTGCCAAAACGACACATGCAATGGAACGCGTGTGCAGTTCTTCCTCGGAGTTACCCTTTTTAAAATGCCCTTAAGAATGTAGGTCCAACATTATCCAAGAAAGACACCGCCCAAAAAGCGTAATGTCTCGGCATATACCAACCAGAACCTTCCCCATCATCTTCCTCGCCAATCCCAAGAGCAGTTGAGCTGATGCGTAGTCCTTTCACGCTGACTGGCCGCGTGACCTTAACGGCACCGTGCGTTATGTCCTCATCAACAACAACCGCCATCACACACAAATCATGTTCATCAGCATCATTTTAACACCAAATTTTCACACAACCAGTCGCTAGAGCTGTTTCCCACATTTCACACATTTATTAATAGACACACGTACACACGGACACACTCGCTCGCACGCCACCAGAAGTCCACCAAGAGCAAAAGAGGGCATGGTGGTGTGAGATGGAATAGGGATCGGGAGAAATCTGGCATTTTTGGAGCGGGTTGCGATTGAGGATGGAAATTAGAGCAAACAGACGATCGTTGCATCACAGCCATTCCACACGGCACTGTTGTACTGTTCATTATTTCCCTTTTGTGTTTCTCACAATGATCGCACACTATGTTCAAGGATAATGCACAGATCACAACGGTTTGGTACGATCGCAACAGTTCGGTGGCGTTTCACATTATTTTTCCTGCTCTCTTGGAAGAGAGATCACTTTACAGACACAGACAGTTGTCTCAAGTCTCTTTTTTGAAAGCAGATCACTATGACATAAGTTCACTATCGCCTCTGGAACGCTTGTTCCCAACCTTTTCTTCACAAACTCAAACACTGATCGCTTCTTTTAAGGCTCAATTTTCAAGTTCCTGCTCGATCAAGATGTCTTGATCAAGATGCTCCCCAGCAGCACCAAAGCAAGCCCTGGACAAACGCAAGCAAACAGCAACACACTCCTGAGGTGAGCCTGAGAGTACTCGCCAACTACTAACCGTGTATTCGAATGATTGACTATGGTGCCGTGCACTCGGTAGTCTATGTATCAGGATGCACACGGCACGCTACTACTTTATTCGGTAGCAAAACTCGCCAACACCAAGCCGCCGGTGTGCGAAAACAGCTCAGCTATGTGTGGTGCAGGCCGGTGGTACCGCTCGGACTCGCGCTAGCTATGGTAGTCCCTTTCCGACCAATTGGGCCGGTCAGCAAAGGCATCCCACCGTCCTGCGGAAGGCCTGGGTTCGAGTTCCACACGCTGCAATCCGTTGCACAGTGGGAAAACTGAAATGGAAAATGGTACCGCTGATCCACTCATCAGCAGTGAGTAGTGAAAATACACACGTCACTCTATCTCGCTTTTCTGGCTGTACCTCGGACCGCTCGGCGAGGTGTTCCTCTCCCATCCCTCGAGATCTAGGCTGAGCGTTTCGGTACCTGTTGCTGCTGCTGCTGTAGCAGTAGTCGATGACTCAACGCCACAAGATGGCCCGATGACGAGGATGACAACTGTTTGATCTCAATCTCCGATCTGCCCCCTGTCTCTGCGACGCGAGCGGCCCGTGATGAACGGCATAAATCACATATTTTTAACATCATCACGAGCGATGTTTGTGCTTATGGTTCCCTTCGGTCCCTGAAACCAGATGAAAATGAAAAGATGTTTTACTACTTCCTATAGCGGCGGATGTGCGATACTTCAATTGGGAAGAGCATCAAGCACCAAGAGCTCTTGAAAAAAATATCATAAATAATCAAATTCTTATACCCCCGGAGGTGTTGATCACTGCAAAGATAGAGGCAGGTTAAAAGTCAGTATTATTTATTAGCCTTTTAAGAGTCTTGGATGTTCTCTGTTAGGATGTTTGTTAAAATCATCAGCATGAGATACAATTTGCTTGAATTTGTTTCTAATTAAAATAACAGAATTAAAAAAAAGAACTCTCAATCTGCTCCAAAAATAAACCACCAAAACGACAAAAAGAAATCCATTGCATTTTTGCAAACTGAACCGTCTCCTACACCGCTTGACATTTGCCTCTCGAGTGCATACGATGGAATGTTAATTATGGTCGACTTCTTCCTTCCTTTTTTGCGGAGAGGGGCCATTCTGCACATTCTGTTCAACAAAGTAACATAATCGATATTCCATCGCGCCAATGTTTCCTTTCGCCACGGGTCGCGATATCTTCATCCTCTGTCAACGGGCATCGGGCGAAGTAATTACTCTTCTGCCCGGCGAACCGATGCCGTGCCTCATCAATTATCTTCGCACGGGAGGATGCGGCACAAGAAAAATTGTCCATACGAGCGAGCGAGGTCAAAGATGGCATGCGGCGTGCCTTAACTGTCGCTGACGTTTCGCGATCCTGGCAAAAATCAATCCTGCCTCCTAAAACGTGGTGATGCTATCGGGATTAAAGAGGGATGCAGAGTGAAAAAGAGTAAGAGAGAGAGAGAGAGAGCAAGAAAGGCAAAAGTCACGCACCCTTAGGAAAACCTCGTGCTCGTCTTGTGAGTGGGAGTATAAGTGTTCCTCCCGGCACGCTGTAGTTTCGTTCCCGTTCCCGATCAGCTTCAGCTAGGCAGAAAACGTACGCCCAAGCATACCTAAGTGCCCCCTTGTGCCCGTACTCTCTTGCTCACACTCTCCCATAGTGCATCAGCACTAAATTGGAAAGCGTACCTGGTACTGGGCGAGAAAATTATGACCAACCAAACGCCACTCATCACCCAGCCCAGAGTCGTATGAATCACACTTATAAAAATGAGGAATGTTTTCCACAGCCTCTTGGCTTGACTCAAACACCTCACACTCGCGAGGCTTAATCATGCCGTTCGCTCTTTCGCGTTCCAACGCAGGCAGATCGCATTTGTGGGACGGCCGGGACAGCGAAGGGAGGGCAGAAAAACACCTCGGAAGCACACAAAAAACACGCTGTGGGAGAAAAAAACGGGACGCAAATCCACGGAATAGAAGAATTTGGTACACCTTTAGAGCAAAAATTTTTCGTGTGCAGAGCTATTTTTAGTGTGCACACTACATTCGCAGTCGTTTGAGAGATGAGGGAAATGAGTAAACGAGGGGGAGAGAGAGAGATGCTGCGAGGAATTAGAAGACAAGAGAAAGATGGAATGGCGCTGCTTAAAAACAAGAACACCTTTACAACTCCTAAACACGGTAAACACTTTTGGATTGGCTTTTTAAAACGCGCCGATACGCGGAGGTCACAGGGGAGCTCGACGCATTCATCTTGCCCATGCTTTCCATTCTCTCAGACAAGTAATCGACACTTTTGATCGCTTTTTTGGGGAGGAAAATGACCGTCCGGAACGCGGGTGGTATTGATTTTGGGTTTGTTACCACTAGCCAGGCGGCTTTGTTTTCCTTCTTTTGGCTGGAAAATATTCTATTTTAGAGCGTCGCTTGGAATGGACCATGTCCGTATCTACTGCCTGTCTAATCTGCGTGTCGTGAGGATCATTAGAATCGATAAAACGTGATCATAATACAAAACCTTCCTTTTTCTCAATGCGTTTGTTTCTCAACATTTTAAAATGATCGCAACACAAACGTTAGCCGTTAACCCAATAGCATAACGAACCGGCATGCCAATTCACCGGTCACAGGTAAACATAGCACACTTTTCAAATTTGTTGGTCGACGCTCCGGCCTACAAAACGACTCATTTCACGCTCAGCGCGCGTTCGTAAGATCTCCCAAGCGGTGGGTTCTCGAAAAGATTGGAGCTTCACTAAAAATATATCTCCGGTCTCATCTGCCAAAAATAGTTGCCGCAGGAGAAAACGCTTCGCCCCAAAACGTTCGTACGGCCGTAGGGATGAAGTGCTTCTGGTACGGGTGCTTTCTCCCCAGTTCCTGGTCACCGGTGAGTAACTCATCTTCAACCGGTCCTCCCACCGGCCATAGTCCGCAAAACGGTAGCGGTGGACTCGAAACAGCGGAAGAAAAATCACCTCACATTAATATGCATTTTTCACTTGGAACGATCAATCCATCGGCCGTGATCGCGTGGGTTTATGTGGCAAAACGCGCACTGCACGAGCTAAACAATTTAACCGTCCGGAAAAAGGGGGGATGATTATCCATTACATTACCCAGATTCGGACGAACGGTTTCGCTCACCGTCAAGGACTCGAAATGCGGGCAATGGAAGCGTGTTTCCTCATCCACGACGGGGTGAAAGAAACAACTGACCCTATGACATTCGGTTAATTCAACGATCATAACTTTCCCCCACGCCGGGTGTGCTTGAATGTAATTTCCGTTCTCTTATTCGCACAAGGGGCGGTATGAAGCTCAATCGTGCTCGTAAACATTTCCACCCAAGCATTCCCAATTAAACCGTTTCGCCGGTGTAACTCATCCTTGTTCGCACGTTTTGCTGTCGAGCGGCGATTCTCTTACTACGGCTCCCGGGCATGTGGCCATAAATACGGTGCCCATCATCGACCCAATCACTCAATTTCGTAACGGGCGTTTGCGGGTGTGTGCATGTTCCATTTTGGTGGTGGAAATTTTTCTCTGGCGGAAAAGTATGATTCACCCCTCAAGTCGAAGGCGAGCAAACACAGCCATTGTGTGATGCGGAGGCAATGGTTCACAGTCAACAAACAGATCAACGGATGAGTAACGGACACATTGGGGGAATGTGTCAAAAGAAGACGTTTAACCCTACAGAATCTAGCAATTAGTTTGTCATTCCAAAATCATTCCCAAATATTGCTGTTTTCTTTACATATTTCCTTCATCTGTTTTCATCCAGTCTACTGTATTCTTTGATGTCAAAATTTGCTGTATTTTTCAATATTTTCTCGCATTATTTTGTTGTTTTGCACGGGTTTCTAACATTTTATTTATCTTAAATAATCTGTTTCTTTTATTAGTAAATTAATTTGTTCCACTTACTCAAACACTATTACGCATTTTCTTCTATAGTTTACCTTCTACTAAAGGGTTGAAACATTCTTTCGAGGCACTATAAGCAGAAAACACGCGAAAAACAACCCTCTTCCCCGTCTCCTGTTTTGTCCCTCCCCCAAAACACAGCTATGGACACGGTACAGTCCGCGAGAAAAAATCCCAGGATGATTCATAACCGACACACCAGAATGTTTTCCGTTGTTGCGCCTCTGTGCGACAATCCGCACAAGGCAATCCCACGCGTGCCACTGCAAGCTATCAACCTGTACCTGTGTCCGCTCTTTATGTGTGTGTGCGAGTGGGGACGACGCGATTTTTTTGCGGCACGGTATGAAAATGACACCCGAAGGGAAATAAAATGGCAAGTATAAATGTCAGCCGGGCGCGCGCGTGTGGACAGCGACATAACTATGAGCAACATCTTGTTGGTTGAGTGGACGTCCCGGGGTTTGGGAGGCAGAGGTGGGAAAAGTCACCGACAGTAAGTCTGATTGTGCTCGCTTTTTACGAGCTGTGTCGGTTTAAGGGTTGCGTTTCGCGCAAAAAAGGGAAAGTGTGTTGAACGGTTTCCACTTTTGGTCGGGATTTGTAACTCAGTTTTTCGCCGATGTACTATTGCAATTACACACCCGGTAGGCCACCGGGCACGTTTCCGTTCCATTGCATGAATGCTGGAGCTGATAGACAAGCTGATAGACGAGGATCGACACAGTCAGGGTTGGACAGGCAGGGCGTTTGGTCCGGTTTGTGGCTTGGAGTGGTAAGAGTTCTATTTTCGGCCGTTGTACAAAAATGACGATATGCTGCTTAAAATAGCCGCGCCGTGTTTTCTCATTTTATAATACTTCTTTTTCACCTGCTAAAATTATACTTGCCCTTTCTTTGCTTCCTCTCCCCTCGCTCACCCCGCTTCACTAAACAGGCAGGAGGGGCATCATTAGGCCTTCTCGCTGAACCTGCGCTTGTTTACTTGGCCAAACAAATCGCCTGTATAATGTTGGAAGCCGATCTTACCGATCGGTAAAGCATTTTTCTGTGCAAAAAACCTCTCACTCTTGCACACACACATACACACTCGCGTCCAACCCGGTGGTGCATTCCGTCGGCACGATCACCTTGACGTGTGGAAAGATTATTTGAGTAATAGTATTACGTAAAAGCTGCAGGTGAAATAATGCAGCGTGCAGAACAGAAATAGAACGGATTGCGCGGTGAGCGAGCTAGAAAGAAAAAAGGGGTCGCGAAGAAAAGAAAACGCGAGACAAAATAATAAATATGAACGTCACAGCGGATTATTATGGAAAGAAACATGCGGCTGGGAAGTCATTGTAAACAAGCAATTAAATCTAAGTCAATAAAAATAAATTGCACGTAGAACTTGTCGCTGTGGGTGGGTTTACAAGTCACACTGAGTAGGAACAGAAAGTGTAGTGTTTCGTCCATTGGAAATCATTTTATTATTAGTTGGTTATAACGAAAAACATTTTTCACATCTTGAGAGATTATTTTCTTTTTATCATATTACATAAAATTCATAAAACATAAAAAAGGAAACGATTTTTATAATGTAAATAAACAAACGCGGAACGTATTTTCCCTATTGCGATTACAGCGCCACCTAGGGCAATTTTCTTCGCAACATCCGAATGGTACCTTCATTTCTCCACAGAGGGCCATTTTCTTTCGTTTTTTGGTGATTTTTTCCCCGTTCAAACAGAAAAACCTTTCAATTTTCAACTCGTTGCCAAAATCGTATAAAACCCCACCAAAAATAAGCCGTAAAAGCAAATAAAGCTGAAGAAACTTTTCGCATAGGCCCTTTGGTGGTAGAATTTTCCCTCGCCATTCTTGTAAACAAACATCCGATAAGCTAAACAATCGTTCGCTGCAACCGTATGGGTAAATCGGCCATTCGGTAGCGAATTGCAACCCACACCCGGCCGGATCGATTTCGCCAATCGATCGCCCTGGACGTGTAAATAAATCACTCGCAAACGATCCGCCAACCGTTCAGCCGAATTTTTCATCCCATGCACAGGGTGGACGACATTCCTTTGCTGGTAATTCAAGTCCGGCTACTCGACCCGGTTGACCGGCCGAGCACACGCGCGAGACGCCACACCGATCCGGCACACCGAAAAGCGTAAAATTAGTCGAAGGTCCCCCGAAACCCGTGCAACGTACACTCGGCCTCCAAAACCAACTCGGTGGGGGAGAAAATCCAAGGAAAAGCAAACAAACGAAACACTAAATGATACACGCACGCACGTTGTTTGGGCAGCGTTCGGTAGAAGAAGATCTCTGCGTGTTCTTGGCTGTGTGCGGTTTCAACGGACTATACGGTTGGGGAAAATTCCACCACACACACGCCACACCCGACCACCATCGGCACGCGGCTAATGGACTGGAAAGATCATGGCCCCCACTTCACACGCGCGCTGCTGAAGTGGTACACCTTGCGAAACGTGCCGCCTGTTCCGAGGACGAGTTTTATGAGCTGTCAAAAATGTAGAACTCTCGCATACACAAGCAGCAGCAGCAGCGAGGCACGAGTTGTGTGGGTGCCTTGGGACAGTGATGCAACCGCCAACCGAACAAAGTGTGCCAACCGTTTGGAGATGTTTGCTTTCACACCTCCTTCTAATAATCGTAACGTTCTGACGAGACAAAATACTACCACGCGTGTGTGGGGGTTTTTGTTTGTGGTTTTTGTACGAAATAGTATTAATTTTATTACAGATAAATTATCAACGAATTTTTGTTCTCCCTTCTTACAAAAACAACCAGTTCTTCCGACCGCTCTCCCGCAGTTACTTCACACTTCAGGGGAGGGTTGAAGTTAAATTACATAAAACTCAAGGTGTATAAAGCCGTACGCCAAGTAACAGTAATACCAGTTCTCGCAACAGTCGACCCAGTGGAAGACTTCCTGGAGTTCCACGGATCGCTCGCACGTCTACTACCTCTCTACTCTATCCTCTGCGCTCGTTCTCCTCCTTCTTCTCGTACCATATCTTACACACTCGTATAAATGTTGATGTTGCTCTCTGTGTCTGTGGATGTCTCTGTATCTAGGAGTGAAAGGGTGAGACTTTCCGTATGTAGGTCACGGGGCTCCTCATACAGGTTGTGCATGTGTGCGCGTGGTGTTGTGTGCTGTGATGTGTATGTGGTGATGGATGCCGTTTGTACACATTTCCTGGACCGGTGCTCGTGGCCGAGGCCCACCCGCTTACTTGCCGAGAATGATCTTGCGACCGGCGCCAATGTTCTGGCCCGCCTGCGAGGCACCCTTGTTCGTGCCGGCCTGCAGCCCAATGATGGCCTGGCCCGCGTTCAGCTGCTCCTCGGTGAAGTTGCGCTTGCACTCGTCGGCCGGTTTCGGGCCCAGGAACGGTCCCTGGAACCCGGGATGTTTGTAGCACTGTGGGGCGGAGAGTGAACAAGATTGATCATAAGACACTGTGACCTGCCTGGAGCTCGAACAAGATCTCGCGCAACTTACCGCTCGTCCGAGTGCGAAGATTGTGCTGGTGACCTGCGCTATGTCCTTCTTCTCATACAAGTCCACCGTTTGGAAGACATCTAGATCAGGTACGCCGTACTTCTTGATCGCCTGCTGGAACAAGTTGATGTTCTCCATCATCTTGAACTGGCCGCCGGACGTGTTGATCTTGGCCACTGCGCCCGGTTCCAGCTTGTTGATCAGCTTGCACAGGATCAGCCCATCGCGAAGGGCGTCCTCGTACAGCACACCGGCCGGGAACTTCTCACCGAGCACCTCCTCGATCCAGTACTGCGCTTCCTTATCCTTCTCCAGATCACGCTTGCCAGCGATCTGAACGAATAACAGTGACACAAACGAAATGAAACCATTTAGTAACTTGCCACGATTTCCGATCCCACTAAACACTTCCAAGCACACTTCACACTACCAACCTTAGCACGAACTTGACGCTCCAAAGCCATTATTGCTACTGCGTAGTGACTGTACGACGGGGGTTTCTTTCAACAACGATTCGTTGCTCACCAAACTTGCTCTAAGCTGCGGTCGCTCGTACACTGATGAACGCTCTGGCCAGCGCGATTGCTTTTAAACTTCTTGCGTCCATCGTTTGGCGTGCGCGCGATGGAAAAACATGCGCCCGCGTTTGCGCACAACGGCGCAACCGATCGCCATTGAAAGGGGAGCTTACCACGACTCCCCCCTTGGTCGAGGGATTACTTTTGTTTTTCCGAAATTTAATACATCAAATGAGCGGGAAAACACGGAGTGCACGGAGAATGAGAAGCGCGTCCTTTCGGTGTCCTTTCCTTTCCCGCTCACGGCGCGTTTGTCCGATTGTCGATTATTTCCATCCGATTTCGGTTTGGCTGTAGCAAAACAAGCAGAAATACGTTGCAAAATGCTCATGCTGGTGCCGCCTGGTGACGTGTTTACAATAAAATACACATCATTATTTCGAGAACGTTCCTGCGGCTACCGGCCACGCGCTGGGATAACTCCATGCCGCGCCGGGCTGGCATACACGCGCCCCAGCCGGACAGACAGATAGCCCGTGAGTAATTTATTTCCGTCCAAATGACAGATTTGCGCCAGCGACGCACTCACGACGCGTTGGGTTTGGTGCGTGTTTTCATATGGAAGGGGAGGGGTGGAGAATTTTTGCGTAAATTCAGCTGCCAAAATACTCCTAATGGATGGAAACGGCAATGGAGAAAGATTTGAAGAGTAGGAGCCAAGCCGACCATTAAGCGGAAGATGTTTTGGTGAGTTTTTTTACTTCCTTTTTTATGGCAGTTAAAGAGCACATTAAACTGTCACTGGAAAAGCAAGTATGTGTCTTTCATTTGTTTGATAAATTGTGTGTTAAGCAACTCAAAGTAGTAGAGAGTACTAGAGTAATCACATGCAAGCTCATCCAAACCCGTTAATTCGATCAAATTCAATACCAATGATGCAATCCTTTCGGCTCACTAGCCCAGAAAGTGCATTCAAACACGCGAGTGCATTCTAGAGTGCTGCGGTTCGATGCATCACACACATTTTTCGAGATTGTTTACAGTGCGTTTCGTACGCCTCTTGCTGCGTGGCAATAAGCAAGGTTTCAATCTTTCAACAGCACCTTCTTCTCGATATACACCTTGTACACCGATGTTGCCCTACCCATGGTGAGCGAACTTAATACAGTGTTCGCAGTCTCCATCGGCGCAAACCAATCACCGAGAGGTGTTCGCTACCCGTCTTTGCACGGTCTGTTGCCAGCGTTTAATGAGAATGCAGCTTCATTACGTTGGAATGTCCTCAGAAATGCGTACCCGTCACCGTCCCAACATTAGCAGCTGACTAATGTAACGCCACACGGAAATAGACAACAGACAAACCAGCTCGCTGCCATGATTCACCTGTTGAGCAATGTTGAGCTAACCTCCACGGGGATGACCTTTGCAACACACACATAAACACACCACAACTGCTAACGTCGATTCCATTTCATGCCATGCACGATCGAGAGCAGCGCGTACTTTTCCACCTCATTTATGACCGATCTTCACTGTGTTCCATTCGAATCGGTCCGGAAAACCTGCTCCAATAGACCGCAGCACTTAACCTCTTCAGAATTGGAGCTAATTTTAGAACAACCCTCGGTCGCCGCCCAACCGAGCGTCCCTGGGTTACGATCTCAAGGTTACGATCAAAACGCGTCAAGAGCGTCGTTTTTTTATTGAAAACGATCCTCCAACCTCCATGGTCATTTCCTTTGTTTGTTTTCGTGCGAGCGTCCTCGCTTGGAAGCAAGGCCTGTGTGCTCTGGACGCGTTTATTTGTTGTGGATGGGTTCCCCAACATCAAACGGGACGCTACGAGAATAAATTCTACCAACAAGGCTTAACCAAACGAACGACCCAAAAGAAAGATCTCACGATGTAGCCGTTATGCATGGTCGTCCGGTTTAAGTGGTCCAATAAAATGCAGCGTGAAACAACATCCGTCCTGTTGCTTTTGCTACCCCATATGCCGCCTTACTGTGGACAACGACTTTGAGGAAACGACGTCCACGAAAACCCAATCCACGGGCTAAATTTAGAGATGAATACGCTAGAGGCGAAAGTGGCCAGCAAATGGAAACAGCGGTAGCGTCTTGACAACAGTGCACGATTGCCTGCTGTCACTGCACTGTCGCGATGCCCAGGATTCACGCGATACTCCGTTTTGGTCCGAATTTTCCACGCCCCAAGGACGATGAACTTCACCGCTCGAGAAGCGTCCCGCGTGAGTAAGCCGCGCGTTGGATACGATTTCGTCATCGGTGGAAGAATGCTGCGCTGACACGCGGCTACAGCAAGTCCGTAAAGAGCGAAAGTATTCTTTCCAATCACCTGAGCTGGCAAGGCCCAAAATAGACCCCCGAATTCCGGCCGTGTGTAGTTGATCGTCTTAAAATATAATCGTCCCTGCTCATCCCGCCCGGCCACACATTGTGTTCAGGGTGCGTGTGTCCGTCCCGTAATCATCCCACCATCCGGCAGCAGACGTTCGACAGACGGTCCATTTCGGCACGTCAAACAAATCACCTGCCGCCACCACTGTCGATTGTGTATGCGTGCGTTGATCTACACGGTTTGTTTTGTTGATCCGATCCTTAGTATATTTGACTTACTCTTAGCATCGACCTATCGTACAATTTGGCGGAGGACGAGCTCGGTTCGGTTTACATTTTGCTTGATTTCAACTATTTCTTTAGGGATATCTTAGGTCACGCTCTCTTCCATTTCCTCTGCTACTGCTAGCTGTCCTGGCTGAGCGATTCCAGTTGCAAACACTAAACAGAAGAGAAACTAAAAACACATCTCCCTATAGCTTCCAGTGACGCATTTACAGGGAAGCTACCTCTAGTGTACTCTACAAAGCTGAAGTCTGAACTCTACCTCTCACGTCCTACACTGTAGCTGTACAACAATTTAAGGGGCCGCGGAACACGGCCTTCCTCTACGGACGATCGAAAGTTTTTGGCTGGGTGAAACTTTCTGCAATCGTTACCATTTTGGATCGCTTCCAGCAGAATGTCACGTATTTCGCACCATTTCCTACACGACTCTTTGGGTATTAAGTGTAAGTAATAGTAGTAGTGGTAAGATCGTTGATGTAAACCTGGGCGCATACCCGTACACCTGCGGCAGCACCTGCGCTCTGATGCGCGTTCTGACTCTATTTACAATACGCTTCTTCACTAATTCTCGCTAAGTACTAAAGTAGTAGTAGTTTAAACTGTTGATTTCTGCTGCTTGAGCCTCTCCAACTCTGTGTGAATAAAAGTGATCTCGTGGTCAACAGAACGATCTTACACTAAACGGAAAGCGACTCTTCCCGTGCTGCTCCGTATACAAGATCGTATCGCTTCATGTCCATTCTTTCTGCAACCTTACCATTCTTCCACTGGCCTGCTTCGACCTGCTTTACAAAACCTCCTTCCTAGTTCTACTTGTTCTTTTCCCATTTTGATTAATGTCACCTACGCTGACGATGACAGACTGACGCTCGTCACCGTGCCTGTCTGTGCCCTCCAGGACCTTAACCTCGAACCGTACATGCAGTACCGTTTGCTTAATTAATCCACCCGAAGGATCGGAAGCCGCACTTCCTTCCACCGCTTGGGGGACTTATTTTTAGTGACAGCTCACGTTCCGTGGGCGTGAAATCGCGGGCAAAAATTAAGGTGTTCCAATCGTACAGCGCTTCTACCGCTCAACGCCACTCAATTCGTGGTGGGGGGTCAACCGACGCTCCCAACATTCCCTAATTAAGCCTGCCGCTCTCGCCGTCTTAGAAGAGATGGTTGGCGGCCGTCGTCTTGTTCAGTCCGCCGAGCGGATCGAGCAGATAGCCGGCCGCACCACCGCCGGCAGCCGCACCGAGCAGCGAGGAGAAGGGCGAGGACAGCGCAGCCACCGCGTGGTGATGATGGTTCTGGAGGTTATGATTCATGCTCAGATGATTGGCTGCCTTCTGGTTCTGCAGCAGCGGATTGCAGGACGGGTTCCACTTGTTGTTGTTATTGTTGTTGCTAATGCTGTTGTTGTTGTTGTTGTGGTGATGGTGGCTGTTGTTGTTGTTGTTGTTGTTGGTGCTGCCGTTGCTCGTACCATTGCTGACCACGAGATGATGATGGTTGGGTCCGTTGTGAAGACTCGCTCCGTTCAGATCGTCTGTCAGTTTGCCTACGTACCGGGATGGGAGAAAGCACAAAATCGAAAAGAAAAACACATTGGTATGAGAATATGCTACGAACAAATCACACACACAGACACACATGTGCAGACGTAAAACAGTAAACGAAAAATATGGAAAGAATGAGAGTCCGCTCGCGTGCACCCGTGGTCGCCGGTGACATGCGACAAAACGTGCCACGACAGTTACGAATGATCTCTCGAAACGATGTCGAAAGCGTCCTTATGCCAGTGGGCTATTCCACACACACACACACACATTCCAACTCCTCCCAACATTCACCAAGCACAACCCAAACCCGACTGTAGAATAGTTTCTCGCAAAACCGACAATTCCCCAAAGCGGACGGTCGCTGCCGCCAGCCAACAAACGCAAACTTCATAATCCATAATTCATACACTCGGAAAAGTTAGACCTCGGAGTGCTTGCGCTTCGTCTCGCTTCGATGGACCTACTCCAAAAACGAAAATGGCGATAAGAAACGAAAAAAAAGGGACGAAACGTTACATCGTCCAACAGGGGGAAAGTCGAAAAGTGCTCATCCTCCGACACTGTTCTGCTGGAGGTGATCGAATATTCCGAAACGAATATGGCTCCGGCTTTCGTGCGGCATTTTGGAGCTTGTGACATGGGATGAGCGGTTAGATTTACAAAACTTTGCAGCCATTGTGACAGCGTTGCTGTGGAGGTGGCCAGGAATAACGAATCATTTCGATCGGAATTGAGCCACTGCTGGATGGTGGATTGTTATGAGTAATGATGCGAGTGATTGTCGACCTATGGAAGATTTGTTTTATTCGCAATTCGCTAGCAAGGAGGGTTCAGGGACATTCAGGAGACTCGAAAGTCACATTCATCTGTGTTCCTCGGTTTCTTCATTTCCATTATTGATGGAACATAGTTCAATTAGTGATCTTTCTCCCTCCCTATGAGCAAAATTTATAATGTCTAGGTAATTTGAGTTACTCTAAAGACACATTAATATCCTTTCTTCTGTGGCGCATTCACATTCACGTAATGCTAATGCATCTCCCGCGATCTTAGCGCGAACAACATGTGAAAAATCTTTCTCAAACTCGCTCAAGCTGATGGAAAATATCATCTCGAGCGTACGGCAAAACCACCTGTTACACAACGCACACGCTGGAAAGCTGTGCGCTTCATTTTGTTTTCGATTGGCCCGAGCCGCGGAGTGAGCCTCGGAAAGACGCTGTAACGCGACGGAGCGTTCGGTGGATTCTGGCGAAATGGTATTAAATTGGTTTAATCTAGAAAATTGCTTGTTACACCGTTCATTTATACGAATTAATGTCAGATTATTTCGAAAATGTCGCGCCTGCCTGCCAGCCGCCATGTCCCGCTTCCCATCCTCTCGTTCCCCATTCCTTCGAGCAGTAACGCACGGTGACTTGCGTGGTGTAGCTTTCGCTTCGTCTCCTGGCAGCGCGTAATAACAGCGGTGGCTGGTTGCTGGGCAACAAAAGCACGCTTTTACACACGACTTACGGCAAAGCCAGGCGAATCTCTGAGCTACGCGATAAGACGCTGCGTAAGGATTCGTGGAAAGTGGGAGAAGGTGGATAGCCCTTGCAAAGATGGAATCCCCCCGCACGAGGTGGAAGAAATCTAGGACGACTTACATTGTAGAAAGTCCTGGGGAGGGTGAGAGGGAGAAGAAAAAACGTACAGCACGTTTTCTCTTGATTTGTTTTTCCAACCTGGCACCGTGGCAAGGACGGACGGACGCCTCGAGACACCGACTCCGACTCTGGCTGGCTTCTTCCGGTGACTTTTATAATGAAAAATTTACGACGGCACCATCCCAACGCCAAATGGGACCACTTTCGCAAGCGCAAACCATCGCCAAGGACGACATTAGCGGCGTAGGGGGCGTGTGGAAGCGATAAGCAATGGCGTCTCTTGCTCGTGTACAAGCACATGCACGTGTAGTGCGTGCGAGCGCGTGTGTATGTATGTATGTATGTAGGTGGTGCAAATCGAGAGAGGTTCAAGGATGACAATCATTGTGCGACAATTCCAGCAAACCCTCAACCAGGGAGGCAACAAAAACACAACCCTCCCGAAGCGAGGGAAGAGAAACAGCATCGGCTAGATAAGAAAACCCACGGATGACACTGTGAATCGGTGGAAAACACTTACCATTAATTGGTTTGATATCACCGTTCGACTGGTGGGAGGAGGCGCTCGAGTTGGGCGTGGTGGACAGGGTGGTGACGGACAGGCAGGGCGAGCCGGGCGGCTTTATGTCCTTCGGGGTCGTGCTGCCACCGTTCACCGACGACTTCTGCTCGCTCTTCACGGACGATGAATCTTGATTAGCGCCGGCATTGTTGGTGCTGCCGTTGCTGCTGTTGCTGCTGTTGCTGCTGCCGCTGCTGCTGTTGTTGCTGGACACCTTCTGCTGGGCGATCCGTTCCTGCTTGCGAAACTTGGCCCGCCTGTTCTGGAACCAGACCTGCGATGAGGAGGAGGAGGAGACCGAGCATAATGGAGCAGATTTTAGTAGCAGCAATGGCAAAGAAAAGGTAAGTCTGTTGAAAAGATTTCTTAACCAAGGGAAATAATCATTCAATTTAAGTACTTTAACTAATATTTCAGCGCTTTTCAACTCTAATCACATAGATATACACTCGTAAGATACTTCAATGTTTCGACAGCTCGTTCATTCGCTCTAACTAAATTGCATCTCTACCTGCGTGTTGTCATGGTTTTGCATTGCCCTAATTCTAGCTACAAAATATTGGCCTGTCCTCTAAACGTCATAAATACATGTCGTTACATATTTCAAAGTTCACACCCAGCAAGATACAAACGACACGAACATAACCCACCATCATTTCACACTTATTGCTCATATTTGCTCTTTGAGCCTCAGCACAATGTGTACTAAACCGCCAACACCAACATCATCAGTCATTGTCAACCGTACCCGCTTACACCACCAAAAACCCTCACGATAGACAGCGCATCCGATAGAGGTTCATGAAAAATACATTACCTCCCTGGCCCGTGTGCCCGTGCACAGCCTTAATTGCAATGATTTTATCAAACTTTAATAAACCCAACTACACAGCTCCATCGCCACCGCCACATTCGCCACTAATTATACACTATTGGCGGTAAATATTGTGCGAAATTCTAATCTAAATGCACTCACCACAAGCGTCTGTGTGTATGTGTATGTGTGTATATTTGGTACACCTCGCACAAACAAACGAGTTGGCAAACTGTCAATCGGTGAAACCCGAACGCATCTGCTACGCTCCCGTCCACGCTGCGTGCGCCTTAATGTATGCCAAACAGGAGAACGACGTCAAGCTGCTTCCTTGCGCATCGTGCTCCCCTCAGCTGTGCATTCCTCCCGGCAAGCGGGCGAACGTTTATGAAATATTCAAATTAATTAGCTAATATTTACGTACGCCAATTAATGAAATGACTGGAAGCATTTTGTGTCGGTTTTTCACGCGCGCACACACGCACGGGGCATTAGCAGCGGGCGCGCAAACTTTGTCGGTATGCGCAAACAGTCGCGGGGGACAATCATATTGCGACAACCGTGTCCTACAAGCGTTTCACCGGCACACAACAATGACATTCTGGCCCGCCAGTTTGCGTGAAAGCAAACTGTCAGAATGTGCGAAAAATGCTAACACATTACGGTTGTCGGGAAGGTGGGGTGGGTAGCAGCAACAAGACAGAGGAAGCAAAAAAACTTTCCACCAAATGGCGCGCGACACGCGTGAAATGGCGCGCAGGAAAAGCACCGGCACATACACACGAAGTGGTGCACATTTTTTAAGCTTCATTTTATCACGCGTGTCGCGTGTTTAAATATCTAATCAACTTTGCAAATTCGGCGCTTTCGGGCCGCGAGCATGGCCCCCGGAGTTGTTTACTTCCCGTTTGTTTGACCCATCCGGCGCGCCAACCCTGTTTACCCCTTTCACCGTTTGGTTCACGCTTCGCTTAGCATGTGTAGCAGAGAGAGGTGGAGTTTTTTTACCCTCTCCTATGACACAATGATTGTCACAAAAGCTAGCTCCCACCTCCTATCCGACCGAAAATCACACTTGATTCGGTCATCCCGCACAAACAGCGACTACCTTCCGCTTCAATGTTTGTACTGGACATTGTTGTGCCGTGCTGCCCCGTTACTGGCTGGAATGGCTTGCCTGGGACTTGGTGACCGGTTAGTTTGCTATTAGCCAATCAGTCGTTGTGTGTGTGTGCGTGTTTTCTTTTCGTTATTTGCCGTTCTTTGTTACGAAGCATTATGAAGAGGAGCATTGGAAAAGTCGATATTTACTCTATAAACGGTATTTGTTTTTACCCTCACCTTTTTGATCTCTGACTGATTGACCGCTGTACTTTTACAGTCACGACAAGCAAGTAGCTGTTTTTGAACATGGAAGAAATACAACTTCATTGTATAATGAATGCTACTCCTCTGACTTGACTAACATGAGCTGTTGGACCTCCGTAGTAAAATAGTTCAGCATTTACTAAACAAACGAGCCAACTTGCAAGCACTTTACCGACAGAAACTACTTTTCCTCGCACAAGTAAAACACCAGTTTCAATCCGATTTTTCTTTGCTTTCCCAAATGACTCCCCCTTTTGGGTTGGGCGATAGTTTGTTCTACATCTCCAATCACTGCTGTCCGTTTTTTTGTTGCTCCTAACGTCCAACGTGTTCAACAAATCTCCTCGCCTCACTAACGTGCAATGCCTTTCGAGTACTTTTTTTCCTCCCGGTTTCCTCGGACCCAAAACGCAACCCACAACTGCCGGCGTTTCTCGAACTTCTTGGGTAAACTTCTTGTCCGAGCCCCGAAACCCGAAAACCGATTGCTATTCAAAATGCGTCCCCGGGACTTGGGTTGTGTTGTCTTATCCGCCGTCCAATGCCTTCGCTCCCTGCTCTTGCTCTGGTCAGTTCTATTCATTTTCTTTCGCCCCGGCCAACGTCTTGACCCAAATCGTGCTGAATTTTAATGCAATTAGTGCGGAATCTTTCGTCTTTGGTCGTTGGTCTGGTCGTCCTTGCCGTTGCTGTGTGCTCCGTGCAAGTGTGTGTTTTGACGTTGTTTTTTTTTTTTGCTTTCTCTTCTGTCGCTGCCTTAACTATTGCTGAGAAGTTAGGATGAAACGTACAGGCGTTTTTTTTTTTTGGTGTTCTATACAATTCTTCAAATAAACTTTTACCGGAGCTTGGCTGGAAAGGAAGTGGCCACCCATGGCTAATGAAGACTGCGGACAAGGAGCGATATCTCCGGCCATCCGCAATCGGACTTTCAACGACAAATGGCCAACTGGTTTCTTGCCGGTTGAAGACTTCACAACGTACGTCTCTCTCCTCATCAAAAGTCCTTTGAAATCGAAACAAAAAATCCAAACAAGAGCAAACATCGTACGACAACGTTCGCTAAGAAAATCCCAAATGAAAAGGGAACTGGCCGTGTGGTCGTGTGTTTGACTTTCTTAATTTATTATTTGATTATGAATGATTAAAATAAACAATTCATTTATAGATGCGCTCCGCCATGCGCTGGCCACCATGTGTGTGTGGGTTTATAAATATATCCATCTCCATCATTGAGGCGTGGACCGGGAACTTGTTCGGAACGGAGCAACTGTTTGTTCTATGTATCTATCTGTCAGGATTCTCAAGATGCTCCGGATGTTTGCCGATCGTTGGTCACATCATCGTTGTCCAACGGCTCGAGACATGTGAGCTTTTGCTGCTTCTCAGAGCTGTAGGCCGGCTAAAGACGAAGAAAAATCATGCAATCATGTCCATGGACCACTACCCACATGTCATCCTTTGGTCAAGAATTCTACAGGCTTGATGAAGTTGATATTTATCTTTCTCATCATCAGGGTTCAATATGTTGTTTTTCTTTCGAATTTAAGCAGCTTGTGAAGCATCTCCAATGTGGCTATCCCAAATGACCACAATCGTTCGGTGATGTGAATGTGCTTAAATTATCTCATCAAAATAATATACACTGCTGGACAAGTCTCCTTCAAATAAATATCCTTTTATTCCACTGCTCTCTTTGCGTCTTTCTCGAACAGTCTGATTGAGCTTAATTGACAGCAAACGAGCTGTGCATCTGTACCTGTAGCACCGATAGTGTCATCCGAGTCCTCCGCAAAGGGAATTGCCTAATTAAATGATCCTTTGCGTGGTCTTGGAATGGCGCCGAACCTTTTCTTTTTACTTTCTTTCTCAGAAAACTCTCTTCTCGATGCTTTGCATCGTAAAACATGGCAAATCTTCCATAAAGATTCCTCAATCCCTGGAGTGGTCGGAGCCTCGCACAGAATGAAATTCAATTTATTACCGCATCCCCATTTATGCAAGCACACACACACACACACATACACACTGAAAGTGCCCGTTTCGACCGAGAGAAATTAGAAAGCGATGGGCTTTTTATGATCGGAAACAACCGCCATAAAAAAGAATCAAACTTTCGCTCCCAAAACGTTATTTACGAGCCTTAGCGACCGCATTCTTCATCCGATTGGTCGCCAAAACATTTCGCACACATCTACAAAACGATCGCCTTCATAATTAATGCATGGTCGAGCGGTTGGCTGCGAAATTGATTTGACCTTTTTTTGCGCTCCTTCCCTTACGCTTGATTTGGTTAGAGCCCAATGCTATGAAACCGCGAAATTGGGTCTCGCCCGTTCCGTGCCACTGCACCAACTTCGACCTTAATTCAATTCTACGCGCTCTTCGCCACCACCTCGAGGACTATTTGGAGCATTTTGAACACATCTCCGTAACCGTGGGGGGGGGGGAGAGGGCAGCAACGATTAAAAGTCATCCCATTTTCTTTTTACTCGCACATTCTGACACCCTTTTTACCAGCGGCTGTAAAGGTTAGCGATGGCATGCCCATAAAAATCGAACATAAAACCGATTTCCCCTCCACTCTTACGCTCGTTTAAGGAAAGGATTTTTTCACCGAGCCCGATTTGGGGTGTTTTTCTGCTCCCTTTTCTTCCCATAATAGTTACGATATCAATCGCTCCCGGGGTCTCTTAGGACACTTTGGTGGAAAGTGAGATGCCATTTTTCCTTGGTTTGGTTGCAAAGTTGATTAAATTAAAAATTTAAACTTTTTTCTCCGCTCTTGCTTTCCCCTCGCTTGGTGACGGCAATTCAAAGCCCGATCAATCGATCAAACCGTCTTGGGTCATAAATTTGTGCAGCGATATACCATTAAAAAGTGACACGTACGCTATTGGCTATAAAAGCGCCGGACGATGTTGCCGGAGGGATTAGAGTTTATGCGGTCTTCATTCAATCAAAGCGTTGTCTCGATTACGAATACGTTTTAGATCGACACACAAAAAAGTATTGAAATCTTGCACATTTCAATGTTTAGGCCAAAAAAAAACTGTTCCGAGCGAAAATCCTGACATACTACAACAAAACATTGCATAACGTTTCTATCGTTTCATTTTTCAAGAAAAACATCAACTCACCAAATTGTGACAGATGTGGTGATACTTTCGCTAAACAAATACCCAACAATCGAACACGGCAATGATATCTTCATTCGCGACATTTATGCTTCCACGTGCAAGCGCAAACGCACCGCAGTACGATGCTGCGTACAACGCGCCGCAAGGGTCGCATCGTGATGAACATCGTACCTTCCCCTAGAATTTTCCACCGACCAGCCGGCAAGTCATCGAGCTCAAGCGTGCCAACCGTCCCCTGTTTGTCCTCGCCTGTCGGTGAGCGTAGAGCGAGGGTTCGGTCTGGTTCGCAAATCAAGCAACAGCAGCCCATAAAGCCTTCGTACCTTCCTCGCATGGTAGTTATGCTTCTTGGGTCACCATCGTCACCACCAGAACGGGATGGTTGGTCCGTAACGAATGACACAACGAAGCTGGCTGGAGGGTGACTGTAAAGCAATAAACTAAATACAGTAAGCATTGTTTATCCTGCTTAGTGGATAACGAAGCACTTGTGCTAATATTTTCCCTTCATCACGGTGACGACACTGAGCCTACCCCTGCTGGGCCTGGTCCAACCCCTGCTATCCCACACCAAGCGGCAAGTGTAAAACGTCAATTGTCCTCGGGTGTTCGGCCGGTCCCTCTCCCTCGGGTGTATGCTCGTTTGATTAGCTTTTTCGGCAGCTGAACAATAAACAACCATACGAACAGAATTACAGCCGATGCCTTGGCCGCGCAAGGGGCGCCCACCGGAGCGTTCACTTGTTAATCGATGAATAATAATTCTTCTTCTGCAAAGGGTGAGGGAGGGCTGGGTTGCATTCATCGGTTGACACTCTTCGGGCGCTTCCGTGCACACACAAAACAGTGCACCCTCGCAGGGAAATCACTTTTCCGCCGTGTTGTTACTCAATGTTTATTCAATTAACTTCGCAAACTTTAGACCTTTTGCTCCCCTCCTGGTCCGGGATGATCCTGCTGTTACCGTTTGGTGGTGGATGATTTTTCTGGTCTTTGCTTTTTTTTTTTGGTCGAGTTCCGGGTATCGAGGTCATTAAAGTGATGTTTTTTATTCATTGTGAATGGTGTTTACAGCGGAAAGAACATGCTTTACATGCTGTTTTTTGGTATTGTTAGAGATTTCCCTTACGTAAAGAGAGAAGAATGGCTTGACCATTAGATATTGTGCAGTAGCTGTAGACACTTGGCAATAATGACAGTAACTATTGCTCAATGACAGCTGACACTATCATTTGTTAAGCTGTCATTGCTGCTCCATAAAAAAACGACTTCTTTTGTGACAGTCGCTAAAGTACATCTATACCTACTACTGCCAATAAGCAAAATTCTATAGATTCATTTTTTGCAACATAATACTATTACAATCATTTATACTGTGGTTATAGCACACACTTTCGAAACATACTTCTGACTCTACTCACCCTCCAGAGAAGCATAACTAATTATTGAAATTGTTTTCCAGCCTTTCCCGGAAGCCCTCACGCACAATTTTGCCCCTTGCAAGGCTTTCCAGCCTATTGGTTTTGGAGTTTAATATTTGCATGCATATCCCCATCCGGGCAGGCGTTCTACGCAGGTGATTTGAATAAATTTCGACTTTGGTCGGCTTCATGATGAGAACCTCCCAGCCCTCCCCGGGCTCCATCCTTTCCCAAACCTGTCACATTTGTCCATTTAGTTTTTCCCAAACGGATTTCCAACTACACCACTCCACACCACACAGACACAAGTTGTTATGGTCAGTGTTTAGATAATTTATTGTTTTTGACTAACGCCTGCTGAAGGGTGTGATGGTTTTGTGGTTTTTGGAGCCACTGCCTATGACGCTCTAGCTCACAGTGACAGTCTACCGGGCGAGTCCGAACGTGCTAATAGTGTTAATTCCCCGGGATTGATCCTATGCTGCTAGCGAACCAGCCCAATCCCCACGGGTATTTGTGTGCGATAAATAATTGAACATGAATTTTGAATTTCGATTAGATTCAACCACAGCACGAGTGGTTGGGCTGTGGATGGATCGGTGGTGGCTTTCAGCTCTGTTTAATCCCCGTTTTGGTGCTTTATTTAGGGGTGTTTGTATCGATGAGCAGCAAAAATGTTTGTAGAAGCAATAGCACTGCACGTTTTATCGACAAAGCTTTGTTTTTTACTCGTTAGTTTGCTATGAAAGTTTGCTTATGCATTTCTAAACCCTATTTAACGACAAAGCAGACACTATGAAGTACACAAAGTACTCAAACTGTTACGTTTGAATTCAACTCTCGCAAAGCAGCGAACCATTTCGCGACCATGCGAGCAGATTATTTTCCACCATCGCGGTTTTTCGCTGGCCAGTCGTAAGCATAAATTTTCATAATCATACTACAGCTGCTTCTAATAGCTGTGCCTCAAACCACCCTATTCTGCATGGTCATTCGACCAAACCATCCTACCACCAGCCAACTGACCGGTTTGTAATTTGAGGTGAGTACGTGAAAAGGAAAGGATTTTCCCGCCCCCCCCCCCCCCGCTCTATGCCGTTTCAGTATCCAGAAGGCTTTTTTCTCTCTCTTTTTGCTACTCCACAGCGAGGTCATTGTTTTTTAGATGCAAACTGGTGTGTTTGTGTGTCTGTTTTTTTACCACCTTCCCATTAAAACCGTAGCGCACGCTATCCGCGAGCAAAAACCAGTGGCAGATTGGCTTTTTCCCCAGGTCGGTTCCAGTATTTTATGATTTGCGGTCCAGGGATGCCACGGGATCCATGGCTGGAGTATCCAGACACACACACACAGACCGCTCGCTCTCGCTCACCTGCCAGCAACGGAGCAACGGCGGTGGGACCAACGACAACAAGCGACGATGACGACGATTTATATTTATCGAGAAAAATAATTCCATTCCTGGCCACACGGGGCACCATATGTGCAGCATACGGTTCTCTCGACTGGACTATGATTATACTCCCCGCATATATGGAGAGGAAGTACCACAGGTTTGGCACGGTGTAATCGACCAACCGATGGCAGTTGGAAAGTGGTAAGCTAATTGAGATTGGATTGGAAAAATGCTCCAAGAGAAATATGAGTCGCTTGCTTTTGGGTACAAAGGGTAATACAAAGCGTAAGTCTGGACGGTTTCGCTAACATCTGATCATTATAAGGGACGGCTGCACAACTCTGAGGCTGTATGTGTGTGTGTTTTAAACTCTTTTTTGCTCCTTATCGTGGGTTTCATGAATTTTTAAACACATTTACCTTTTATAGAGCATTCTAAGGGAAAAAGATGTTATTATTTGCTGAACAATATCTCTTATTTACACTTCAACCATGCTGTTACTGTTCTTTTTGCGCAGATGCCTACCATTTCGGTGGAACACAACCTACTTCTGAGTGCACAGTTTGTGTTGGCTAGCGATTTAACTAGTGAAAATCCCCCTAAAACCGTAAAGGTCTCTTCTTTTTTCCTTTAATTAACAGTCATCTAGGTTCTATTTCAGTGACTGTTCTTGTGGTGGATCAAGTGCAACGATACATCTTTCATTCGAAGCAAAAAACACATAAATCCAAATGTATCCGATACGCTCTTACACTTCAATCAATTATTCATTTGATTAGAACGATCAGATTCGATGAGGGAAGAGCAGTGTTACCATTGCAGAATCAAAACCAGCGCTTTAATTTAACGCACAGATACCTTTACTCAGCTGCTCCAATGGCTGTTCTCTCCCAATTTTCATACTTTAATTCCACACCCGAAAAGAAAACACTACACAGCAACAAAGAAATGGCTTTCCGCTGCCGTGAATGAATCGTTTCATTCGCCATTTGTTTGGCCGCACCGTGCCACACTCTCCGTTCCGTCGGATGAACGGAATCCACCGTCCTTTCGCGACGGGAATAAATTTAGCAAAGCGGCATTTCTAGCGACTCGCTCCCCATTCAGCTCACCTGCGCCATTACTCTTCGGCTTTCCTTCTTCTTTCTTTCTATGGGGGAGTAAAATGTAGCTATATTTTCTCCCGCCACGCAGCCTGATCCACACACAATTGCTTGCCTCTTTTTTCATCCTCATTTTCATCCGGCCCGGTCGGTCGGATGGGTGATGCCGGCCGTGATGAATTAAATTGTTTCAAACTTTTGACATCTCGAACGCGAGAGCACGCCTGCCCGCTGCTCCGGCTCACTTTCTCTCTCTCTCTGTCTTTCTCTCTCTCTCTGGGTGCGTATCGTCCTGTGTTTTTCAGTGTTTTCTGTACGGACTTCTTAGACTTTTACCTCGTGTATGTGTGCGAGGGAAGACCGCATCCTGTTTTTCCGCTTCATTTTTATCTCATTTAATTTGCACGTTCTTTCCCTCTTTTTTGTACTCTGCACCATTCCATCATTACAGCTTCCTGGTCCTTGTTCTCCGGCTGGCATGATTTCTGCACACTACACATTGCGTATCACTTAAAGGGAGCGGAAATTGTTACCAGCAGAATATGTAAGTGAAATGAATTTTATTTTCGATCTAGTGTAGCCTTTTCCCGGAAGCCAAACAATCATTTGGTTCATATTTCTTGGCTGTTGTTGCTTTCAACCGAACTGGAGGTTTAATCATAAGACGGCATACTGAAACAATTTCTTAAGAGTCAATCCATCACATGTGACAAAAATGCTCTTTTTTCATTTATTACAAAACTCCTTTCTTCTTTTTTTCACTTCTTAATGGTCATTTATCTATAACACAATGCTTACACATCCCAACAAAACGTATCGTATTCTATACAATCAAACAGCGGATCTATTGTATCAACAAAATAACGTTTTCAATATCAATAACCACAATGAGGTGAAACGCATTAAGTATGAAGCTCTCAATTATGGATAACATCTTCACTCCACAACAAACGCGAATGATATGGGTTAATTAGCTTAATGGTTTAGATCGAGGTCAGCATTTATCCATTGCACCCGAGCATTGCATTCGATTTTGCCATAAAAGTCTAGTCCAAAGCGATGCAAACCTTCATCGCTCTTAAATGTTTACCCATGTCGCACAAAGAACACGCCAGCAGGGGAGGACCTGGATCGATGTTTAATAGCCCTCACCCAGTCGCGCATACGCGTAAGGGTTCCGCCAATCCGCACGACGTGTTTATGCCATCAAACACCACAGATGTGTGATGAATTTTAATTCAATCATCTCCGGAACGAACAAGGAGGGGTGCTCTTGCTTTTGTACAGTGCAGTTTAGATGGCCGGGAGGGATGGTGGTCCCCTACTTTTGGGTGAAACATTTCTTACTACAGTGTAGTTGCAGTGCACTGGGTTTAATTCATTGTTGGCAAAACGGATAAGCAAGAGGATTGAGTTGAAGCAAGACAGAACAAGCATGACGTTACATTCAATGTTACTTCTTTCCCTATATACATTATATTTCTTCTTTGGACTTAAAACAGACTTTTTGAATTAATGTTATATGCTGAGCTCTGCCTTTAATTATTCAAAATAGGCACAAGAGTATGAGCACATCATCTAAACTGTTTGTCACAAACATTCACCTATCTTTGGCTATTCCTGCTTTAAACCTGCTCACTTTCCACCAACTCACGCTAATTGACAGACCGATCAAACCCAATCTTTGCATTCGTAGTCGAACTTAGCT
Organism: Anopheles merus; assembly: GCF_017562075.2. Taxonomy (NCBI): domain Eukaryota; kingdom Metazoa; phylum Arthropoda; class Insecta; order Diptera; family Culicidae; genus Anopheles; species Anopheles merus. The sequence continues at coordinate 37,945,920 of NC_054085.1, read as the reverse complement.
TCCGCTCAACCATGCTAATAACGTCAGCAACCGCGGTCTGACACTAATTATAAGCGCAGATTGCCACCTCAAAACTCGCTCCCCGCTACACGACACAAACCTGATTGACACCGATCACCTGTACACAACTTTGTATCCTCTGCGACCCGGATCCAACTCAGTCAGGTAGGTAGGACCTCCTACACCCTCAGCCACATTCAACAATTGCACGGTCAAAAATTTAATGAGAACTGCAACTGGTTGATCGCCATGCCCAAATCGAACGGGAAAACCTTTCAGTTTCCAATCAACTCCCTCGACAGAGCTGCAGGCAAGGGAAGCGGGGGTGCTTAAAATATCAATTCTCAACCACCCGATACAACTCATTCATATCCCGGCTATGTTTTCATTCCGTTCGGTGCTGCATTTTCCGCCATTCCGAAACATCACTGTGTACGTACATAAATGATTGCTACCGAATTTCATTAGCGAAATGCACTTTTGTGGCACCTTTTTTTGTTGCTCCTTGCTTTTGTAATCGGCTGGAAAACGAATCATTCACAAAAAACGCTTTTATTTATAGCATGAAAACAGCAAAAAACGACTCCCAACTAAAGCGCTCTGTGCTGAGGACATTATTTTTGGAAATTTGTTTTCCACGTCCTTTTCGTTTCACCCGCTACGCACGGTCGCTTTTTGTCAATATTAATAATAACGCATTTCCGATGGCATTGCCCGAAAAGAGACCGCCGGACCGTTGGCAGTGTCGGAGTTGAATGAACCACGACCGTGACAGACGTTCGTGTTGACACACAATAATGCTCTATTGATTATTAAAAGAGAGCGAAAGAGCCTCCAGAGGACGCGGCTCGATCCGAAGCTTACTCTACGTCATTTGGACCAACAAATTGACAGCCAGGATTGCGATACACAATGATCAGCGAACTCCGCGCGCATACATGCCGCACCGTTGGTAGCGGTAGCACTTGCGCGACATATAATGTTCGATAATTGAATTGAAATTTCAATTAAACCGTCACTGCTCGATCGTGTCGACCGGAAACGCTGCAAACTGTGTACACTCTCTGCCACACGCACCCACTTCGCCGGGCGCATAATTGAATCGATCAACACTTTCACCCCGGACAGCATCGAGCAGGGGCCTCACCGGGCAAGCGGTAGATCTTTCTTGTTATTCATCTGTCAAGCTTGACATATGGCAGTATGGTAGGGGTATGATCGAACAACCGTCCGCTAATCACATTTCACCCGAGCATGCTGTGGCACTCACGGGCAGAGTGAAATTGCTTAACTGAAATGGAATGTGTTTGCGGATAGCCTTTCCACGGGCAGGCCAGTCATCGTCGGGATGTAAATTATCGCATCCCACATTCTACTGAAGCCAGACACACCTTCCACGCCACTTGACATTGAGCGGGCTACCGGAACAAGAACCGAAGGCCAACAAATTGTGAACAATATTGGTTTGATGTAATTAAAGATAACATTCGATGTAATTCAATCAAAACAACATGGATGCGGTAATCTGCGGGAAAGAAGTCGGCTAAAATCCACGACTCCATTGGAGTTGGTGCCGTTGTCTATTGAATGGAGCTAAAAATAAGCCAACCGCCTACGTGATGTCATCTTCTCGTCTCGGTGTAGTAATTAAGAAACGCTTTAGTTTCAACGCCTCATTGTATGCAATCCTTACAACAACACCAACTTGTTAAAACTTCATAGGTCGCTTTGCACCACATGGAATGCATAATTTCCTATGCCAACTGCTATACGAGTTCCCTCTCCCATATCTTGCCCTCCCTTTACACGCCCTCTTTGCCCAACTTATCATTGTGAGCGTGTAATCTCGCCCGACCAATCCACCATGTGACATCAATTTTGAGCCACTTCACACGCTCGTATCGGGTTACAAAACGGTTGCCGAAAGCCCAAAACGAACCCCTCCAGCACCCTGTGCAACACGTTCACAGGCAAATCAATTTGCTACACTTGTTTTACAACTTATTTTCTCGGTAGTTATCGTACCGGCCCTTCCAGTGCCGTGTGGAGGGTCGTGTCTAATCGAGGTGAATCTTGATGTGGCAGATTAGTTGTGCTAGTGTAACGAAAGCCTACCAACGTTTGCCCCCTTCCGACGGACGTGTGCCTCTACGCCGTGACATCCTAATCGGGATTGCTCTCGGACGTCGTCCAGAGACGTAGACGCTTATGGAAAGGAAAATGAACTCCCAAAACGAACTTCATCGTCCAAGCATCCAACGAACGATGCTTATCAAACGACACCCAATAATCCATCATTCCTTATTCCCACCCCGCACTGTGCCTCGTCACAGCTAGATGACCCGTTTTTTGGCCAGTTGTTTCTGGAACGCATCTGGGTGAGGATATTTTGATCATCTTTTCAAGATGTCTACTGATGCCATGATTGTCTGATTGCTTTGCCCAAAACACCTCACCACTTGTAACGGGCTGTGTTCGAGGGAGGGCGGACTGGAGAAACAAAGGCAATCCATCCAAAATGTCCAATACACACACACACACACACACTGCCGGATGGAAGGAAGGTGATAAATTTATTGCCCACTCGTAATCGTACGGCATGTGTCAAGCGCTCTCGGGGCGCCCCGCTATGATATGCGTATCCTGCCCTGGTTCGAGCGTCATTGAGAGAGGAGCGAGAGATAGTCATCTAAAATGCACAAACATTACCGAAGGACCCTCGAACCTGAGATGGCTCGGGCCTGTTTTGTTGTCTTCCTTTGCCCATCGCCTTCTTGCGCACCTCAAGAAGGCTCAAGCAGGCTATGAAATATTGAGCAAGGCACGTGTCATAAATAATGGACTTTATTTGCACGCCTCTCCTGCATGTCTTTGGAAGATGCCCTTTTTCCGGAGTCTTTGAAGAGATACAGAGGGAAGAGACAACAATGCTCCAGACAAATCCGGAACGCACTCACCAAAAAAAAAACGGAAACAATTTAATCAATCAACCACCCAACCAGCACCGAAGGCTCAGGTGGTCCGGTACTGTCGGCCGACCTGATTTCCGTTTCGAAACAAAACTCACCTGTACGCGGGCCTCCGTCAGATCGATTTTCATCGCTATTTCCTCGCGCGTGTAGATGTCCGGATAGTGTGTCTCCTGGAAGGCTCGCTCGAGCTCTTTCAGCTGGGCCGAGGTGAAGGTCGTTCGTATCCGGCGCTGCTTGCGCTTCTCCGCCAGCACCGAATCGTGCCCGGCGTACACCTTGTACGGGAGGCCAGCTGCAATCGTGGGACATGAAAATAAAAACAAAATGGAAGAAAACATGGTAAGTAATGACTGGTACACGCGTAAGTACGGCAATGCGCTGCAAACTGTTGCCACTATGACCTCATCATCTTCATTACTTCCTGCGGCCCGCGAAGTCGCGCTCACACAACAAACAGGACATCAAATTAAAACGATGACTCCCTTCATTAGTGTTAATTAATTGAAATTAGGTGAGGATTTTTATATCGGTAGTAAAATTATTTACAACCCAAGCGCTTCCAAGAAGTCACCGCTCGCTTGGAAAGAGCGCTGCTCCAAGCAGCTCACATGCGCACCAGGGGCCGGTTCAGAATTATTACTGCCCTGTTTGCGCGCACCCTTCGCAAGATGCCTCGAGTACCCTAATACCAGCAGGCTAGAGGGAGAGCGAAGAAAAACAAAACAAAATGATGGCGCTATAAGCCCGGCAGACTACGTAATCTGGCACTGGTCGTCCTGTAGTCGGTAGCAAATGGATGTTGCTCGGTTGGGGAAGCGCAACGCTAAGTGTGCGGACGTTAATGCCTCACCAATACCAACGAAGCGCGCGCGTTGAAATTTTATAGAAAGAGAGCTACCACATTGGGTGTGTGAGAGCGAGATGAGACGTTTTGAAGATGGCGATGGAAATCCCTTCCCGTCTCCATGCGCACCAAACGGGCATGCTTGTGGTAGTAGTGTGTAGAAATAGCGCAGTCAGGGGAAGTACACGCCATGTCGTCATTTATCTTCAACACGAATGACTAATGGGCAGGACAGGACAGGATGGCTTCCACCCCCGGTCGTTCGGTAAGGACCTACGAGGTACAAATCAATTTCTTCGCTCTCGTTATGGTGGGCGCGAACAAAGTTCTTCTCGTGCGCACACCCTTAACGACCACCTTGAGCCTGTTCGTCTTTTCAGCGGTGCTATAAAGACGTCTGCACGTGCTTAGCTGTGGCTCTCGTGGCTCATATTTAACCGCTGAGATAGTACACATTTTATTTGACTTCTCTTCATTTGACTCTCTCTCGCGCTGTTTCTCTCTTTTTCTTATCGTAATTCTCTTCATTTGAAGATATGCTGATGCTGGTTTTGCGACTCTCACTGTGTCATTCTCTTTTTATGCTTTGATACGAGTTTGGGATAGAGATTTTATTATCACAACCTTCGCTCATCGGTTACGACGTCATTTTGTTGTTTTATTTATTTGTTTATCGTGTTCTGGCAGGTTTGCATCTCATCCGTTCTCGGGTTTTTAAAGAATTATTTCGCAGAGATGAGATCTACCGACTTTAAGGACTGATTGAAGTGTCTTTGGTGGTATTTTTTTTAAATGAAATTGATTATTTCATACAGAAAATGACAAACTGAGAATCGATCCAATTGCTTGTTCAACACAGCTTAAAGACTACGATGGAAATGAAAACCCACAAAAACTCTCGAAATTTAAACCCACGTCCTCTCGCAAGACTCTTCCTCATCGGCTAAAATAAAAATGGTTCCAACCGATACCAACACAAACAAAACTGTGCTTCACCAACACACCAAACATCGAGGCAGATGAGTTTAATGCCATCCTTTCAGCCCAGTTTCTCATCTTTATTTTCGACCAAAACCACCACAGACTAACTCGTACACGCTTAGAAACCGACGCTCTATTTAACTTGCTGATAAAACCCCAATTCCTCGTCCCCAATTCTAACCCACCGCAAATACGGAACGCGTAGTTGGGAGTGTTTGGAAGAAACTGTTCATGCGTCTAACGGTTCGTCGTTTCGGGGACTGCTCGATGCATCCGCCCGACGAGAAATTAAACGCCGACACACACAAAATGGGAACGCCGTAATCGTAATGGCAACTGGAAGGATATTTGCATTAGCGAGATACGATGCGGCTGCTTCCCTGTGCGGTACGGTACGGTGAGCTGCTTTCTTTTGGTATTGATTTTTCAACAGGTTTTCTCAACCATCCACCGTCCTTGCGTGTGGTTCCGTCTGCTTCTGTCGGTTTTGAGGTTTGTGGGCGTTTTTTTTTGCCCTCTCGGTGCCAGCTAAAATACACTTCAAACGACCGATAGTTAGGTTTTGGTAGCAGACGAACCGTGTTCTCGCTCTCCGTGCCGTGCCTTTTGTCGGGTTGCAAATCCACAATGATCAATGTTTAAGCAGAGGACGTGCACGTACCCGATTCACCCGGTTGAAAGATTTCATTGCGAAGCGCTTACCAACGAATTTCCGAAGCGATAAGCATTCAATCCCGTTTCCCATCAGCGGTTCGTTGCGGTTGTAGGGGTTTCTTTCTTTTTTTTTTACTGAAACGTGTTTCTCACCGCACTTGTTTGCTCCGTTCGAACGGGTAAATGTTTAACAACGACGATGTGGGCGCTTGGAAATGCAACGACTGATGCAATCGCTTTGCTTGCACGCTCAAACCGCTTTGTTGAGAAACGATTCGTGAAAATATTGAACCTTTCACTGATGTCGGAACAATTTAGCATGATTTTGTAGCGAGAGAGAGTGGCGAGAAAAATCAATACAAAATCATTTGTAAATGATTATTCTTGTACAGAAAAAACCTTTATAAATATGTTTGTAGGATACTTTTTCGATACAAACACCAGGCGTCTCCATTCTGGTTTTGCTTCTTAGTCATTTTTGACTATTTTACGTTAAGTTACGTTTGAAGACTAACAAAGTTATCTACACTTTCAAGCACTACGCATCTCATGCCACAGTTTTTTCTTGTATTCTTTAAAAACTTGCAGCCATTTTTTATCCCCACTGTTGATTTATACACATTGGCTGAAGCGATTTGTTCCTTCTCTTTTTCCCCCCGTCTATATCTTCGCATGCTTCACTGCATTCTCCCTTCATACGCTGTTATTGTTCATTTTACACGCTTGCTTCTACTTTCGATTTTACTCTTCCCTGCCCTGCTGGTGGTTTGTTTACTCTGCAACGCTGCTATGGCTGGCTCCCACCTACTAGGCCTTCAGTTTCGTCGTTTGCGAAAAAGTCCTTTTACCCCATGGCCAGCCCGCCGCTCCCCCCAGCGCTTCATGAAGGCCAACCGGTACCGGTAGCTGACAATTGGCAATGCTCGGGCAGGCGGAAATTTCAATGCAAACAAGCTAATTTTCGACCACGGCACGGCCTACGGCACGAGCCAGAACGGTACGAGCGCCGAACCTTCGTTGGCCTGGAGCGCACGCTGGTCGGTCTGGCCTCACAGCGTAACCCAAAGGCCCGATGTATATTTGATGAGCAACGTGAGCTTGATTATGGAGGGGGGGGGAGAACCCCGCATCGACCGTGCATCGTGGGCCTGGGAGCTTGGACGGACAGGTCGCAGTCTCCCGGGTGGCACGAAGCGTACGAAGCGATGGGTAAATATTTACCTCCGCCACCTTCTTTTTGGACGATGTGTTCCAGGCGCTTCTTTGAGTGATGTAATTTTTTGTTCTACGGTGGGTAGCCAGGGCCCTCATTGTTTGCGTGGAATGAGCGTCGAAGCGATTGTCCAAAAACAATGAAGATTGCCTACTGTTAGGCGTTTTTCGGCAGTGTATTTCTACATTATGAAACTCGTTCGATTGCTCATTGAAAACATGTGAAACTATTACAATGTCATAAAAAATGTCCATAAATATGCCTTTACATCCATTCTTAAGTTCAACTACAGTACATTAAGTACAGAAGCAATGAGCTATAAGCAAATCTTCATACTGGATTATGATGCACAGCCAAAAGTTTCACCCCCCGTGTGGTTCAATCATCCTTCCAAAAATGATTCATTCCGATCGTTCCTAGCCGTGGGTTTTGGACATATTTTTGGCACCCTGCAAGAGTCAAGGATTATTGCCAACGATTTTCGGCACTACATTCAAGACATCTTTTCCAACTTTGCCAGTAACTCCCGTTTCGTGAGTTGATTCTTCGGTTGACTGAGCGCAAACAAGGGAGGAGAAAAACAATCCCCATTTCTTTCCACTCAACAGCACACACCAAATGGACAGGGCGTTGCTTGGGTTATGGATTATGGTCAATCGGTATTAATCTGCCATTGGGCAAGCAAGCAACATCGTCCAGCAGCCAGCCATCTTCTTGCTCTTGCATGAAGCGGAGGAGGAAATAATAAAAAAAAACAGTCCCGGCTGAGAAAGATGAAGACGTACCACGTCTATCCGGTTCAATTACTGGAGCAATCTCTCAAAAACCTAAGCACTGGCACATACACCACACCACATCGGCCGAGTATTAACCGATCCCATCCGGAACGGTTACGATCGGATGGGTCATTTATAGTTTTTTCTCCCCCCGCACTTCTGTTCTTCCGTTTTCCCACACACTTTTCGCAACCCATTTCGAATACAAATGTGCCCGTAAGCGATAAAAATGAAGGGTAGAAATGGTTGATCCGGATGTACATCTGTTACCCCGTAACAAGCGCCCGTCCTGAAACTATCTCAGGACAAGCGACGATTGAGTGCATGAAGCGTGTGTGCAAGATTTCGCTCAACCATATCACGGCTCCAGAAGAACGTCTTCAAGAAGCGTGTGCTTCGAGCGCAAGAAAACCACCAAACAACTAACCGCACTCTCACGGCCCATTCGTCATGCAAAATGCATACAACACATCAACAGTACGTGAAGAAATCTCCACACAAATGGCATCTGTGCCGGAACATTTATAAGGTCCACCCGCTTGATTGTTGCTGTTTGCTGACGTGGCGCAACCAGGCTGCAATAAGTTTCCATCAAAAGCTTCCCGGAGAAGAGCGTAGATGTGTTGAGAGGTGAAAGGAATCATCAACCATTTCTGCAACTTCCGACCTTAAAGCTCGGGCCACTTTAAACCCTCTACCTCGAAACAAAAACATGTTAATTTGTCCATTCGATAATCACATTTTTCATTTCTCGCTTGCCAAAACCCGCAATGACGCATAATTATCCTGATTTAATACACAACGCGGTGCCTGACGATTGGCCGATGAACCACAGAAAACAGTAAATTGAGGAGACAGGCAGGAAAAAAACACTCTTAATCGATTGATAATAACTCTTCGCTGTCCAGTCCGGTGGTTTGCACGGTAAACATGAACCATAAACCACGCACGTACACACACACACGCCCAGTGCCAAATGCAGCCACAATCCGCAAAGAAAAGCCATCCCCAAGCTCCCGGTCGGCTTGGGTACCGCAACCAATGCCGTGAAATATGATATCCGATTAAATGGCTACTAATTGCCCGCCCGTAATCCAATTTGCAACATCATTCTCAATTATCAACAATTACCCGGGCCCCCGGGCTGCAATCGAATTAAAACTGCCGAGATTTGAATCTTAAAATCCGGGCTTGAAGTGTTGTTGAATTTATTATGACCCCTAGCCGCGGCCCAGCCCCAACAAAGTGGGGCCAGCGGGTTGTGTCGTATGGTAAAACCGCAACACGAATGCCAATCGGCTTACCATCTCACCGACAATGGATCCCCACACAACACACACACACATTCACACAAACAACGCACTACGCAATGTGAGGTTGAGCCATTGCTGAGCAGCAAGAACGGCCCCAAAAAAAGACCTACGGATAGTTTTCGCTTCTTTACAATAGACGGGGCGAACTTTTCAATTCTAGTCCCTGCCTGCAAATCCCCAAAGATTTCCAACGTCAGATTCTCGTACGCAAACTTCCAGTGGGAGCGAGTGCTGCTGCACGGAACAGAAAAACAGAGACAAAGGCACACACACTCACACACAGGCAAGCCCACATACAAGCTATAGAGAACTGGTTCCGGTGGCCAGAGTTATGGTTTGGGCAATGTTAATTTATTATTACACTACCAATTACGCCGGCATCAGTGATAATCATCGTCAACCGGGGACCAACCCCGAGACCTGGGGCCGGGGGACCATCGAGATAAAACCGACGCTCAACCACATACCGACCTGCCAGCTGTGTGTATGTGGGTGTGTGTGTGTGCATGTCTTCCATGTGTGCCGTTTTGATCTCGTTTCAAGGCACGACTACGGCACACAACCGTTTTGTCGTCCGGTCTGGTACGATGCCATCCATTCTTGACTTTAGAGCGGCTTTCCCCATTGCAGGAAATGAACAGAACCGTCCACCGTAGCCAATGGAGTGTGCACGTGTGGTAGGGTAGACTAAGACACTACCAAACCAGCCAGAACTTTCTTACCATTCTAAGTCCTAGTCCCAAGAATGGGAAGGAATTATTTATGAGGGACTATTCCACAACGCCAGCTTTCACTTTGGAGCTCGGGCTGCTCGTGAGACGAATATCTAAAACCACCAACCGCCAACGCCGCAGGGCCACATGCAAGGAGGCTGCGTGCGTGTAATGTAAATTTAGTGCCTATAACATTAACGCTATTAGAGCACCGTTTTACAGAGCTAATGTGGTTTAATTGCGGCCTCGGCTGCGATCGTTAGCGAGGCTACATCCCGTTCGTGCCGGTGCGTGCCCCGGGACTCGAGCCTGCCAACGTCCAGCATGCGCACAATTAGTGGCCGATATTTATCGTCCCGCTTACGGGCTCGATACCACTCTGGCAAGAAGTCCGCAGGCTCGCTTCGGCTAACTTCGGACGAATCTTCATGCAACTTTAAATCACTGCCCACCCGGCCCACTGTGTGTGTGTGTGCTTTGCATTCGAACGTGGGCCATTCGTCTCCAGGTAAGCAGGAATGTGTTACTAAGTGTTGCGTGAGGTTTACGTGACCCTTAACGCTTCCGGTTCGACGCCTGCTGCCCATGGTGACTTAATTGGCTGATGGCACGGTGGATAGCTTTGCTTTGTGGTCGATTAGTTACGATAATGAGTTTGCGGGGGCTTTGGTTTTAATGGCTTTTCGGGGGAAAGCGTGCTTCGGAGACGTTAGTCAAGTGATGCGATGCGAACAGAGCTCGAACGCCTAGAGCTATGCAATTTGCATCACTCATCTCGCTACAGTAGCATCCCAAAATAATCACACCGATCGTAGCAGATAGCGACAACTAGATCGTTTTTCCGCTCGAGATGCACACGGTCCGGCCTCCAAGCCACCCAAACAAACATCATAAACATGGCGTACTACAACGAAACACCCTGAATATTGCACCAATTAGCGTAAAGTCTCAGGGCCTGCCGGGTCTGCCTTATCAGCCCGGCGAAATTTATGGTTTCGCACGGATATGACAACTCCCTTATCACCGGGCGTTCCTACCATTCATCCGCGCAAAAACGTTTCTAATCCAAACGACACCTTCCATCCATCTCCCCTTCTAAGGCCAATAAAACTGACCTGATTTTGATCCGATCTGATTGCCCAGCAAAACAACACCCTTCACCTTGCCGTTTGGAAAGAGAATAGCCCATAAAGCTTTTGTCAATCTATTTTCGGACCTCCGCTTTATGGCACTGCGTTGAATGGATTCGCTATGACCGATAGCACCCGCAGCTGATAGATTTTTCAAGGCTGTTTGTGTGTACGTTTGCCGCTAGCGAAACTTTGTGCGAGCTTTGCCGCTCTAGAAGCCTCCACGGCGCGGGTGACGCATGACGACCCACAAACAGACAATGGCACCTTACCCGCGTCGTCCCGGGTCGTTATCGGGTGCGAGGGGATGAGTGTTTATGATCATGTTTTTATCGTGCATGATACTCATCCTCGCGCCTTGGTGACAGCAGACAGTTCGTACCGTCCCAGCCCGGGCCCATGATTTATGCTTTTATGAATATTTTGTTGTTTTCGACCGCCAGCGTGTGTTTGTCGCCAGCTACTACCGTGCGGAAACACGTTATGTTTACGCACGAGCGTGCGCGGATGGCGCTGTTTACTCGCGTGCGAACTGCCATTATCGGATGCCTGCCGCACGAGACAACCGCGGAACAACCCACTTAAACGGTAAACTTCAATTGTCAATTAGTAGATTCGATTTCTTACTGCACCCGCTCTGCCGTGAACGGCATGTTTCTCTTCCCCCCCCCCTTTCCGTGGCTTGGGAAAGATAAACGTGAAGCGGGGTGGAACGTTTTGCGCGATCGCTCGCCGACGAAGCTGATCGACGAGATAAGACAATCGGCGAGAAATCGTCAACGTTTGCAAGCGTTCTCACGACCACGAGAGGAAGCAAACGATTCATTCTAACTTTGAGAAACGGTGCAATGTTAGACGTTTTTCGGTGTGCTTCTGCATTAAAACGTTTTGAATGTTTGTATAGTGCACATCACGTATGAATTAATTGCTTAGTCTTGTAACAAATTTCTTATCCTCCTCGCAAACATTTTTTAATTTAAATATTGACATAACTTTTTAGTACACCTACTGTTTTCCCTCTGTGTATCACCCCACTCCGTATAGCGTCCTCTATCTCCCGCTCTCTTGATTTGCCGTACTGATACGAACGCGATAGGAGAGAATTTTGCGCGCCTTTTGCGCGAGCCGCTCAGACTGAGCGGCGTAAGGCGAGACCTTTTTGTCTGAGAGCCACTCCGCTCCGCAAACCAAGTGTCCGCTTAGAAGATAAGAGAGAAGACAAACAAATTACTAGACCCCCGCACTACCCGGGCGTAAGAAAGAGAGCTGCAATTCAAACAATTCACAGCCGTTTCGCTCCCTCTCGCACCGGCTGCAATGGCTACCGACGGGACCGCGGACACGCTTCTTGCGCGTTTCTGTGAGCACCTTTTGCCGGGTGGACAGATTCGATTAAAATTTCCCCACCATCGGCCGAGTCGGCTCAGTAAACCGTTGGCGCACGGTACGGAAGGGTTCCCTGAGTTTTCCGTCTCCACATCCTGAACCTGTTCCTGAACCCGTGACGACTGAACCACCAAGCAAAGCCTCCCACTTGGGAAAGTGCTTGCGCAGGCACGCTGCCGGTGGAATTGTGTGCTACGGCGTTTGATTTGAAGATTTTTAATTCGAACAAGAGTCTTCTAAAGTGTAGCGGGATTATTGTGGTGCGTGTAGTGTGTGTGTGTGTGTGTATGAGGGTGTGTTTTGTGAAATAATCTCGCAACGGTAGCAGCAATACAAGATCTACAATGTCGTAAGTATCTATCTTTCGCTTCTTTGTTCGGCACAGTCCATCCAGGGCTTTTAGGTTGCATCGTAAAACAACACTACAAGTGGACCTAGATCTAGTTTTACACATCCTCACACGGCTGACCTAATGCTCTAGTGAAGTATTTGCTCTTCTCGCGACCAGTCTTGGTTTCGTCACACTACCGGACACTTGTCAAGCACATGCGCCACGTCTGCGGAGATAAAACTAATAGAAACTATTAAAAACCAAGGCAAACTTAACATTGAGCCAACTTAAGAATGAACAGCAAAACAAGCAACGCCTTATCGGGCGCCCCTTCTGTACATCAAATAGTACATTTTGCACACATACACTCGGTACTCTGGTACAAGCGCTTTGACAAGTGTCTGGAGCGGCTGAAATCGAGCAGGTGTGCTAACATCCCTGGATGCTAGAGAGAAAAAAAGCACTTTCCAATTGATTGTTCATTATCACGACCTTGTCTGATGAAAGTGAAGAAACACACAGCGACTCCCACATGGCCACTCGAAATTCTGCGAATCAATTACAAAACAACACGAAACCGAAACAAACGCTAACAACTCTTTTGCATGTCTGGGCAAACAGAGTCGGGGAAGAGTAGAAAAATGTCTATTTTTCGCGCGCGTCATTTTGTTCTCTTTTTGCATTTCTCAAGCAAACACCTCATACCTCGAAGAATGGTTACATGCTCATATTTTCTAGTTAATTCCTTTCCTTCGAGATGTCTTTTCAACGTTCGTTGCACCGTTCCGAAAAGCCATGTTTAAAGAGTAACGCGCTAACGTAACGCACTTGGTTCAACGATCGGACTAAAGATCACCTATGATAACGCGAACGACGTTACCCTAGCCACGCTCACCGCACTGCCGAGCTGTACGGGCAGATAACAAACCGTCATCCGGTTAATCGTACGATTCCGTCACCCGTGAATTATCATAATCCATGCAAACAGCACTAACACTGTGCGAAAAAGCCATCCACGTACACTGCACGACCAAATCAATCAAAAACCAGCGACTAAATTGAGCAATTAAACGCATTCTGTTGCGATGAGATACGAGCCGGCGATACGAGCTTCGCTTTTGCGAACAGATTAGCGAACAAAATCTCATTCGCGTGTTGTTCGCAGTCGCCCGATTGATCGTACGCACGTGTTTGTTTGTGAAAATTCGCCCGCTAAGCTTCGTTTTTGCGTCTTTTGCAAAGATTGCTCCGGAGCTTCAACCATGCACATAAATCACTTCCTTGGACGTCACTAGCCGAGCTGTTGGAAGCACTTGAACGATTAGCATCACCAGGGCCTTTATCACTCCAGCCACGATAAGCGACCAATTGCATGCCAATTGCAGTTATCATTCTGCGTGCGCTTACCTCGTAAGGTCCACATAATGAGGAAGCTTTGAGCCTGACTGATGTAGACTGATAGGGATTTTACGTAAATTTTTGTTGAATTAACACATGAAGAAACACCTACAAGGCATAAGATGGTTAAGGCATCAGCTTGAAAATGGAGCAAAGGAGCAACAAAAAAAACGGCAAAAGTAAACAACGCCATATGCACACGCAAATCATTGACAGCTGACGCAAACACGTCCTAGAGCAGGGACCGCTTCGCGTTCACAGTTGACACTTGCTAGTGCTGGCAGCCGTACACTTGTCAGTGATCTAAGACACTGAACCAATGCTCGATCTCGTGGGTAAAAATACTGGCCTTTTTGTCCGTGTATTGCATACGCCAAGAAAAAAAGAACAACATTCACTTCGGCCACTTTCGCTCGGAAGGGTTCGCAAGGGTTTCAGCACGATGCAAATCGGTATCGACGATCAGTCAGTTGGTCGGTAGCTTTCGGTTGGGCCAGACTTTCGAGTAAATTGCGCGTTGAACCCATTGAACGTTCGCGTGTGTTTCAGTGATGGCCAACAACAACGATTCGCCAGAACCTGCGACCAGCAGCAGCACCTTCAGCCTTACCATCCCACGGATAGACATTCGGTAAGCGTTGTTTGTGGAAAGTCACCAATTGGTTATTAACACCCCGTAACATCATTTTATTAACATTTAACATTAACATTAACATTTATTAACACCCCGTAACATCGGACACCCCGAAGAATCTCGTGATCACTTGAGCGCACGAGACGCAATGCGATACGAAACCCGTACGGTTTACACCGCGTGTGACTAATGCTGTGTACTGGATGATGTTGCTCAGTAAACCGTTTCCCATCCCCCGCCGGGTAAACATGCCCGAAAAATCTGCACAAAAAATACCACAAAGGCAAGCTAAATAAGCAGTGCCGCTAGCGACGATAAGAATCGCGTGCTTTGGTGGTAAAGTAAAGATTTGGCCACGCTTATCTTTGCCGATGCTGCCCAAAATTGCTCTGTTTGTTTGTTTGTGGCATTTTTCCCCCGCGGTGTTTGACCATCTCCGCTACGTGCTCTAATGTAATATATTAGCTGATAAATTTGAACACTGTGCAAATAGCGAATAGGTGCAAACTGCAAACACACACAACAACAACACAAAAAAACACGGAACAATCATCCAGCATTCCGACAACGTATGCCGCTTGTCGTTATGTGCGGCCCCGTGGACCCGTGGTGGCCCGTGTGATGCGATTTTTCCACTTTCCATGATGGGCAAGCGGCATCAAGCACGACCCGTCGTTATCACCGGTCTCGTGAAGTAATATCGCGCTGACAAATGGACAGCTCCCTTCACCCTTGTCAACATGACACACACTCACGTCAGATTGGACTCTCGCGCGGGGCATCATCAGCAGCAATCGTACACGATCATAATCGAGTTTTAGTTTCTTTTTGCTTAAACTTGGCTGTCTCTTTTTTTTTATTGCCACCCATCAAAATGGCCTTATCGCGACAATTGACACCCTTTGGCATTGCGGTGGACAGCGTGCCAACTGGGGGGTGCGTGTGCGAATTGTGGCAGTGCCTCAGGTGCACTTGCAACTTGTCAATCGAGTTGCCACGAGCCAGCGCTGATATCAACCGCGGGCAATGAAGGCTAGGCAATAAGCTTTTGATAGCCTTTAACACCTTCAAAAGTGGACAGTTTACTGGTGCATGGAGATTTTGGAGCATCACACCAAGAGCTTGGACAGGATCCTGAGCTAAACAGAGCTGTATCAGCTGACTGCAATTGTCTCGCAAAAAGGAAGGTTGCTTCGTTCAGCATTCAAGCAGAAGCGTTTCTGTTGATGCTGTTAAACGGTACACGGCAAAGGCAGAGATACACATACGTCGCGTCGTTGTTCCGAAAATAGACTTGCCCAAATTACGTTCTCGCGTTCATGAACTTCACGTACCACGATGGTTTCTCGGGGCTGATCTCGGTCACCAAAGACAACCTGGCTGTGTCTCTATCATGGCCCGTTTCGGCCAGTTTCATCACATCACTAGCGAGAGCTTCCGCACCCATTGAGCATGGATGGTTTACTCTTCGGTTCCGCTCAGCCAGCACCTCACATGAGCGCATCACGTGAATACTTCACCTATCGTTCATCTTCCCAGCCCTAAGGGCCCTGTGTTGCAATCGTACGAGAGAACTCATCGCGGGGTGTACAAACAATCCGTGCCCGCGTTGTCAAAAGTGATCGGCTGCCAAAATCGGTTAAAACGCCGCACTTGAAACACACATCCCCAAAATTCGGCCCTAGTGGGAGCAGTTTCGCGGTCAAAATCATGGCCGTTCATTGCACTGCACGTGTTTTTCTTCTGGCAGCGCGCACTCTGGCACCGGTGGAAATGCTTCAAATATCACCAATTAATCACATTTCGAAGTAACAACCTTTCTTTTTTTTGCCGTCCATTTGCATCCGGCCTGGGGTTCATTACACGTAGCAGTATGGCACGATTAGCTAAGCATACTACGGGAACACACTCCAAAGCGGGAGCACACGAGCGCCTTCGAGTGGACGGAACAGATTTACCACCTGGCGCAGACGGCCACGCTCTGTTTATCCTTACACAGTGGAGACACGGCGGTGGATTTATGGCCGATAGGCGTTGCGGTGCGATGCTAATTCTAACCAGTCTACGTACAACCGGCAAACGTGACCGCACTCGTGCTATCAGCAAGGTAGCAAACATGAGCGTGAGTAAGCCACGGACAGGTGAATAAATTATGATCTGACGTTAGCTTTGCGACAAGCAGTTTGCCGCGTTGGTGACGCGCTAGATACCAGGAAGAACACTAAAACAATGCTCCTCCAATAAGCATCGCTACTTTTACTTTCGCCTCAATAAGTGTGCATGTTTTTCCAACACTTACGCTTTGCGACCCAGATTTATGGGACGCCAACCAAGCTCGTGTTACGTCAGCTGATTCTGGTGATTAGAACATCGTTCCGAGTTCTTCTTTAGCTCATCCCTCTCCCAAGCATCACATCATCCCATCGCACATGTGAAAGACAGTAGACATTAAAGCAGGCATTGGCAAAAATGTTAATTTTAGCACACCAACACAACGACCGCTAAACGCTGCTCTCCGTTGTGTTCCGACAAGCGATTGTCGGTAGGCGTCTTTAACGTTAGTTAGGGAAACAATAAAAAATGATTATTTCCTTTATGTTTTTTTGTTCTTTCCTCATTTGTTTTATGTAACTATGAGCGAAGAAGATGATTTGTAGCTAAGCACTGTTGTTTAAATCCGCATCAAGCGAGAATAGTGCATTCAGTAGCACTCAATGTCTTCCAATATCACTTCACTGTAAGCCTATTACATTGAAACTGGATTACCCGTGGCGTGTGGTCCAACACCTCGAAGTTGCACTTGAAAATCCGTTTATTGCGCAGCTTTGCTCCAAGGGCGACCTTGAGGACGCGTGTACACTGAAGCACGCCAAAGGTTTAACACATTGATGACTCATAGCCGGCTCAATTCGCACATTTTGCTGATGACTGCCAGCTGGAGTGCGCCGTGCGTTTTACCAAGAAAATGTGAAAAACAACACCACCGGCAACAGTTCGCAACAAACAGCCCACTAAGAAGAACACTTTGTTCTCTCTCCTTCTCCACAACAACAGACGAACGTCCAGCGACACACAGCTGGATAAGGTGCAGATCAAGTCCGCCTCGGTTTACAACATACACGGGTTGAGCGGCTCCCAGCACTCCCTGAGTGTGCCACCGATTCACAAGGATGTTGTCGGGTATCGCGGTAGCAACGAGTTCATATGTAAGTAGATATACCTTATACGCTCTTTTCCTCCTGATTGCTGTACTAACGCCCCACTCGCTCTCGCACGCACGCAGTGACGGACGACAAACAGTCAACGATGGATCAGATCAAAGCTATTGGGCCTTGGGCCCGGCGCAAGTGCAAGAATATGTGCCGCCGTAAGATCCTCTACAAACGTGTTCCGGTGCTGAACTGGCTGCCAAAGTACAACATGGATGATGCTGTCGGAGACCTGGTGGCTGGTATTACCGTGGGACTCACTGTCATCCCGCAGGCACTCGCTTACAGTAGCATTGCCGGCTTACCCGCTGCAGTAAGAATCAGTCCCGCTGATTTATGTGTCTAGAAACAGACTTGAATCTCACTGTCTTCTTTTGTCTCCTTCTTCAGTACGGTCTTTATGGTTCCTTCATCGGTTGCTTCGTGTACATCCTGCTCGGTTCCTGCAAGGACGTCCCGATGGGACCCACCGCAATTGCGTCTCTCTTAACCTTCCAAGCGTGTGACGGCGTATGGCAGCGTGCCGTTTTGCTCTGCTTCCTGACCGGCCTAATCGAGCTGCTGATGGGACTGTTTGGGCTTGGCTTTCTGATTGACTTTGTGTCCGGACCCGTAAGCTCCGGCTTCACTTCCGCCGTCTCGTTGATCATTCTCAGCTCGCAGGTGAAGGATCTGCTGGGCATTGCCGCCAAAGGAAACACCTTTATCGAACAGTGGTCGTCCATTATCGATGACATACACAACACCCAGGTCGGAGATGCACTCATGGGTTTCATCTGTATTGTGGTGCTGCTGCTGATGAGGCTCCTGCCACGCATCAAAGTTGGACCTCCGGATGCTTGTGATCAGTCCGTCGCTCAGAAGATCATCAACAAGTCACTGTGGCTTATTGGAACGGCTCGTAATGCGATCATTGTGGTGGTTTGCGGTGGCATCGGTGCTGCATTCTATGAGAATGGAAAGGAACCGTTCCGTATGATTGGAGATGTCCCGAGCGGTTTGCCAAGTGTACAGGCTCCACCGTTCTCGGTGCCGGAGGTAAGGGATGCAAATGGAACGATCGTCCAGGAGTACGAGAGCTTCGGTGACTTGCTGCAAGGTTTGGGATCGATGCTTATTGTCATCCCGTTGATTGCTCTGCTGGAAAACATTGCCATCTGCAAGGCTTTCGGTAAGTGCTCTTACATCCTTGAAGAATTTTCCCAACATCATGTCTAACTCCACATCTCTTTGTATTCTAGCTGATGGAAAGCCTGTAGATGCTACCCAGGAACTGATCGCGATTGGAGTATCCAACATTGCTAACTCTTTCGTGCAGGGATACCCCGGAACTGGAGCCCTTTCACGTGGTGCCGTCAACAATGCCAGTGGTGTACGCACTCCGTTCGGTGGTCTGTACACCGGCCTGCTCGTTATCCTTGCCCTGCTATTCTTCACACCTTACTTCTTCTACATCCCGCGAGCTGCACTAGCGGCGATCATCATTGCCGCCGTTATCTTCATGATTGAGGTGCGTGTCGTAAAACCAATGTGGAGGAGCAAGAAAACGGATCTGATCCCTGGTATTGCGACCTTCATCGCCTGCCTTGCACTTCCACTGGAGTACGGTATACTGGTTGGCATTGGACTGAACATTCTCTTCATCCTGTACCATGCTGCTCGGCCCAAGATTCACATGGACCAGGCCGTCACACCGTGCGGTGTTAAGTATCTCATGCTCACGCCCGATCGCTGCCTCATCTTCCCCTCGGTCGACTACGTGCGCAACCTTATCAACAAGCACGGTCTGAAGAGCCAGATTCCGGTCGTGATTGACTGTACGCACATCTACGGTGCGGACTTTACGGCCGCCCAAGTTATCGACACGCTCATCAAGGACTTTAAGAGCCGAAACCAACTGCTGCTCTTCCTGAACCTCAAACCCTCCGTGGGTAACGTGTTCGAGGGAGCCGATCTCGAGTATCGTGTGTTCTATGACTTTGAGCAGCTGGACAAGGCTATTCAAGAGTGTCGCCGAAAGAGTATCCCTGCTTGAGGGGCGAACGATCCAGATATACATGGCTACCTAACGCATAGAGACTTAAATTAGAAACAAAAGACACAAGTGATCTGTACATTTAGGCGATAAAGACAACCGTTAAGCTATTCGAACGCACGACGGCGTTCCTTTCTAGTACTTAATATGTTCACCACAGTTCCTGTCAAACGTCGTAACGTCGTTTAATGCGCTACTACACACCCGATGTCTACTGCACAGTGCGATGTAGTAACTGTGTGATTCGATACGATGAATTAAAGAGCAGACATTGTGTCTGCTCGCAAAGACACCCATAGTTTGTAAGCATTTGATAATCAAAAAGCAGAAAATAAACCTATACCATGTACTTGTAATGCAAAACGAAGAGGAGAGCATCTGTTTTATACTTACACTGCAAATTCATCGATGTCTGGAACATGGAGGCCCGATGCACGTCCTGGTGTGTCCGACCACCCATTACCGAGCACTGCGATCCGGGCCCGGCTGCGGCGGCTGCATGGTGCAGCGCACTCATCGTCACATTGCCCGGTCCGACCCCGGTGCCGACGGGATTGTACGACCGCGCCATGGACGCTGCGGCCGCCGTGTAGCGATAGGCGGCCTGCGACATCTGGCTGCAGGACGTGAGGTCCCCGTACGAGCAGGGCATATTGCCCAGCCCTGTCGGATCCATACCGCCCTGGAGGCAGCTAGAATCAAAGCTAGCTGCCGCCTGGTTCAGGTAGGAGTAGTCCATATCGTGTGGATAAATTTTGACGGCTTTTTAATGTACGCTTCACCACAAAAAAGAGACAATGGAGACGCCCTGTCTGCAGAGCGTTTAGTCACGTTGCCCAAAGGGCGTAGTCAAGTCGTGGTAAACACTTCACCCGAGTATCGATTATCCGTAGATTGCCTACCTTCTAGGCGCACTCGCTCGATTTATTCGCTCGGCTTTTTTCACAATTGCGTACGCGGATGATGATAATGCTGATTGCAATAATACTTTCACTGATCGCTTCCGCGGGGGGAATTTCGAACGATGGAATGGACGGTTCAATTCATGCCGCGTGAAAGCGCAAAAAAGGTAAACATCGATTCGCGCTTCGAATCACCCGCAATGAAAACACCAAATTCGCACCTTTTCGCTGCCGAAACTGGATAAACGGAAAAATATACACCTCCAGCACTCGCATACACACACGCACTCGCACTGGCCCACACAAACACCCGGGGATCGTTTGGTTGAATTGAAATTAAATATTAATTTCCAGCTCTCGCCGCTGCCTGGCCGCGCGTACTCGCTGCTCTGCTTCCGGTTGAGTACTTTTTTGCGGTAGTTTTCACTGAATTTGGTGTGTTTTTTTTTTTCTTCTCACTTCCCTTTCGTTCGTTCACTTACGCGTCGAAATGTCTGTCAGTTGAGTTTCCCGGCCGTTTTTCCTTGCCCTCTTCCGCTGGATGAAGGTTGTTGATGTGTAATTTTGTTTTCCGTGTGCTCTTGTATGTGTGTTTTTTTTTCGGCGTTATTTATTTTTATTATCCATGAATTTTCCCTCGCTCAACGCACTTGCCTCCACAAAACGACGGATTGTGCCGATTTTCACGTCGTCACTGTGTACGAACGCAATGTTTTACCGCACCTGGCTGATGATGGGTTATTGGCCCATTCGCGTAAATTGGTGGCGTGCGGAAAGGTCGATTTTTATTGTTATTTTTATCACAAGTAATAGATCGAAGAGAATTGAAGATGAATTTTACTTCGTTTTTATAGGTACCGAGGACACCATTTGATTTTCACACCAACATTAGTAACACTAGCAAGATGTTTTCAAATTTCTCCTCAATATTAACACCTTGTTTATGTTCACCACCCTTCACAGCGCCTACCAAAGAACCTTATTATTCGCTTCAAACCATCAATGGAACACTTTGAGCAAAAATGGGGTCCACCCTCAGCCAACACCGCACACGAATGCCTATCGGCGCAACGGTGAAATCTCGACTCAAACTTTTCGCTCGTACTGACTTGCCGTGACGATGCAAGGACCTGCTGCCACTGCTGCTCGGTTGCGACCGGTTGCTTGCATTCGCCGAAATCAAATGATAAGCTTAATTCAATAAATGTGAACTCAAAGCCTGTCCCGTCACGAGAGTCCCATCTGATGCTGGTGTTTTCTATTGTTGCAGGCGATCCGTCGGTTCCCCCCGCGCAATTTCCCTACAGGAAACAACACATGTCACACGCACATGTACCCGTACGCAACCTGCCGCAGACGGCGCAAACAGAGCAGAGGGTCCAACAGCCAACCGCACACGTTCGTCCTTTTCCTTCCCGTGGTAGACTTGCGGCGCGAGAGTACAAACACACGCTGATTCCGTATCCTGTTTGCGGATCGTCTCTTTCTGCTGCACACGGTGGCACGTGTTCGTACGCCTCGAGCTCTCCGATGCGCAAGGATATTGTTTCACCCCAACAGCATCCAACAGCAAAGGAACCCTCTGCCGTTAAGGGGAAAAGTACAGTTTTTTTCAGCTGGGCGTGGCTATCCTTGCACATGCCGCTCTAACCAATAAGCGCACGGGAGCACACAGCAACGCGTGGAGAGCGTTTTCCGTGACGTCACAATTGCGTTTTTCCCATCATGTTTCCAGCCAGCAATTCTTTTCCACGGTGCGTCTTCGAATAAATGCTCGTTTTCTGATTCTTTGCTAAATATTCTTACCCCGGGTATGCAGTTCCTGCGAGTGTCGAACTATTTCGGTACGAGAGTATTGGTTCGACGTCCAGAACTGTTTCCCTGAATGAATATGGGTGTTTGTGATGGTGCCGCTAGTATTAAACCTCTTGAGACATCAAGTTGGAATTGAGCTCAACAACAACAACAACAACAACAACAAAAGGACATACACACACACACACGCAAACAAACCCTGCAAGCAAAACAACCGGGCCAACAATTTAAGAACGATTCCCCAGTGTGGAAGGACGGCGCTGCGATCAGACATTCCTGCTCTATAGTAGTGCGATGAGATGAAAAACACAGTGTGCAACATTTTATTTACAATTCTTCTTCTTTTTGTATCCCTATTTTCAACACATTCAACACAGATTTCGATGTTTATATTTCGCTGAGCGAGTGCATGTTTGGTATGCTTGCCTTAAACAAAAAAAAAAAACGAAGATATGGACCATAGTCTCTGCACACACTACAGAATGGGATAGAGCCTGGGAGACTGGTGTGCTGCCTCAGTGCATTTGGGTTACTCCAGAACCGGGACACAAAGGATTGTTTGCCCGTCTGCTCCAAGACGAGCGACAACGTCGACACCGACAAGACGAGAAAGCCCATCGTGTCGCGTGTGCTCGAGCCGGATTGCTCAAAACAAGCCCCGAAGGTGGATCCTTTTATTGGATTACGATTGATGATTTCGCCTGCCCGCACGTTACCGCGTCTGTTAAAAGTTATCGCCGGTGTCAGGCTATCGCCTTGTAATGAATACAACATAATCGCCCCGGATCAACGCGACCGTAAAGTGGATTTAAAATTTTGATGACGATAATTTTATTATGATTGTATTAATTGCTGCTCGAACTTTAGGGGTGGATTCCGGCTTGGCACGATTAGTCGTACTCGATGTTGTAGCGAATGTAATTCCTCCTTTAATCCCTTTATACCGGTTAGCATTTGACGGTTAGTACACGCACGGCTCCATTGGCTTCGGTGCCATCGGCCACCGAGTATGGGAACTCGTTCATCCCATGGCAAGCAGCCCCATACCTCCCTTCCTTCGTCACAACGACAATCCCTCCGACGAACGATGGATAGTACTTGGCAATTCTTGCAATCGCCTGCTGTCCAGCCTCAGTTGGATCGACACCATTACGCATCGCCTCCACGGCCAGCAGGGAAGGTAAAAAGCGCATCATAACGTCTCCATCCCCGGTGGCTACTGCTGCCCCCACTTCGGCGTCTGCGTACGCTCCTGCCCCCGGTATTGGGGAGTCTCCCACCCGGCCGGGGATCTTATGGCGTGCTCCGTTCGTTGACGTTCCTGCCACCACGTGTCCTTCTTCGTTAATTACGATCATGCTAATCGTATCGTGGTTGTATTGTCCGAAATCATACCCAGATCGATCGGAAGAAAGCTCTGCGGTAAGGTCCGGTTGGACGGAGTTGGCGGACACTGGTTCATACGGACCACAAGACATTGATGGAGAAGGAATCACGTTCTGAAGGAAGAGAAAAAAACATGATAAGAATGTGCTTTCAAACTGTTATGCAAATCATTTCACGTTCCAATCAATTCACCTTTGAGCTGATAACGGTGCGGTTTTATCTCCCTACCCCGCTGATGACCCGCTCATAACGCACACACACTCACACTTACCTTCCAAAAGTTTGGCTGACAGTGATTATTCTTCCACGCGCTCCACATACTCTTGGACGCGTCCGTTTGGAGCGACTCTCGCTTGAAGCCCATCATGACGGCAAAGTCCGTCGCCTGGCTGCCGGCAAGCAGCGTGTGCCTGGTGTTCCGCAGCACATACTTGGCCACCTCGGCTGCATGCTTCACGTCGCGCAACGCCGCCACCGCCCCGATGTCCATCGTCTTCCCGTCCATCAGCATCGCGTCCAGCGTCGTTTCGCCGTTCTCGTCCGGGCTGCCACCGAACCCGACCGTCCCATCGCACTGCTCCCGCTCGCACACGCTGCATCCCTCCACCAGCGCCTCGATCGGATCAAACTCTCCCACCGTCAGGGATTGGTATGCTGGAAGCGGAAGTTGGTAATGTTAGCACAGTGTAAAGTGTCACCAAAACCCGTCTCGTACCTCTCAAAGTGGCATTGGTGAACCCCCAAGTAGTCGCCACCAGCGGTAGTCCGGCCTTAGCAGTGCAGAGAAAGGCAAGAAACAGCACAACACGGAATGAAACGATCTCGAGCCGCAGCATCTTCGCAGCAAAACAAAGCAACCTGTGCGGCTAACGTCAAATTATCATCTGTCAACAACGGAGAGCGATCTCTCGAACACTAACGCAACGGTGGCATTTGAACGTTATCAGTGTAGCTGGGCATTTACATGTGCGTGTTTCTTCCCGGCCGCTCTATAGATGTCCGTTAATCAGCTGGCTATTGCCCTCGTGTTAGTGCGCTTCCTCTCTTCAAGTGTGTTGATAAGCGTTACACCAGGTATAGGGTGATTCGGTTCAGAAAACGGGTTATAAAATATTTCATATTTAACAAATTACTTAAAAACAGTTAAAACAATTATCACTAAAGCACTACGCCCTGAAGTCGCCCTGACATTCGTCTAAATGAAGTCGGTTTGAAACGTTTCAATGCTGGTGCCTCTCGAATCACTCCCCATTAATCACTTGCCTCCCGGGCCCAAACCAACGTTACCGGAAAATTTCCCATAAAAACCGTTTCGCTGTCAATATTTCACTTCAAACAGAGCCGAAATAAAATTTGAGCTATGGCCACAATGTGTCCCTTTTTCGGTTCGTTCCATTCCGAACCGAACGTCCACGGGTCCAGTGCCGCCTCCAGTCAGTCAGTCTTGCAGCTCTCAAGCTGCCCAACATCGCCGCGCAGGAGGCAGACACAAAAACACAGCCCACGGCCGGCGGGGCCACCGTGCAAAACAAATAAATTCATTTAATTTCGTTAATTATTTTCCATCCTGACCAAACAACGCGGACGACACTACGCAATCAGTTTCCGCCAGGCCGAACCGCCACAACTGTTAAACCCCCCGGGCCGAGCACGGCTCGTTACGGGAATGTTCTGGGCACTCGGGTTTGTGTGTGTGTGTCATTTTATTGGTCCGTTTTTATCGCCTTCACAAGCACACAACTCCTCCCACCCCCCCCCCCCCCCCCCAAAGGAACAGGAATGCGCTTTTTGATTTTCGTTCAATTTATCCAAAGTCAAACTCAATCACGCCACAAGCGCCACACCGCCCAACACAGGGGAAATGGACACTTCCGGCGCTTTGAGAAAACGGTGGAACCGAGGTTCGTGCGAAATATGGATTGGAAAAGTGGACACAATTTATGTGCATGCGTCCCGATGCTTCCGTTTGCGACTTGCAAGTGTCCCGATGCATTTCGTCGTTCATAAATCTGCCCATGCGGGTGCATCGGCACTGCGGATGCACTTTCCACCGTCGTGTTTGCAGTGGCCGTGTCCAAGACCACAGATGCGCTGTATCACCACCGCCGCCACCACCAGTACTGTTTGTCACTCGATATGTGCGGCTCGTGCAAAAACAGGGGGCCTCCGGGAGCGTTGCGGGACATCATAAATTATCCGACCAAAACGCATCTCGCGTGTGAATGCACTTCACCCAAACACCCAAACACACACACACACACATACACAAAGGCGCACACAGTGACTATGTACGCAGCCATCGTGTTCGGACTGGGCCGTAAATTGTGCCCAACCTGTGCGCAACTGCATCCTGTGCGACCGTGCGATGCATCTGTGCGAGGCAAATATTATGTAAATTGTAATTGACATTAATCGAATTTTTTCCATTCTCATGAGCACACACACGCGTACACAGTGTCGCTGCTGCGCTCTGGTGCACTGGGCAATGTTTGCTTTTCCCGATGCACCCCTGGCCGCTTCACTTTTCCCGTTCGCGTTCTGATAGTTTTCATTGTTGGAATTTTCGTTGCTGGAGAAGCTGTATGATCCGCGGGACTGGGGTGAAGGTGGGTATGCAAACAAGAACAACGGATGCATTGAGGGCACATACAAACACACGCGGATTGCCACGAGCGTGTATGTGTGTGTGTGTGTGTATGTCTGCCGACTGTTGCTAATTACTTTAGCAGCGTTAACCCGGCCAGTTGAGTACTTAACTAATTTAGCCATTTTCTGCAAACCTGCACCGTATCCTTTTTGTATGTTCCCTCTACCATCCCACCCTGTACACGCCCTACGGGACCACAAAAGGGGATACACGGGAAAGGTCAATGTGATTGGCTGTTTACAGCGAGAGGGTTGTTACTGCTGGGTGACCTCGCCAATGTAATGCAAACAAGTACTGATATGAAATCAGCGTATTTATTAATCAAATGTTTATCCATTTTTTCAATATAACTGTTTGAAAAGGGTTTTCTGAACTGTTGAAGCCCATAAAAAGCAACCCAAAAAGGCACTAACACGAAAGCTTTGTGAAGGGCCGTGCATACATTTAGGCGTTTTATTTGGCGATTCGCATTCATTACCGCTTAACTTACACACTAATTACAGACAATCATTTTGCTAAAGTAACTGCGGGCTCTTCCGACACCTGCCCGATGCTGCCGGTGAAATGTTCGCCGCTCGTGCTCTCCCTGATTACTTGCCATTTCGCTGTAATTATCGTACGATTGTGCACCTAAGTATCTAATCAAAGAAAAAGCTCACCATTCTGCCTCGCTCTCTCCTGTGTCAACCGGCGATGGCTCTTTCATAAACTTCAAGCATAACTGAAACCGTTACTGATAAATAAGCACAATCTAATAACATTAGGGAAAATGGAAAATTGTCCCATTCCCGTCCCTGTCCCCTGCCCGCCTGCTGAAAAACCAAACCACCGTTCCACCACCGTTGCGTCAAGTGCAAAAAGATGTCAGCAGCTCCGACCCAGGTCCGCTTGTTGTTGGCTCGTTGGCGTTTTAAATCCGCACAGCCAGCAACAAAGCAGCCGCACACCAAGCCGTTGCTCGTAATTACCGGCGGGGCAAATGTGACCACTTATAACTACACGGCACGGTGTGCGACCAAGCGCGAGAGCGAGGACACAACACATTTAATGGTCCATTCGCCCCATTACGCTACGCTTCTGTAAACAGCAGTTGGTGGAAAATCTTTTTACATCCTTTCTGGTTTGGAAGTGTCAAGTGAGAGAGAGAGAGAGAGAGAGTGAGACAAACAGAGCGGCAGAGGAAGCGCCAAACTGTACGCAAAGAAAATGGCTCACGAGACATTCAATTTACTTAATTAGATAACTGGTGCCATTATTAAATGAGCCACCCAAAAACCAAAGCAACGTCAATGTTACAACGGTACTAAGGGACTACGGAACGGGAGGAGGAATGGTGAGGAAATCCCCCCGTACAAGTACGCATTGTTGTCTTCCCACATACCAAGAAGCGACGTTTTATAAGAACAATTGAAAGGAAATTTCCTAAATTAAACCGTAAATTACCGGCGTCCTTCTGGGTTGCCGGTGTGCGTGAAGCTGCTTTTTTTTGGGAGCGCAAGTAACCTGCCGTGAGAACCAACGCGTGACTCCCACGAGCACGCCAGTCCCTGGGGAGGATAAGCGCGTTTTTCCACGACGGAAACAACAAGTGCATACGGCTGTGTCGGGTGCCAAAAGCAGCACAAAAAAACCGAGCAACCGGATCACAAATCGGGAAGGATTCGCTCGGCGATTGTGGGAAAAGAACACCCCCGGAGCGGAAGTCAAACTATTATTTATCGTTCGATACTACTGCTTGAAGGGGGTAGTTCGAGAGGGTCATCTGGTGGATGAGACAGTGGTGATGTCGGTGCAACATTAGCGCATTATGCTTCCGCCTGTCTTGTCTGTCGTGTGTTTTTTCCCGATAAAGCACTTGCAACCAGCGGTGAAGTAAATGATCCTGCTCGATGTTAGCTTAATAGAAGAGAGGAAAAATGTCACATTTGAAACGTAAGGGTTGTCCGTATCCTCGCTGTGGAAGGTTTGAATAAAAAAATCGAGGGAAAACAAAATCGAAAGGGGAAATATCGTCTCGTGCCACAGGCCCGTTGCTCGAATGCCGTGGAACATTGTTATGCGCGTTGGGAAGCACTGGAGTGGCTGTCATAAATATGTTTTATATTCGGCGACTCCTTTTCACATTCTACAACCCCCAGCGGTGTGGCACACACTTGTCACGTAGGAAAAACAGATCGTGTGCGTGCACTTGTTCCGGTTTTTGTAGTCTCATTTGGCATTGCGAATGATACGCGCCTGAAGTTATACTATGTGATGCGTTCTTCCTTTCTATTTTACTCTTACTTTGAATTTTTCCGTTTCTTTTTGGAGCAAAATCTCTAACTTACCGTCTTTGTTCGAAGATTTAACGGTAAATCAACTAACAAACACCCTAACATCACTCATTCAACTATGGAAAATCAAGAACGTTATCCTGTAAGCGTGTACACCGGCCCCGGGAAGGTACTTCCAGCTACATTAACCGTGTAATGTAGGACGAATTTTGATGATATCCGAAACATACCCGAAACGCACCCACTCGACACGGCCACTCGACACACGAAGGGTGGAAACAGGGACCCCGGGATAATGTTTTACGACTGCTTTCCTGATGCCCGATGCTCGAACGCTGATCAAGCTGCACACGGCGACCATCCAACGACCACCCCTCGATACGCCCTGCGTTTGCCTTTTTATGTTCGACCACCGGCACCAACACGTGATCCTTCCCTTCCTCCCATCGCATAAGGGGTGCGTCCTCCTGGAAAACAAACCATCGAAAGCAGCATCGCGCCTAGGTGCTTCAACCCCTGGAACACGGAGGTGGTGAGTTTTGTTGGTCCATCGGGAATTGAGATAAAATTCATTTTCACTTGATTCATGAAATCACTTTTTTCCCGCTGCTTCTATTTTTTCCTCCCGCCCAGCACGACACATCCGTTAGGCTGGTGGTAGACGGGTTTGTCTGGGACAGGGCCGTCGCGTGAAAATGGGAACCAGCATGCGTTCTCACGCTGAGCGATTCAACACGGTGTACGATACGCCGGCGCCTATTTGTTTACGATTGTCCCGATCCCGAACGCTCAACTATTCCTGTGAGGAGGGAAAGTGGGATGATGCGTGCGGGACGAAAAACTTCTACCCTACTCTAGGATCCTTTTATCGGCCTGTATCGTATAAAATCTTCGTTTGCAACATCAACTTGGTGGGAGATTGTTATCAACAAAATAAGTGTAATCGAATATATCTATCAGTAGATGCACATCGAAACTCAATTACAGATATAAATCGATATCAAACCAAGTGTTGAGTAGGTTAAATCGTGCTCTATGTTACCAAACACAAGATCTTCAAATGAAATCGCCTACTAACTACCACCAATAACGATATCAAGCTTATTTTGTCAAACAGATTGCCTACCTCTAGGCGCCATTGCTACCATAACTTAGCTA
Source organism: Anopheles merus (assembly GCF_017562075.2). Lineage (NCBI taxonomy): Eukaryota > Metazoa > Arthropoda > Insecta > Diptera > Culicidae > Anopheles > Anopheles merus. The sequence continues at coordinate 37,916,150 of NC_054085.1, read as the reverse complement.
TATTCTCTTAACCTCACTTTGGGCACCGAACAGCATCACTGTTTATCATCTCTACTCAACACGGCACAGATTCTGCACTTCCCTGTCACCTCGCGATAATTACATGCAAATAATGAGCAAGGTAAATTTTATTACCCATTACCTCCCAGCTCGTTTGCTTTTTTTTGCAACCGGAAGCGCTTTAACAATGCTGCACTTTGCTAAACTTACACCCTCAGAGCACAGCTGCAGCATGCGGTTAGCATCTTAGCACCAACGCCCAAGCGCCACAGCAAGAAACTGCACAACAAATGAAGATTTATCGAGCTAATTTAAGAAACGTGATTTTTCCCCTTTTACAAATCCCACACCAAAACCGTCCCAGCATGCAACCCAGATGACACTTGCCACACACACACACACACACACACACACACACACACACACACACACACACACCCGTAACTGCTGTTTCGCGATCGAAAAGTTACGGCGAAAAGTCGTAAAATGAATCAACATCTATCACACCGCGCACGGCAATGCGCTCGTGAATCGTTTTTGGATATGTTTGGAAGATTTAAACCGAAAAACCGTATAATCCAATTAACGGAACGTACTGCACCGGGATTAGAATGGCCCCTACGGCTCCGGCAGTGTGCTTGCGCCACGTGTACCATCCGCCACACTGCGGGTTCGGTCGCAGTACCCGAAATCATTTCGATAATTGAATAACACACACCACCACTCGGCTCACTGTTGTTGCGCCGTTTTTCGATTCCTATTTTTCATGAGGCCACTGTAGTGGCTGGATGCATTCTCCGATTGCTGCGTGGAGGACATTTTATGGCTTGCAATCAAGCTTTTCGCAACAAAAACCCTTAAAAAAAACGAATGTGAATGGGCATTATCACTACCATAAGCACTATACGGGAGTGGATGAGAGAAGAAAAAAGCGATACACACACCCAATAGACTCCAGCGACTGTAAAAGGCAACGATTGCAAACGTTATTTGCCTTATTGAAACAAACGATCGCGCTTCGAGAATCTATGATCCTGTCCGAACAATTTGTCCCTCAGCGTATGTTGGGCACGCCGGAAAGCCTGCCAGGGAAAGCTTGTTGCACGGAGCTTTGAGGCCGTTGCTGTGCAACTCCTCATCATCAGCGTCACGAATCTTTGGGCACTGGAGCAGGAAAGGGAGATACATTAGCTTTCCCCCTTTCTTCATGTGCGCCTATGCACACATCCTTGCGCCCTAATTGCATTGCTCGGTTCCCTCCGTCACCTCGATTGGTACAAAGTCTGGTTGTTATTTTTCAGCTCCGGACACCCGGCAAAACCTTCACAGAACCGTGCCTGAGCGTCTCTGATGCCTCGAGTAAGACAATCAAACCCAGGGAAGCTCGGGCACCGGGCAAAGCGTCCTCCCTCGCCGAAAATGTTGCCGGACACCTGTGCTGTTCCGGTGGAGATGATTTAGAACTGATCTACAGCAGGCACTAATTGACATTAATTTTGCCAGCATCCACGATTCGATTAGGCTAACGAATTTTTGCACATTGCCGAAGCATCAAGACAACCTGCGTGACAGCCAGCCCGGGTCCGGGCCCGTTGATGATGTGCCACGTCGAAGTGCAAGAATTCGGCACCAGCGCAGCCGGGATCGGCTTTTCAGTCGCTGCGAAAAGCGCCCCCGCCAATTAATTGATTGATTAGCCCAGATCGGGCGCTCGCACGGTGCGTCCCGATCGGTGAAGATGCGAAACCGGAACGGCAGATGCGACCCGGTGCTGGATCCGGATCCGTGCTAAAGTGGGCCCTCGCAAGACCAATACACGGTGGACCAATTTTTGGCTGATTAGAGAAATGATTGATTGTTCGGCCGGTTCCGGTTTGGTGCGAATTTCTCATTCACCTCATCAAGACGCACGTTAGTGTGGGGGAGGGCGGGAGCGACTTTGTTTATGTCATTTTGACTGGAGCGCACACTAAAAATGGCTCCCCCCCAACAACCAACGCGTCCCAATACGTTCACAAACATCACCAAACAAAACCGGGTTCGAGCGAAGCAAGTGTGCAGGCACACGATGATCCGATTATACGGGCTGTTTATTTATTTAAAATCATCTTCTGGCCCATTTTCTCCTACTTTGCCACTCGTAAAGTGAACGGATTTACGACGACAATTCCTTTAAACGGTGGTCTAACGAGTGAGGGCAGACGAGGGAAGGTCTCCTTCGAAAGATTTGCTCCCAAAAGCAGCTCTACAGTGCTCCTTAGAGGCGGATGTGAGCGAAATCGAGCGAAAAGAAGTATCTCACATGTCGCCGAGGATTGCAATGATCGTAAAGTCGTCCACCGTAAGGAAGCGGTCTAGCGCTGGGATGTACATATTCGTTTATGAACAGGAAAATATTGCACTTTCTCGAGACGTTTGCTCTGAAGATACTGAACAAGAAGATGCCGAAGATGTAAAGTGTCTGTAAACAGAGAACTTAAGCGTGAAGGGTTAGTTGAATGATATCGAACTCTTCAAGTAAATGGAGCTTAAATTATCATTATTAGGAAGAAATAAAGGCAGAAGCGATCCTTCCATAAGTCAAGCAAAACAGTGACCAAGGTTTTTCTTTTATAAAATTGCACTTTTGGTAGTTTTATGTTCATCGTAGAGTTTGTAAAACAGTAGACACATTCCTTATGCCCATAATATCCCCCACTGTATGACGCTCATGAGATGATTTCTTCCACTAAGGACAAACTCCCAAGCGAATACGGAGTCCCCTTTAATGCCGAGGGAAAACAAAACTCCAAAGCGGTTGTAAATGCTCCAAGCTGCATCTCGTTGTTGTGCACTTTCCTTTCCTTTCAAAACAGCTAGGAGCTCGTATCGCTACGATACGAAAGTGGACCACTAACTTTGTCCATCTTATGGCGTTGGCGGACGTGGTGGTAGCGAGCCAGCAAAGTCTCCATAATGAAATGAAACGATGATAGCGGTACAGATTGCACTGAACAGAAACGAGACAAAATGGAGCAGTGCAAGCGTTTTGCCCACAGTGAGGATGCATGTGAGGATGTGTTTCTGGAGGGCTGTCCAAAAAGAGTACATTATGTACACATTTTTATCCTCAACATGAGAATGAGAAGGACTCACCCTTTAAAGCGTTTCCTTTTCTCCCATTTAAATCGCTTAAGCATGTAATAATGAACAGCGTATTGCATGCATTTAGGCGTCCTTCGAAATGAGCTTCATCTGTACTTCTGGTGCTATTGCGCCATAAAGTATGCAATTGGAAATACAAAATCCGTAAATGAAGCTCCTTTTGAAGACAACTTCATCTTGTTAAGCTTCCAGTTTGTTTGTGAAATGGGTAATAAAACCCAAGTGAAATCGATTTTAACACGCGCCTTTTCCTGTTCATTATTTTGTTTGGCCGGATAATTTACCGCCAAGCATGCCTCTTGACCTTACAACACACACACATACAGTAGTAGCATCCTGCGGTCGCTACCACACCAGGGTGACAGTTGTTTTTGCGAGTGGTCCCGCACGTGCTACGCCCGGGTTGCTTTCTTTCGAGTGTACGCGTGGACGCCACGTGCAGTGACAGTTGTGCTGGCCGACCTCTCCCGGGATGGCGGCCGCTCGCACCTCGGAACCGATTTGTTCGATTACCATGCCTTCAATTGTTGGCCTTCTTCCTGCCTTCTCTTGTCTCTTGAAAAAAACAACAAACACTTGCCCACACACACACACACACAAAGCAGATGACAAACAATTGGACGATTTCTAGGCCCGAGCGCCGACCGGAGAAGAAGATTGCAAAACCGATAAATTTCCACATCATCCTGATCATCAGATGGATTACATAAATAATTTATCACATGACAAACAGGCTAAGCAACGGTCGGGAGGGGAACAGCAACGTCGCTCGATCGGGAAGAAAGGAAGGCAGGAAGCAAAAACAACTGCGCCGTACAAATGGCTTGTCATACAAGAGACGCATCATCTCGGTTGACCGATTCGTTGATGATTTCTCTTTTTTCTTGCCAGCTTTATCGTGCAAAAGTGATTTCCCGCGCATAAAATCCCACACCACAAGCGAGACAACGGAGACCGACAGACACACACACACACACACAACTTCCGATGCTGATACTGTGATTCCGGGTAGCTGGTAGAGAAGCTTGCACCGGGGGTTCTTGGTGACGGTAGCCAACGAGCCCGTGTCAGGATGACAATCGTGAAATAATAATAATCAATCAGGAAATATTAGAACGCCGTTCGTTCATTCGTTCGCACGCACTTGGCCGCTATGCACTTGGCAGGGAAGTGGTTCCTTCGAGCGCAAGTGCTTCCTTCCGTCGTTGGTGTCACGTTTCCCGGAAAGGGGTGATTTTTTGTTTTCGCCTAGCGCCTTGTGAACGATTCGGGACAAATTAATTTCTAACGACACTGCCAACTAACCGATTTATGGATAGACCATGGTGGGAGTTTTCTCCGAAACTATGGCACAGGTTTGAGCGGCTAATGAAATTTTAATGTTTCTTCTTAAGAGACCCCGTTAATTTCACCCTTAAGCATCGTCTAAATCCTCTTTACAAGAAGACTCAAGTACGTGCTAGTACGCTCCAAGTCCCACCAACGGCATAAAGAAACTTTCTCTCCCCCCGCAGGTTCAATTACCGTGCGAAAGGATCCCGGTTTTGGTCCCATGTCACCGGGGGCGTGATAAAACTTTACGATCTTCGATTTTATACGAATACAGGTGTCGAATTAATTCCGCCCTTAAACTTTGGCCGTGGGTCCGTGGGTTAAGGATGAGCTGACATCGCGTAAAGAAACCTCGCCATGGTGCCGCCAATCGATACGCGGGATCGAAGTTGTCCGCTTAGCAGGACGACAAACGACTTTTCTCTGGATCGCCAGATTTGGTGTTGGAGTGTCCCTGGATCCCTCTCCTCCCGATCCGTCCCAAGCTCTCGTGCGCACTCAGTGGAGGATGACGACAAACATGGACATTCGCGCTGTTTGAAGAACTAATGAGTCGTGTTTCTAGTGAACGGCTTGGGATTTTGCTCTCAAACAACGATGGCCAAAAAGGAAAGGTGGCTGGAAAACACACACACACACATATGTCTCGATTCTGGTTCCGGACATCCTCCCCAAGGATTACGTAGTGGGAGGGAGAGAGATTTTATTATTTGTTAATATACACCTGAAAGCTTCTAGTCTCGGGTCTGGTACTTCATGGCGAGAGTCTTTCCGGTGGTCTTCTCGCACGAAAAACTATCCACATACGAGCATCGTCCAGCACCGGCCAAAAGCAAACATTGTCCGGGAGCGGGAGCTGCAAGCCGTACATCCTCCCCCCTCCCCCCCCCCCCCCCACTTTGCGACAGGAAGAACGTGTCAAAGACACCTAGCAGGTTGTGCCAAATTTTGGGTTTTGACTGGTTTTCTCGTCCGCCTAAGGCCATCCCAAGGGATCCCCAACAGCTCACACACACACAGCCACACAACCAGGGCAAATATCGTCGGCTCAATCCGGTAGAAAGGAACCAGATTCTACACCTGACAGTGCGATGCGTTCGGCAAGAACCGCACGAAAGAGTGTGGGAGTCGTTTGGGGCGCATTGGAGGTGGCATAAATCAATATCCTTTCGAGCGTGTACCGAAACACAACCGTACGATCCCGGAGCTGTCAAATGTCTCTATCGCATGGGATGGAGCTACCAAAAATAGCGCCGTGTGTGTGTGTGTGTATGTACGTTCCTGTCCTTCAAAGCCCCCGACAAATATCCGGAAGGCCCTTTTCATCCAACGCAACGCGGATTGATGGAATCACATGCCGATTTCGCTCCCAACACAGCACGCCGAGCAAACAAGCCAGACGGCCATTCGGTTCTAATCCTTCAATCCGACAATCTCTCGCTACCAGGCAGGTTCTACGCCCATCCTCGGCAGCTAGGATATGCTGGATGGATACCGAGAAGTTGGAGCATACGGAAGAAAAAAAACAACAGACGAACGAACGCTGAGACAGCCCTCCGTGACCAGTCTGTGACGCGCGTGGCCAATAAATAGAAAATGAAGATTGAATAATAAAATGCTGTTTGGTGCGATGAATAATTTGTGGGTCAATGAATTTTTCCAACGCGATCTGTCTGTCCAGCGGCGACAGCGTAAAGTACCGATTGAACGTCGGTGGAATATCGGTGGCGTCAGATTTGTTGAATCTGATAATTGAAAGAAAGTGTGCGAGTTTTTCACCAGCTCTGAGTGTTACCTGAAACGTCTAAAATCGGCACAAACAGTAGAATTTCACATCCTTCCGTTTGCGATTCGGCAGAGTTCATAGTTCTTCCCCAGGAACAATCTTCTTAGGAACCAAACAAAAAAGCAACCTGTGTTTATCCCCTCGGTTTTATCTCCGGTGCCAATTGAAAGCGTAAGTAAGCGCTTGGATGAATATTTTAATACCGGCACAACGGCCGGAGCGCACAAGAACTGGTGGAAAATAGCAACGATTATCTTTCCCAGCATCCGCACCGCGCCTAGGGGGAGCAGCGGGCAGCAACAGCAGAACTTTAAAAATCGCAAACAAAACCTGCACCACCGGCAATGGGGAAGGAAAACTTTCTCGCTCAACAAACTTTGCCGCACTCGCATGATGGCACGTCTCCGGTGTCTGCACACATACGTTTAAAGTGTGGTTTGATGCGTGTGATAATATATTTACAAGCGGTGGACTGCGTGTAACTGAATCAGATGACTTGGAACATGGACAGATTCTACCATACGGCTAGGTTTGTTGGCTGAAAAAAAGTGTGTCTCTGTGCAAAACTCTTCGCCGTCATTCCGATCAAACATTCAATCGGGGAAAAGTCCTCCCAACCGGCGTGTCCTTGGGCAGCAATGATAACGATGCTGGCTTATGAATAAGCAACGAGCAACGGAGCTGCCTAACAACAGCCAAAGTATTGTCGGTGTCAGGAAGAAACCGTTTTTGTACACTAAAAATACCTTTGAAATAGCTCTTGGTGTCATATTCAAGGGATGAAAAGAATTTATCACAGCAATTAATACAATTTTAGAAGTTTAAATTCGTCTTCAGTCTGATTTTTGCTGAAAGATTTTATCCAAACAACATACAGTGTGCTGCTGTTAGTTTTGACATCAATCACTAGATGACGCTACAATCAAACTCACATTGCCAGACTGACCACTAGATGGCGCTGCGGAAGCAACAGAGAACATGATTCAGTTTTCAAACTCCTTTCTAATGCAACCGTTACAATGTTGGTCATCTTTTTGCTGATCAACAGAACATTGATCGTTTATTTTTATGAAATGTATATTCTATCGATTCTGTTATATCCAAACTACTTCTACAGGATCATATATTTTGACTAATAATACATAAGCTCCATTAACGACAATTATAAATAGAATAATTATTGAACAATTATATTCAAATAATTATTATAGATAATTAATTGTCGAGGCAGTACATATTATCAACATGTTAGCTTGCTTCAAATATTTAAAACGTTGTTTACTGTTCTGTCCTATACTATTCTGCCAATATCATGCCTTAAACTCCATGGTTCAATTCAACGATCTTCCTTTCCCAACCAACAAACCCGTGAAAGTCTAGCGTAGACCAAATCCATCCTGAAATTACTCATTTGCTACACTTTTTTTCTACTAAAATCGTACATCTTCCATTCTCGGTAAGCGATGGGTAACAGTTGATAATTTATGATATCGTTCATCAGTACATAACTTTCCTCGCAAATCCTGTCTCATCCTCATAATTTTGAACTAATTTTTTTATCCATCGCAATTTGTACCTTTCACCAAATACCTTTAGACACAGCACACAGAGCACACATCATACATCCTCGCAAACACAACACACATCAAAAAGAAACAGTACGTAACATTGACGAGGAAACTAGCTTCATATTTCACGCAAATAAATTCCCTGCCTTTATCTGATCCCTTTTTGGCACCCCGGAACAAAAACCCGGCCAAATCAACCGAGGAAAGCGAGGAAGAACACGAAGAAAGCTACGAGCCATAACAGCCCGAACAAAAAAAAGGTAACGAGCACACGCTCGACCGATGGAAACCGGAAGAAACCCCCAACCCAGTGGAAGAAGGTGAAAACACACCCCTCATTGCGACGATCGTAGGTTGGCTGGCCGGGCTGGCATGAGGAAAGGCAGTGACAGACAAAGCAAGGGACCAGGAAGCAACGGAACGAGGCGATCAAGCGGAAGAAATGTACCGATATCACCTCGCACAGAGCGATAGGCAAAAGGTAAAAAGGACTCCTTTTCAAACTCCTCGAAAACTATCTCGCCCAGCAATAGGTGAGGAAATGGGAAAAAGGCAAAAACACAACTTGCATAAGGAAGAAATTGTAACCGTTGTTTATCCGTTGGCAAACACTGTCTCACTCTTTCGCTCTCTCCATCGCTGCTGCTGTGCCGATCGTGCTGGGAAAAGGCTTAAAAGTCTACGTGGACGTAGAGTTTTTTTTCCCGTTTTTTTTTTCGCCCTGAAACCGTCGGCACTCAGCCCTTTCTTTGCGCCTTTAAATACTTCTTCCGCAAGAAGGGGTTGTGAGCTGGGATTTATTTTTTGGTCTGGCGAACATTTCACCAAAATAGGGAAGTGGACCGAAAAAAAACCGTGGTTTGATCGTCCAAGCGCCTCCGGGTCATCGTTTTGATGTTGGGAAACAACCGTCCTAGTGACACAAGCTTCTCCTTCCAGCTGGTCCAGCAAGCCATCGGGATTGGTCATGCTACTACTTACAAGCAATTTATTGCGGTCATCGTCGCCTGACCTGGGCTGGAGCGGTGATTTCGGGTTTCAATTATGCTCTCCTTTTAATGGGCAGGTCGTTAGTCGTGCCTAATTCTCTAGAACCGGCTGATGGTCACATATTTGATGCGTATCCTGGTCACGGCACCAAGCTTCAACTCGAAGAAACCACTTTTAGTTACCAGAAATGATTGCTTTCTTGACATTTTATGCTTCATCGTTTTATGTTTTATTAAAACTCATCAGCCACTCTACTTTATCGCCACCATCTATTTCCTCCAGGTCCCATTCAACCCATTCCGCCCATGGTTGATCGCTTCTCTAAGCTCTAACCCACTTCCTTCGCGCATCATCTTAAAACAACCGCGACCTTTTTGCCTCGATCTGCACCATTTTCTTCGCATACTCGCAAATCTTCCGCTTTCCATCCTGTTGCACCGTTGACAATGGCTTGCCACATTAAACGAATCCCTTTTTGCCCGCAACCGTTCGCAAATGAACCATTTTATAGTGCATGCATAACTTACTCTGAATCAAAACCCAACTTCAATCCCTTTTTCGTGCAAAGGCCCCGATCGATTGCATCCTGGAAATTGGCACTCGATACACACCCATTGATCCCATTTCACATCACCGTTTTGAGAACCATCCTTTACCATCTTTGCCGTGTGTGTGTCGCTTCCTTCCGAAGAAGAAATGTGAAAGATGCTAACGTGTAACGGTATAACAGAATTTTCCCACTGATGCGGCCCGTGCGAATATCCTAGCCGGCCTCCTTTTTAAGAGCCCAGCCATAAAGAGGCACACAGACAGACATTTATTTATGCACAATGCACACACGCTAAATTGCACTCGATTGTGCAGCCCGGCTTTGCGCGTATGAGGTTGGGCGTCTTTCCCAAAAGACAGCAATACAAAGGATGGAGGAAAGGGCATAAAGAAGGATCGCTTCTCTCATTTCCTTTCCGTGTGTATAAATATAATTTGGTAATAAATCCTTTTTACTCGCTCTTTGCTACAATTTTCCCGCTTAATTAGGCGCTAGGACGAAAACGCCCAAATCCTTGAGGTAAACTATCCTTTGATTCTGCCTTTGTGAAGGGAATGTTTTCGGTTTGCCTTCCGTTGAACCAATTTAGTTTTACGAGGCCACAGCTGCCTGCTTGTCCTTTTTTTTCTTCCTCCCTCCCCGAATGGTGTGTTGGAATTTGTCAATTTCTGTACCAACTATAGGTACATAAACACACTTCTGTATCGTGCAGCACACAACAATATTGTCCACTTTGTCGATCGTACCGAGTGCGATAAGCGGCAAACAATCCCCCTCCACAAAACCGCCTGTATTTTTCTAATCACCGACGTAATTGTTGCATGAAAAAGTGCATTTTCATCGTCCACGCAAGGGTGCGCGCCCGATCGGAAGCGCATAAGCCACACCATGGCAGCACGTAATTTAATAACACTTAGTCACATTCCGGCACACACACACACACTTCCAACCCGCCCCCCTGGGGGTGTGGGAGAACGCAGCACAGATGGGCCTGCCAGGACATCGTTTTTCCCGCAAATTCCGTTAAATCGCCCTCGGGCGCTGTGTTTGCTTAATGACGTAAAAAAAACCGCAGTCCAAAAATGGGACATCTTTCTAACCCTACCCATCCCGATAGGCACCATCCCCACAACCCGGATTGTCCATCATCATCATTAATAATAACAAACAATAAAAGCAACCGCTTGAACCGATGAGCGCAAAACCGAAATGTGACCGCGAAGCCCGCGTGGATCTACCACCGCGACAACGGGGCGAACCTTCGATCGTTCGTCCTTCGTGCGCGATTACGTGCGTCACGTAATTAATGATCGCTCGGTCATTTTTTAACGGACCATTCGGACGCATCACACTCACTCTCGTCCCGGTCATGGTTGGATTGAAATATGACGCTGTCGTGTATATGGTTTTTTTTATAACCGTGACCCCGCGGCCACGAGGCGAGAGGCGAAGCGCGAGAGGTCCCGCCTGAGGTCCTGCGGCGGGATAAATCACGCTCGCGTCCGTTAACCCCGCGACGCGACCGGTAGCCCGCCTGGTAGGGTCAGAGTTCAATCCGCGGATCCGGAGAGGGGAGATCTTCGCAGAAGAAGGGTTATGCGCCTCCTTGTGTGTGCTTGTGTGTCCTCGTTATGAAATGCTTTCACTGTAACGGACATTGTCTTAGACGCCGGTTTTGGAAAGGGAGGAGCTGTTCGCTCGCGCTACTGCTTGACCCGGTCAGTAGCGACCTCGCGTGTCCAGCGCAGGATGGACCTTCGCAGCGAAACCGCTAAAGGACCTACTCCAGTTAATAGACGCAACAAAAGAGGCTCTGAAATTACGATCCGCTACTTCGCGGTCGTTTCAATTTCACGCTGACCGCGGTCAACTGAAGTGTACGCGAGGTTATGTTTTTTGTAGTGTAATTGATAAGGTGACCCGTAAGGGGACCGATTAGAGGCAATAAAGTTGAAGGGTAATCGTATTTGCTAAGGTCCTTTTGGGAAACATGCCACCGAATGGGTTTAATTGCATTATTTTGTGTCTCAAAGTTGGATCAAGAACGTCTTACAGGACGTTTCATACATTTTCTGCCATCTTACCCAAAGTCTTGTCGCTCATTCGATGCATTCAATTTTCCGTTAAATTAATCCTCAATGAAAATCAATCACAAAACCCCCATCGACATCGCTTCAACTCCATTTCATCGTTTGCAAACAATGCTGAACTCTATCCTTAACCTCTCATGCCAACCGCCATGCAGCAGCAGCAGCAGTGTGCAACAACAGCCGTGATTGTTCCCGCTGCACATCAATGGATCCTGCGGGGCCTTCCAGCATCGACATCGGCAGCGCTCGGGATCGCCTCTGTTCCATTCTTTTGCACAGCGGCAGTAAAACAGCAACAGAAACCCCAAGACGTCTCCGCGAGCCGGTGCGCCGAGCCTAGCGCCAGCTTTCTTGCACGCAGGTGATGCAAACGGGTCGGACGAAATCGGTTGGGCTTTCACTTTTCACACAGCCGTTCGGCCAAAAAGGGGTTTGAAAGTTGCAGGAAATGCACGGCTTTTTGGGCTAGAAATTAGTCCAAGTGTGACACTTTCTCCTCCTTATTCTCTCACGCACCCCTGTTTTCCTCGTTTCGGGACATTTCGTCGGCCGTGTGAGCCAAATTTCGTAGCGCAGGACACACACACACACACGTACCAGGAACAACTGTCAGCGTACCCGCCGGTCGAGGTCCTGGGACCGTTGCTTTGCTGGGTGTGTGTGAGTGTGTCCTAACTCACTGACATAACACTCGTGCAACGTCCCGCTTCCATCTGCAATGTTACCCCCGTGCGGCCGTGTGTGCTGGCATGTAATTATGGATCTGGAGCGAAATGAAAGGGTGTAATAGCGGCAACCCGAGCGCAGCCATTGTGCGCACAATTACCGCTCGTTAACTTCGTCCGACGCAGACGGTCCACCCGAGAACGGTGTGGCGGTACGCGCAAGAAGAACGCAAACTGCACTACAGAATGCTGCGCCGACTGCTGTGTGGCGCGATGGGTTTCTCACGACTTGCACCGTATCCCGGGAGCGATTCTAAGGCTGTTGCTGTGATTGAGCCCGAGAACGTTCGAACATCGAGGAAGAAGCCTTTGCTACGTCCATCTTGGACCATCCATCTCGAAACCATGTGGACGAGAATGAGCTGCGCGTAAAGTGAAGTTCTGTGTTTCTACATCACGACCATGAGTCCGCCATGGGAACCACGGGGAGAGAATGGCACGGAGCAACGCACGGGAAGCCTTAGTCGTGTGATATCTTCATTTTCCCTGAGCGACAAAACGGCACACGGGGTCTGGGTCGTAAATAATCTCGCAACTCGCGTTCTCGTATTGCTCCGGACAGCACCCGCATCTTCCGCAAGCGCAATGCGAAAGCCAACCCGAAACCCCCGGGCAACCCCCGCACTCGAGCTGGTGAAAGTTTTTGGCGATCAATTGTAAAGCAATAAATTTGTTCCGCCTCCCTTTCGGGCATCATTGCTCATTGAGCGTGGTGTGACCGCGTTAGAACGAAAGGCTCAACTGGGCTTGCACATTCTAGACCTAGAAACACTCACTTCCTGCTTGCACGAAACTGGGTTAAATTGGGAAATAGCCGCACGCCGGACTTTTCACTTAATTACCGAGAATCGGGGAAGGGCGAGTTCTCGGGACCCAGCAGGACTTTGCACTCGAGCTCATAAAAATAATAAAACCCGAGTTCCAAGCATGGGCCTTGGCAGCACACGGGGTTGTTTTTTCAACTGGTGGTTGCTGTGCTGAAATTGTATCCACCTTCCAAAGTATCGTCTAACTCCAGACCCTGAGTGGGTGTCTGCAGCCTAATTGCAGCCTTCCACGCAGTCGAGCCCAGTCTTTCGTGTGCAGTTTTGTGACCCTTCCATTCTAGTTTCCCTCTCAAATAAGGACTTGTTTTGTGTTCTTGGGAGCCTCACCGCTCGCGTGCTGACCAACAATTAATTGAGCTAAATCGACAGCGGTTACGATCAGAACTCGCGTCACATTTGGAGTCACAGTCATATACCACACTACACTGACGACTTTATCGTGTGATCTTGTGGGAGAGTGTTCCCTGGGGGAAAATTGGAGTGCTTTCATGTACATCGTGTAATCTTTAAAGGATCTCTGTGACTCTTGGTTGTCACTATTTGACGTCAAACTGTCATCTGTTATGTCAGAATGCAGCGCAACATTGTATTTTGTGGAAAATATTCCATCCATTGTACCTGAGCACGCGTATGACACAACAAAAGGCCTACGATGGTAGCGTCTTCAGATTCGCTTCTGAGCTTCTGAAAGATAAACCCTGGTCTAAGGTGTCATGCAAAGACACCTTCGACTTTGAATCACTGCTGGCAGCTGCTACTGACCACCGCTACCCACCGCCTGGCAGCAGGCCTACGACCATTGCCACATCCACATACTACACAGGAACGCATCAGGATAATGCATCAAGACGGGCGTCTTCCGAAAACCAAGAAAAGGTCAACCTCCAATAACGGTGTCTTATGCTTCAATTGTATCTATTCTTCCTTCCTCACTCCAACGAAATCCATTAATCTTCAAGACCCAATCCCGGAACAACAGCAATAGCAACAAAAAAATGACATGCACATCTAGTGCTTTTATTGCTCTCTCGGGGTACCTCTTCCAACGGTGAGGTGTACAAAATTGCATCGTGTTTGTGCTACCTTTCACGCAGAATCTTGCGGAAAGCGGACGACCCAAGGACGAACGCATCTGGATGTTTGCCAGTAAGGCTTCCACTTTCTTCGACTCCCCTGTCTGCTGACATTAGATTAGTTAAGGTTCTATTGTGTCGAGAATCGAAGATGCTGTCCGTAGAAAAAGGACACACACCGGGTGTGTCGTACCGGCTTGCCGGCTTGGGTGATCGAGGGATAATCGAGGACGCGGCAGCTGCAAGCGTACGACACGTTTTCGACACCTTCGGGACGAAATTACCCAACGCAACGAGAGCTCCTTGCAAGATGTTTGCTTTTCGGGATACGGTTAAAGCAAATGCAAGACGAAATCGGGGCTTTTGCGTTCTGCATCCTGACGTGAGCGATTTTCCGCAAATTTCACCGATCGCCAATTTGTCTCCCAGTACCGAATCGATCAATTCAAGATGCAACGAAACGGCGTTGCTTTCCGTTTGTCCCATTTCTGGGAACGATGTTTCCTTCTGCTTTCTATTCCGCAAGGGGACGCCATATCCATAAAAGACGCTAAATGCAAACGCATAAACCGCGATTGAAACTGCAATTTATCATCATCTCTTGCCTAGCCGATGCCACAAACGCAAAGAAAGTGATAAACGACGCATACCTGGGGCCAAAGATCACGGAAACTAATGCAGTAAGATTTATGCCGTAAGGACATTAGAACGTAAAAATTCATCATCTTCATTACACAGCAAATTTCTTTCAACCTTAATGACGCCGGATGAGATATCAGTTTCAAGCGGATGCACCAACATTCCCATGCACCTTCTGTGTTGGGACTTGGGCACGAAAAATTAAACTCTCTTCAAAGCCCTTCAGAACCTTTCGACAAATAAAAAAAAACACGCACATCACACTTTCTCGTGCGCATATTTGCATAAAGTACAAATAAAAGAAAACACTATTTTCATACCTTCCGACAATCGTTCCCCCTCCAGCAGCGAGTTCCGAGCTCGTCAAAACTCCTGGCAGGGAACCATCAAAATAGCCAGCCAGTTCAGAAATTCATTAGCTTCTCATCAGGACCTGAAGGTGAAGCTGCGCAGCCCAGGAACCCAGGGAAGTCTTACGGTCTCATTTGCATACCTGCCTACCTGCATGCTTTCCAACTCCATTCCGAACGATCCTCCCAATCACGATGGCCCTTTTTCTTCCATCGCACCCGTGATTGATGCGTGACTGGTAGCCGTATGTATGCGTAATGTATGCAACGTTTGTCGGGTGCCGAGGAAAGCGAGTTTCGATCGGTAACAAAACAGGGAAATGAACTCGCCGTGTTTGTGCTAATGTTCACAAGTTGTTCGCCTGTCATGGCTGCATGGTCGAGCTGGCTGGGCGCATCCTCGGAAGTTCTTTCGTTTTGTACCGTTCTATTAAAAAGCAAGGACTCCCTTTCCAGATGCGAAAGCACCACACACGACAACAACATATGTAAAACAGAACATCAAGGGGGAATGCAAACGTTCCTTTGCACACATGCGCATAAGACTTACGCAAGACGCAGCAAGACGCCGTACAGAGTAAACGTTTCTGCTACGCCTTGCAGCATGACCTCCGGCCAAATCGAGCCAACATGTGCACCAACCTACAGCCTTAAAGATGGCGAGCGCTGGATGGACATCGAACTTCCTGCCAGCACAGAAACACTCCCGGAAGGCATTCTCAACTCCTCGGTGCTCGCATCTCAGCATCTGCCCGCGTGTTTGCATAGAAACCGTTCACAAAACCCACCGCCGTTTCGCAAACCTTTGCCGAGGTATTGCTTCTTCCGCTTTTGGTATTGTTTCGTTCCATTTCCTTTGCCGCAAAACGAGGGCTTTTAAAAGTCCACCGTTTTCCGTTGCACTGGCCGCGACGTGCAACGTGCGTGTGGGTCCCAAGGAAGCTTCCCGTGGATGCTCTTCCGTGTGCGTTTGGCGAAGAGTGGTACTTCTTCCTGTCAGTGTGCGCAAATAATAATAGCTGTGTGTTTTTGTGGTTTTTGTGTGCCGAAGATCGTTTCTTTCTGTCGGGTTGGGTGAGCTCTGTACTGAAGAAGTTCGTCCACTGACCAACTGCCATCCCAGGATCAATGACACAGCAACACGAGCACAGCAAATGAAGAATAACCGTGAACACGCTACACGGTGCCTCTTGTCGGTGAAGGTGTGAACAAGGATCGCTGTAGGAAGGATCCGTCGAACCCCTTTCGGGTATCACTTCGATGATCACTTCGCCGGTGGCTAAACTCATCACAAAATCAATCTCATCGCAAACAGTTGTCTTTGCGTGCTGACAGATCGGGAAGCTGCCGGAAGCTCGACGGAGGCAGCTCACAGGCAGCTCGAGTTAAACCGATCGCCAAAGGATCACTATCCCGCACGGTCGAGGATGAGCAAAAAGATGCGACCGTGATGCTCTGCTTGGGAAAGTATCCGGTTTCCATTCCAGAACAACAAGGCGCTTTTCCAGCACGTCACTGATCGGACACACCCGGTCGTGTCTGTGCGAGGCCAACGGACAACGGTGAAGTCCTGTGGGAAACTTGTGTAGGTGCCAGCGTTGCCCTGGGTCAAGCAGTGCGAGGATCCAGTTTCCTTCGATCATGATGATATTTTCAAGTGCAATTCTAACGCAGTTGGGTGCAGTCACTTCGAAGGGCTTCCTTTGAAGGTCTCTCACAGACAGTGTCCACACACACACACATATATAAATAGCCCTTTGCCGAGACATGCGCATTTTATCGTTGCAATTAGATACTGAAGGCTTTGATTTTGCTTCCAACATGTATATTTTTTTCCTCTCCCGTGTGTTTGTGTCCTGTTTGAGGCTAACTTTGAAACAATTTGAAGGTAACCAAAGGGCACACACACAAAAAAATCACTCAACGTATCATGTTAGAGGGATGACGATACATCCAAAAGCAAGGATGAATATTGGAGAACACCTTCTCATACTCATGTTTCTGTCTAATGTTATGGTTTTTTTTGCAGTTTTTTGCACACAAATTTCCATTCATAAAACCGCAACCATTTTTCTGCTCATCGCGCGCTTGGTGGTCGTTTCATTTAAACTCTTCTAAATGTCCATGCTCGAATTACACCGAGCTACCAAACACGGCAAAGGCGCTAACGGTGCATCAACGGTGTGACGATCCAGGGCTTAGTTTCACACGAGCTTTACCGAATTCGGTGAGGAAATAAATCCTCATTAGATATGCGGCAGGGATTTTATGATAAATTTGGAACATTTTCCCTTAAAATATTCTCACGACGAACAAAAAAAAACAATCGCAAATTCATTCCAGGTGCTGAGCCTCTTCATGTTTTTTCCTACCTTCAAGCTAATCGATTTCATTTCCCTACTTTACGAGCACTCAAGCACTCTTGGCACAATTAACGGTAGGCTTTTCCGACAGATATTGGCAAAAAATAAATACCCACCGCGATCTTGAAGGTAAATCCTCACAATGGACTGGAAATTGTATTCACCGGCGTATGACTTTGCTATAATTAAGGGGTCCAGAACGCGGTCCACTAGTGTGACTGATTGGCTGCCGAAGACAAACACACACGCACACACCAAACGGTGACATACTCAAATTTCCTCAAGTCAAAAATCCTACAAAATGTCCCTACAAATCATGTGATTTGCTAGGAAAGCGTAACCCACGAGAAAAAAAACGACGAGAAAAAAAATAACCCCATCCAAACGAGCTCCAAACGAGCGAGATCTTGTGAGAATCCGAAGAAATAAGCAAAGGGAATGGCATGGGGCAGGTAAAACACATAAAAATCCTCAACACTCATTATTAAGCGCCCAACAAGAAAGCGAACAAAAAACAACAGCAACAGCAGACGTTATGCCTTCCAGAGGGCGAGCAATTTAAACAGAATCAAAAAAGCGAAAAGTCCTGACAATACGTTTTTACGATCAACTATCCGTACCGTACCGAATCCTGAATCCCAGCTGGTGGTCATGAGTAAAAAAATTATAGACACACACACACAAATACAGGGGGATCACAGCAAATCGCCAGCGAATTGCGTACAGGAAGTTCCGTCAGCGGTCGTCTACGATTCGATCAGCGTTGTCCTTTCACTTTTCTTTGGATTTTCCTCATTCCGTCCGTTCCGGAAGGAAGTAGGAAGAAAGCAACCATCCCGTCCCCGTGTGTGATAGAGGAGGATTTTTTTTCTTCAATTTCTTAAACTATTAAACCATTTCTCCCTCCCTAAATGTCTGCACACGGAGACCCCTTTGCAAAAGCATGGAGAAAATACGGTTCATAAATTTCTTCCAACGGTAACCTCGGCCCCGTGTGCGTAGTTTTAAACGGACCGGTGCGGTCCATTATCTGGCTTCTAACCGTCCCGGTAGGAACGGTCCGACGTAGGGCCCGAGGAAAGGATGAGCAGTTGCCCAAGGGTATCGAAAGCAAATATAAACATTATCAACCGATCCCGAACGGGTCCCTCCAGTAAATCTCCAACACCAGGTGCCATCGAGTCACTCGGCGTGTTCTTCCGTGTGCTTATGGAAGAAGGCTGAGATTGATCTAGTTTTTTTTCCATGTCCGAGTCCCATCGAAGGTACAACATCTCGAGCTGTTAGAGCATGGACGGTGTTAAGCTCGGGATGGATGCATTTAGAGATGATGAGAAAGTACTTTGACGACGCCGTTGAGCGTGCTCTCATTAGAAATGCATTGAGGTACGGATCCTCTGCGCCGGGATGCGGATGAATGGAGATCCTTCTCTTTATCCCTTAATGATGCCGTTCGGTCTATCCTACGAATCTTCAGATCTTTGCCTCTAGAATGAAGACTCCCGGCGTAACTCTCGGTGCAGTACGCAAGATTTTTGATTACCACAAGATCTGAGCAACTACCCCCGTAGACCTGGACCATTATTACAACAAAAGGACCACGGGGTTGTGTACTTTCTTCTTATCCTTTGGCAGCTGCACGCGTGCTAAGATGTCTCGACTCCTCCCCTCTAGCCGTTGCCTCATCGCCCACGAAGCAATTTGTTACATTGTCCAACGCATCCAAAACGCATCCCGCAGCTTTTTCTCAGGTGTTCCCTCGGCAGCACGTGCCTTTTTCTTTGTGTGTGCCCAACGCTCCAACTGCTAGGCGTTCCTCGGTTGTTTTTTTTTTTTTTCGCTCTCTGACCAACTTTTTTTATGCCGTTCGTCTTACTTTGATGACGGTTTGAGCCTCAAGATTGCAGTCAAAACCCCGTAACACTGCACCACGCACCCGGCATCTTGCTGGGGGACGCTCTCGCTAGGATGTTGATGTGCAAAAACTAAATTAAACACGCAAACAGACAAAGGCATCGACAACGACGTCGACGACGACGACGACCACGACGGCGACGGGTAACCGGATTATGGATCTTTCTTTCTTTTTTATTTAAAGCTTAAGACTGCTCCGGCCGTTTCACTCCGGCTGCACATGGGATTTTATTTGTTTATACACACTTGCGCTTGCTCCTTGCGTACGTACGTACTACTCCTTCGCGCTGGCAGCTGTGTCGCAGTCCCAGCCATTCGGTTAGCAGCCTGAGGGTGGCTTTGCTGAGCAAAAAAAAACAACACGCACATACACAAACCCAAAGAACTGTGCACTGGCGTCCCACAAAGCCGAAGGCCAATCGATTCCGGGCAGAGGCGAAGCAATGCGATCAGCCCTTCTTTCTGTTCCGTTTCTTTATTTAATGTTTACCAACAGCAACCCGCTTCAAGAAGAGCTGTAAGCAAATTGCAACCCGAGGGTACAAGAGTGAACACAGAGCCATAGGAGAAAAAAACAACACGAAGGTTTCCAATAATTAAATCGAAAAGGTGTGCAAGCTGCTTTGAGCTGGCCAAAAAGGCATCCCGTGACGATCGGTCGATGCCGAGAGCGCGATAAGAAGACGCCCGCTTTGATAAACCAATGTGCTAATGAGGTGAGAGCGAGAGCGGTCGAACGAGAGGGACCACAGCTCATACAGTAATAAACTGATGTTATCTGTGCAAAAATGCAAAATGATATTAAATCTGTTCAAATATTGAGCTTCACTCGATACATAGTTGTCAGCTCGGTGAATTAACCCTTGAATGCTCCTCGGGAGGAGTGTTACCTTTTTTCTCTCCAACAAGTGATCTAAAACACGTTGTAGATCACGCAAATCCTGAAGAAACCAATTAACATTAACAAACTTTAAGTCTATAACGTCACAAAGACATCGGAGCTGAGCATATTTGCATTTCATTCTGAATTTTGCTCACTTTGCACCTTCTATTCTTGTCATGTTTTTTTTGGCCCCCTTCTGAATACACCTTCAATGAAGCGGTGAAAGTCCAGGATATTAGGCCATCTACCCTCTCTACCTGCCATAATCGCATCATTCGCTCACTGCGTGCAACCTGAAACCAATGGCCTTTCGGTCCAAACTTCTGCCGTGCATGCCAGCTTCAAAAAAAAGGAGTGACAGAACGCATTAACCACTTTGTTTTTGCTTGCCACCGACCGCATCGTGGGTGATTAGGTACATTCCTTGTACTGCTGCAACCCAAATGTCCACTTCACCCATGGCACCTCGCTTCGGTAACAGCGTTTGACACCCTCGCGCCGAAACCTGTTTCCCTGGCATGGCCCTGGTAGGCAGAAAAAAAGGGTTAGAAAAGGAGACCACAACCACAATGACCAACCGCCGGAGTAGTCGGGACGTGTACTTTGCCACACACACCATACACACACACACACACACATACGGTAGTATGTTTCTGTCTTGAACGCGGCCCCTATCTTGAACGGCTGGCGAACAGTTTGCGGATCATCAAATCACGGCACATGCACAAACGGTTTGTTGAGTCCTTTTGAACGCACCTTCTTCGCCTGTTTTGGTAAATGAATGCCTTCCTGTCCTCGATTAAGCAAATTCAGGCAGGTCCTCTCGGCAGGCAGATTCGATACCTGTGCACAGTGCAACCCGTGAAGGTGGACAGCGCCGTTTGGAAGCAGTCGGAACTTGAAGCAAACAGTACGCTTGAAGGTCTCCGTCGGTACGATCCCAAACGATCCTAGCATGTACGCGAAAGGAGAGGGGAAACGCAAGAGCAACACCTAGCCCCGATGGATCGATTTTCGGTAACCAAAACAACCAATGTGAACAGCGAGAAGCGAGCAACACAACAGCAAAAAAACGCAAATGACCATCATCCCGGCACTAAACAGTTCGGACAGCAGCGGGTCGATCGAGCGTCCCGAAATCCATTAGAAGACGGTAGTTTTCACGGTGGAAAGACAATTCTGGAAAAAAAGGATCCCACAACCGTGATTGGAGGAGAACCGTGTGGTACGAAGAACAAGTAACAACGGACCAAAGCCTTGGAACGCGTAATGATGCTTCTTGAATTCCAGTACCATCGACTGCTCCAGATATACCGAATAGCCCATGTCTGATCTTGGGGTTAGTAAGTCTGGTTCTGTGTTTGCGCAAGCGATAACCTTTTCGCTTTTGCAGTTCCATTAAATCTCGTGTCTCGTGTGGGTTTTCTGGGCGAAATTGGGCACATTTTGGGACTACGCTTGTTACCTCGTGTGCACTTCTTCCGCTCCACAGCATTCCTGTACCGTCAACACCTTCTACGCCACCAGTCTGTAAACGAACCTTGCTGCTGGTCACGTCAGAAGGTACGGCGGCGGTGGTGGTCCGCGATTAGAAAAGCAAATAATTTTCGGTACATTTCCGTGGCCCTATCCACTTCTTCCGCCGCTTCAAGGGATACCTGATTTAATGTTGTTCCATCTCCAACCGAACCAAGCACAGAATTGCAGCCCCTTGCAGGATGAGCAAACAGTGAACCCGGGGCCCGTCCCAAACAAGCTTCTCGTTTGCAGCGGGCCAAGCAAGCAAGAATGCACGGCGTTCTCTGGCCCTGCGTCGGCGAATGTCCTAATGTGAAGATTGTTATTTTTACTTCTTTCCCAGCCAGTTTGCTTGCTTGTTTCTTAGGCGTTTTTGCTCTCCTCTGCCACGGCTGTTTATTTATTCACCAAACACGGGGTTTCCTCTCTCTCTCTTTTTTCAATTTGCCTTCTCCTCTACCCCATGCTCTATGCTGGCCGCTAAAGCGGCCTTTAATCAGCGGGCGGAAAGCGAGTATCACGATTTTAAATTGACACCTTTCGCCTATCGCTGGGGTGGGCCTTAAGATCAGTCTACTCGTCACACACACAGACAAACACTTAAACGCATTGTTAGGATCGTTGTGAGAAAAAAAAACTCCCAAAGAAAAGGATACTTGGACCGCTTGGACAGAGGATTCTGATGATCCTGCGGCAAGGGGGAAAGCAAAAGGCCCCGAGATGTGTGTGTGTGTTGCACATTCCAACGCAATCCGACTCGATCTATTTGCCAAGGTAACCGTATCTTGGCACACTAGATAAGCGTTTTTATAGCTCCAGTGAAAGGATGCTTTTTTATGGGCGAACGGGAGACAACAAGCAAAGGGGGCCTTTTATTGTTTCGATTGAGTCCTTTTGAAAAATTGAAAATAAAAAAGGGAAAATATTAATGTACATCTCGACACTCATCTTCACACACTAGCGGTGTAGTGGAAGATTCCACACCAAAGATCAGAGCGATCTTCCTGGAACGGTGAGTGAGCAGGTTGTGTGCCGACAGGAATCCTTGCACTCTTCCTAGCGGTGTCGGCAGCAGCTCTGGGGTTGATTTATTTCTTCCATCATTAAAACCTCCGAAAGAGCTTAATCAGAGGTTCGAAGTAGCCGCCACCTGAGCCACCAATGGAAAAGGTCCTTTTTCGGCACTGGGACACCCGAATGGTTGAAGAGCCACAGGCTGTGTGAGCGAGCGAGATCACCCTGTCTAGAGCACATCCGTCCGCCTTCACGGAAGGCAAACGTTTGTTTTTCCGCCAACCGTTCAAACAACATCGTTTAGCATCGTGGGACGCTGCCAAAGACAAGACCGTTGAATTCCGATCCGCTGGGTACTTACTGTGAAGTCACCGAGAATGGTGCTTGAGAGCCCAGGGGTGCTGTTGCTGGACAGGATTTGGGAATTAGCAGGTAAATAATTTCTTCAAATATTTTCCTCCAAACCGAACCCGAGCCTCCATCCACCGGGGGTGCCTCTTCGTACGTAAAAAAAAATTACGCACAATACAACAGTAAAGGATGTTAAACGCTGTACCCAAACGCTCAGCCCAGAGAGTCATTCATTTCAAGTACTTTGTACCTTGGAGAGACCTGCAAAAAAAAAAAACAACACAACGCCAATTGAATGGGAATCGGTTATTGGAAGACACCCCCGAGGCCGCATAATAATCTCATACTTACCATCGAACATTCCATCCCCTCCACACCTCTATCGTACAGTCCCCTCCCACCCTCCGAACGCAACGATGGAGGCGGCGAACAATTAAGTTGTTAGAACGGATCGAACCGGGCCGTGCGCTGGCCCATTAAGGTCGTTAGTTAGTAGCGTTGCGAGGCCGCACAGCCGTGTGATCCACACGGATCGATAAATGGATGCGTGCGGAGGATAAGCTGCTCACCAGCCAACAGCATCGAAAAGAACTTCATCATCCTTGCGGCATCATGGCGGATGTAGCGCCAGCGTCTTTTAGCGAAACGATTAAACCAAAGCCAGCCGTGACGACCCGATCCCGAGGGGTTCGTCGTTGCTTAGACGGTCGTTGCCAACACCAGTCAAGGTGATGGGCAGAGATTTCAGGTTTTTGCTGCTCGTTCGTTCGTTGCTGTTGTGGTGCTCCAATCCCTTTTTTTCAGTCTGGGCTCTTCCTTGTACGGCAGGTCCGATGTAAACGACTCGCAACGATCGAAAGGATGCTAAAATTGCGCTCGGAAGTCCCTTGGCTTCTTCGGAGCGAAACGGTGCCCTGACGGTGCTTGTTTTGCTGGGCGAGAGTTCCCCCGGACTGCCTGCCCGTCGCACGCATCCTCCTTGTGCTTGGCGTCGTCATGCTCCCGCCGCTTACCTCGCACGGCCCGTGCCAAAACCATCATGTGTGTTGGAACGCCATTCAAACCATGCGGCAAGTCGGTCCACTGCTTAGACGTCCTGTGTGGAACGACGACGCCAAAAGCAGCATGGAAGCAATTGAGCTGAGGAAAAGAAAAAAGCCAGTTCAGTGTGTGTGTATAGGTATGCAGCGTCAAAGGAAAACCTCCCCACTTCTGTTTCCTGGTCCAGGATCGTTAAACGCGACAGCTTGGTAGCAACAGAGGGTTCCTTTGCGTTTGCGCTGAAGAATACCGACCCCGAAAACTGCAGCACCGACCGAGTCCAGGTGTTTCGTTCTCGTTTCTCCCCGCTCCCCCCGTCGAGTGCCACCCTTCTGGGCTCTTTTTTGTGTCGAACTCCAGGAGCTATTGTGCTCGGAGCTGCGAGACGTCGCGTACTCCCTACCCAGCACGCCCGGGTCAACCCGTCTGGATCCTTGAAGAGCAAAAGCAAGGCGAAAAAAAAAGGAAAGATCTTTAGGCGTCATTGTTCACGACAGTCCTAGCTCCCTGTTTCTAGAACGCGAAGAGGGGAGGCTCGTTACCTCCCCAAACGTCCATGCACCCCGAGAAGCGAAAGCACCGTTCAACGGCCAAACGAACCCCTCAACGAGTTGACTTTGCCAAGAAACATGCTGTCTGCCCTTCACCGTGGCACGCTTTCGAACCATGGTGACCTGCCAGTCCCTCCCAGACCAGACTGGATGGCACTGTTGGTTTGGTTTGCATGCAACAGGACCTGCTGCCACGTACGATCCTCATTACGATCGTCTTGCTCGTGATGACTTCCGACGAATGATGTACGCTTGATTCGTCTCACCGCAACTGCCGCAATGTACAAGGAACTCCGCATCCACATCCGGGCACATCTTTCAAGACGGCTTCTGCCAACTCCACCGACACATGACGCGCCTCGGCTACCAAAATTACTGACTCATAACGAATTGCACCTTCTTCGTGTGGTTCTCCGCCGACTCACCCACTTCCTTCTTGCTGCCCTAAACAAGACGTCCGCAACCAGTCTTCCGTTAAAAAAAAAAGCCCAAAACTTCAAACGGGGGCAGCACGAGCAGCTAATTTGTTGACATCTTCTGAAACAAAAGCGAAGGGAACATCACTTACTACGAAGGGCACTGTCAGCGATCCCGCTCGACCATTCATTCATTACTCACTGGGCAAGACCTTCGTCATCCTTCATCCATCTGGTGATCGTGATCATCAACGGAGCTGCCTGCGCTAGGGTACTGACTGAGACGCACTCACAAACGACTTCCAAATGCCACCCCGCGATGGGGTGGCCGATCATTGCCTGCTTCTCATTCTCGTTGTTGTTTTTTGTTGTGTCGCACAATCAAAATCATCTTTTTTACGACTGATAAACATAATGCCATAATGGAACCGGTTAACACCATCTTCGACGTCGACTGGCTGACTGCTCTGCCAGATGCCCCCGATGCCTGTTGCGGACGCCCTAAGAGTTGTGAGCGTTTCAGGAAAACCCCACACTGTGTCTGTGAATGTCTTTTGTTTTGATGTGCGGCTGGAAAACCAGCGGTACAGACAGATCCGACTGAAGTGTCACTTTAAATGACCAATATATTACACCGCCATCAATGGAATTGTGTATCGCCCGAAGTATCGGGTATGACTCCATCCGAGTGCGAGTTCGGGTGTTTCCATTCGATCATGAGGCACCGAAGTTTCCCCGCTGCAAACGCCCTCGGACGGTGCCTGGGTACTTGAGATTTTTACAACTCGAACTGCTTTCCCACTGCGTGAGATTGACATCCATCCCTGGTTGAAGCCCTTACCGTTTGCCGACGATCGCACGGGACAGTGTCTCATGCGGAGCCGGGGAAAACGCCACCCTCGAGGCAGGCAAGAAATGGCGAGAAATGCACGAGAAAAGGTTAGCAGCTACTTCGGCTTAAGTGCTTTGTTGTTTCGAACTTTCTAAAAATGCCCTTTGCTTTCTCTGTTTGCATCTTCCAGCAACGCTGCCAGGATGCATAGATTACCATGCCCGACGGGTACACTGTTTGCTCCTGGGCCCGCCTCATTGGTCCAAATTTACGGGCAACGAATCCCCCGCCTGGTCGCTCAATGACAAAACTCCAGCACACTGTTCTGAAGGCAATCTGCCGGCAATATGTTGCCGATTCGTGTCCCATTACCTTGCCAACACTCCTACTCCCAATAAACGATAAGTCACAAGCCATCGTGCGTGCTTTTTTTTACAATGACCAGCGTTTGCAAGGGCGTTAGGGACGCGCCGCAGGATTCACTCTTCAGGACACTTTCATCCCTTGTGGAACCGTCAGTGCGAAGATACCACTGGCTACCCCTGCCCAGGGTTCCTAGAAACGAACGATTGTAAACCCAATTCAGCATGAGTGTGACGTAAAACCGTTTTCTCCTACCATTTGCCTACCTCCGGGGAGGGCAAAGACAGAGAGGTGTCTTTCACACGGGACGATAAAGATGACCATAAAATCCAGGCCGCCCCCTTCCTAGCATATCTCGACCGGGCCAGCCTCTCGGAAATTGACAACATTTGCCTCGGCTCGCGCTGTGGTGTCTGGTCCTCCTAACAACCGTTTGACCTTGGCGGATGTGTTTCACTGAACTCTCGCGGCTCGCGGTCTGAGATCTCGGGGCGAGCTGGATTGGCGGCGCGGTTGTGCGGGATTTAGCGTGCCTGCCTGCCTGCCTGCCTGCCTGCCTTTGAATGCCGCCTGTCTTCACGTCGTCCGTGGTACGAGCCTGTATGAGTGTTTGTGTTTTTATTATTGTTCTTCCTGCTCGTCGCTTCCTTCTTTCTAATACAAATCAATCCGCGGCCGGCCTGTGTCCGTCGCTCGTCGCTTGATAGCATTCGCTTGGCGTGCCGTGCGGGGTGGATGAGCTTAGCAGCGCGCTCTTCACACACATTGTAAGGAAGCTCGCGGACACTTGACACCACTGCTCCACTGCAATATGACTGTGGTGGCGGGCGGTCTCTCCCCCCTGATAAAGCGAGCGATAAAGCGACATTCCGGCTCCTCGATTCGTTTGCTAAATTCCACCCAGTGCTCACTGCGTTGTGGTGTGTTAAAACTACAGTGTTCAGTGTAGGAAGGACAAACGCACTGCCCCATTAGCGCAGGTAGCTCACTGAGCACCTCTGCCCTTCAAAGTCCTTCGCTCGAAACACGGAGAGGAAGTACGGCAAATTTGTAATCGGTGCCCGTTGTTGTGCCCGTTCGATAACTCTCTAATAAGCACTCTGTTTGGGGGATTGGATAGTAAGGGTACGGTGGACAGGTTGGGGAGGGGGAGAAGGCTTACGCAAAAGGGCTTCAGGTGAGACCTCGTGGTGTCGGTTCACTGTTTTTGCCTCGTTGCCTTCGCCTTAGATTCGATATTGGTCCACTTGATTGCTTCCGAACGATTGGGTAAAGATAGTTCTTAGCACTGGGGTTGATTATTTTTGCTCCCCACCTTCACCTCAGCTCCGCACTGTTGATCCTCGGATGGGTCACATTTTTTGTGCACTAAATGAAACAAGTTATGCGTGCTGCTGGTGCTGTTGCTTGGTGGGGCATGATGTGGTTCGTGGTCAACCCTTATTGCTATGTGGGAAACGATTTCCAAATTTATGAATGGCCGAGCAAAAAATTAACATATCTTACGAGCGGTCCGACAGAAATTCCTCTTACCCTGTCCCTGTCCTGTCCCGGCTACATGGAGGTGACTCCATCGATCTCGTCCTATTAGTGGCGTGTTGGGCCGCGCTGAAGGATGTCGCACGGTGCGCGGAAATGGTGGTAGGCGCGGGTGTCTGCATCATTCGCGGGGAGGGCGTAGAGGAAGAAGGCACCACAAGGGGAAGGGATGGCTTTCGGGACAGAGGGTGATATTGTATTGCCCGCACACACAACAATCCTTCGGCCGCGGCCGGGGTGGTCGCTTTGTTTACAAATCGTTCGCCATTCGAGACCTTCTTGGATGCCATCTTCTGTCTCTCTCTCTCTCTCTCTCTCTCTCTCTCTCTCTCTCTCTCTCTCTCTCTCTCTCTCTCTCTCTCTCTCTCTCTCTCTTTCTCGCTCGCTCCTTTTGCTCCATCGCGCACACACACACACGCAAATCAAGAGAGAGAGAGAGAGACTAAAAAAATCAGACTAAACACACAGCCAAGAAGAAGTCGCATCGCAGCGCACAACCACACCGACATCCGCGACATCCGCTCAAATACCGTCACAAACGGGGTGCTGAAGAAAAAAAAAAGTATCTCCCCCTCTCCGCTTACCCATTCTTTGCGAAATAATGTGGTTTTCGGTACCACCCGGTCCTCCCCCCGCCCTCCCTCCTCTAGCCTGTTACGTGCGGACGACGTCGATTTTTTTCTGCGTCCACCAATTCAAAGTTGCTTAGCGATATGCGCGCACAGCTGGAACGAGATCTGAATTGTGTGTGTTTGTGTGCGTTTGTGTGCGTATTTTAAAGGAGTTGCCATCGTGGAAGGGAGGAATGTCCTCAACAGGCACAGAAAATGTGCAAAAAGGATTTATGCATGAGCAAAATTGCGGCAATTTCTCGGCTGACTTTTGATAGTGGTTCTGGGCAAAGTAGTTGGCCAACTATTTTGTAAAGGAAAAATCGGGAAGAAAACAAACAATCAGTTCTATTTGCTTTACACAGGCTATTCACAGCTGAAACTCCCCGGTGCCTTCTGCCTTTCGTCTTCCTTTATCAACACTTTCCTGCAGTACAGTGCGTGTCAAAGCGGCCACATTTTAGCTACATTGGAAGAGAGGCGAATAGCTTCGTTATTAAACTTCTTTTAAAATAATTAAATCGCTGCAATGGTAAATTAAGTACGCTTGTTCATTATAGCTACCTAAAAATGTTGAAAAGCATTATTTTTTTTCTTTACAAAATAGTTTTAAAATAGTTCCTATTTCGTTGACACCACCCATAATTTAATTAAAAAAAACAGTTTTTTTTTTTGTAAAATATAAATTACAGCTAATATCACACCCTGTAGTGTAAAATCCTTCGCAGCCAGTATTTAGAACACGTGCACATTTCTTCCGTCCGCCACTGTATGTAACAACTGAGCAACGCGCGCCGATTTACTCTCTCACTCTCCCAAGACGGCTCAGGCTCTCTCGTTCTGCGTGTTCGCTCCCGCTCTCGCCGCTATGTGAAGGAACGCGCACAGAGCGAGAGGCACGCACGCACACACACACACACCGGACCGAAAGCAACCGTCCACAGAGGCAGGCAGCGCAGTCTCGCAGTCAGCCGTCGTCAAAAACGTGAAAACAATCATACGGAACGGTTCGCCACGATCGCACACAACACGCTGGACGCTGTAGCGAGACAGAGCTTCCTCAGGGCAAGAGCCAACCAGTGCTAAGTGTTCTCTCGAACCGGTCGCAACTGGATGGAGATTGAAGAAAACAGAACGACTCTGCCTCCAAGGATATTGTGATCGAATCTACCCTTGCGAAAACGGTAACCACGAACAAGCAGTAGTAGTGTGCGCTCCTGTGAAGTGTTTTCTTAGTACACATTGTGAGAAAGTGTAGAACAACGGTGAAAATAATCTAGAAGGTTAGTAGTAAAAAACGTGCTGTGAACAACGTGTGTAGTGTGTTCGAGGAGACGAAAAAATAAGTGGTGGTGTGGTGTGGTGCTGTATATTTCTGCAAATCCCCAACACACGACACGCGGTGTGTGTGTGTCATCCATACAGTGTATGCGCGACAGGAATAGAGATTTTTGGCTTTCGGGGCAGAATAAATCACACGACCTCGTTGTACTTTTAGCGTTTTGCGCATTGGCCTGTGTTAAGCCCACGCGGTGAAGAAAAGCCGGCCGGTCAGCCGGTCATGCGTTGTGCGCTCTGTGTGCGTGTGTGTGCGAGTTGGGTGGAAAGGAAAAACTCTTTTATTATTTTGCTATCTGTCCACCCCGAATGTGGGTCGGTTGTTCCTGTGCGGGAAGTGCAACGTGTGTGACCCTCCTCTCCCCCTCCCCTCGATCACTGATGGACGTGTTAAAGGTGTGTGCCGTGGTGTGTATGCAATTGTGTGTTTTGCAAATGCGGTTTTTGCAAAAGTGATAAATCAACCCCCCCTGCCTGTCTGTGTAGTAGTGTATGTGCTCTGGAATCTAAGCAGTGTGTGCAAACGGCAAGAACTCTTCCTCTTATCATCCCCGGGGGCAGAGCTCCCCACTCACACACACACACACACACACACGCACACACATTCTTGCTCACTGTCACCGGCGAGCCACGTTTGTTGACGTCTCACAGCGAGAGTGTGCAATGCAGAAAAACGCGAAGAAGAAAGCAGGCCCCGGCCGTGGATTTTAAACTTGACAGTTCAGCCCTTCGTCGCATCCCCCCTCCGCCCTGTTCTAACCACGCGCAACACCTTTTTTTGCGTAATATTACACACCGTCAACGCGTTTTGTTTGAAGTGTGTTTGACAGCCGGGGACAGACTTGAGCGATCGCGCACGTACAAACAGAGTGCGAGTCTCTGTGTGTATGTATGTGGGAGAGTGAGCGAGACGGAGTGTGCGGTGCCGCAGCGCACAGGCTAATAACTTGGACTATCATCATCACTCGCGCATACAAAGTGTCGCACGATTGGCCTCGACTTCCGTTTCGATAGTGTGTGTGTGTGTGAGTGCGTGTGTGTGTTGGTGGGCGATTTTGCATGCACGGCGGTCCATCGGGTAGACACGCCAGAGAGACGGTTGAAGGAAGGGGTGGGGTGGGTAGGAAAGTGCAAGAATGAGAAGATGGTCTCGGACACATAAGAAATATTTCGGCAAACCCTCCCCCCGAGCGATACACACACACACACACACACACTCAACCATGGGCCGTCAGGAAAGGCATGAAGGGAAAAAATCCGCAAAGAAAAACAATCCACCAACACCACTGCCCCTTTGGAAGAATGTGATGGACGAAGAGAGAAAGAGAGTGGTGACGGTGTGGAGGGTGTCGCGTTGTGTTTTTCCCTGCCAGTCGCCGGTCGCGCCTGTGTGTGGCTGTAATATTTATCGAGTGTGTCGACCTTTTCCGTTTGCGCATGTATATTGTCCATGTGTGCGATTGTGAGATTTGCGCGTGTGTAAGAGAGCCATCGACGTGTGCGTGTGTGTGTGTGCATAATATACTTTGTATTGGCAAGCGCCGCAGCCCCAAGGTCCGGCGGCAGTGTGTGTTGGGGCAGCACTGCGCGATACCGATAATAGTTGTGTGCGCGGTTCACTTCACATACATAAGGCACACACCATACCGCAACAATATCATCGTCATCATCGTCAGCGGGGGACGTATGCGTGTGTGTGGTGATGGATCAGCCGTACGAGGCCAGCGGTGCTGTGCCGGCCGGTGTCGACCGGCAAAATAATACGTAGAAGAAGCGTGCCATCACCGATTAGAGTTATTGGACTATCGAGATCGACACGCGTAACGGGACTTTTCTGGATAATATTATTGTGACATTTGGCTGATAGTGTGCGCGCGCGCGTGTGTGTATTGAAAGCCGGTTCTAAAGCCCTCTCCCATGGTATTCCCCATGGGATCGAAAGGATCGAGATCGAGCGACGACGTGTACTCTCTACCCGTTCGGGCTTATTTTCCTCAGACCAACTAACACAGGCTTTCATTTCTTTTTTCGCAGGAATTTTGTGGACTTTGGAACGTCGACGACCGGCTCCCCGGACATTCAGGACATCATTGTCTTTGAATCTACCGTGTGTGTGTGTGTGGTTGTGTGTGAGTTTTGTAGATAAAGCAGCACCGTTACATACATCCTGCCTTTTGTGCGATACAGAGTTGTGTGTAGATCCTGTGTGTGTGTGTATCTGGAACGAAAGGCACAGTAGCACCGGCATCAGCAGCAGCAGCAGTATCGAACAGTCGACAGGAAGAAGGAACGTGTTGAATAGACAATTGTATCCACATTGTGAGTAGAGACGGACATGCTTCGCTAGAAATTGTCGCCACACAACCGACAACGTGTCTCGCGAACGGGTTTTTTTTTTTGGTTATTTCGTGCGAAGTTGAAGAACACGCAGAGCTGAGCGAGATACAGTCAGTCAGTCCGTGCGCGAGTGTACGCGATAGAAAGAAGGTGAAGCAAGCAGAAGAAGCGAAAATTTTCGCACAGTTTCAAGTGAACGGTTTTGCCGTCGAAGAATTCACCTTATTCTCTCGCGACAAGGAGAAAGAAGAGGAAGAACAAGCGTCGGAAGAAGAGACCGACAGACAGACACGCATAGATACAGAGAGAGAGAGAGAGTCAGCCAAGTCACAGAGCCAAGTCAGCCAGTCAGGCAAACGATCCACTTGCGTTGGGTGGTGTTAGAACAAAAGCAAAGTCGCAATTTTGTCCGCTGCTCTTTCTCCCACTCCCCCTGTGAGCGCACATCGCGGAACAGTGACCACACCGTGGACGACGGGGTTTTAGGTTAGCGGAAAATCAATCTGTTTGTATTTCTGCCTGCCTGCTACGCAATTCGACACGACCAAAGTAGCACGATGGCACCACAAGGAGCAACGGCCACGGTGATCGTACCGTCCACAACCTCCGTGGTCACTCCCGGCACCGGCGGCATGGTCGCGAACATCCCCGCCAGCAACAGCACCACCGCGACGATGGGCGCCGCCTCCGCCGCCCTCGGTTTCGATCATCTTTCCTGCCAGGAGATCATCTACGATGAGCCCGACAACCGATTCGCCGACCCGGACCGCCACATGATCACCGACGACCGCGTCCTCCCGAACCTGATCCGGCTAGAACGGTACACCATTCCGCCCTGCAACTACTTCGTCGCGGTGCAGCAGGACATCAAGCCGGCGATGCGCAAGATCGTCACCACGTGGATGCTGGAGGTAAGCGGTGGAGGAGATGATTTGGGGAATAGATCATTCGTAGGATTTTAAATATTTAAATGGCCACCTCACTGGCACTACCCTTCGCATGGACACGATCAAGTGTGTGTGTATGGTGGAGCTTGTTGCGTTTAAAGTTCGTTCTATTAGCAACGTTCGTCTCGCGTTCTGTATTGCGCAAAAGCCGCAGCAGCTGGTAAAGACGACAAAGAGTTGTGAGGGGCACCAACAACAACAAGAAAAAGGGATTGGTGTTTTGTGCTGTGTATACCCCCCCCCCCCTTTAGAACATTAGCATTAGAGTGGTAAAGCGAATGGGGGGATGGCAAAAAAAAACAAGAACAAAACACCTAACTCGAAACTCAAGAAACTACCCGTTTCGAGCTCTCTCCTCTACGGTGTGTGTGCCGGTGGCTTTTTAAAGAGCCACCTCTTCTCATCGTCTTCCGCTACCCGGTACCCTGCCATCGGCACGCGCAAATATCGCGGGAGCATTGACTTTTGTCGCTGGCAGCCGCTGGAGAAGTGAGACGAACGCAACGAACGAACGACGGCGCAGCGCACGAATTCGCTCGCCGCGCAAAAAACATCGCCGAGCCGCGCAGTGCGCGAAAAACGCGAATTTTTGGCCAACTGTGCTCCACCACCACCACCACCACCACACACCGCTCGCTCGTCTCGCTTACTCGCGGACACGCGCAATTCTCTCTCTCTCGCGTTTCGTTCCTGCTGCCGTACCGCTCTTCTAATAACCTTGCTAATTTTTTGTTCTCTCCTCCGCTCTGTATCTGTTCTTTTCTTTCATGGTTTCCCCTATCGTGCCGCTGTTTCTTTTGCCCATTTTTGGGTCTTCTTCACAAAACTGCCATTGGATCGTCGGTGTGTGCCATCATCATCATCATCATCATTATCATCGTGATCGTCATTTTTCGCGATCATCGTCATCGTCATCAGGTTTGCGATGAGCAAAAGTGCGAGGAGCAGACGTTTCCACTGGCCGTGAATTTCTTCGACCGCTTCCTGTGCGCCCTGGCGATCGATCGCTACCACCTGCAGCTGCTCGGATGTTGCACCCTGCTGCTGGCGTCGAAAATTCGCCAATGTCAGCCATTAACGGTGGACGTGCTCAGTGCCTACACCGACCATGCGGTTTCGCCGGATCAGATAAGGGTAAGTGTTGTGTGTGGTTTTGTTACTGCTCATGTTTTTTTTGTTGTTGCAACTGTATGTTTTACCTACACACAGACACACAGACACACACCCCCCAAGAGTGGTGGAGTGTGCGCGAGTGGTCCAAGTTTCTCGCGCTCCACCACCAAACTGTCGTCATTCTCTCTCACAAAATGTATTTTGTAACACTTAGTACCCGTGTGCGTATATGTATATTGATGGCCAGAGGGGGTGGGGGAAGTGAGGGAATGATCTCGCGAAAAACTAACCCCCTAAAAACGGTCGGCAAGGGGGTAGGTGGGTACGATCGCGAACCTGAGTATGCATGTGTAGTTTCAGCCCCTATTTCTTGCACGGCGGATGACGAAGTCCATTCTCTCTCTCTCTTCGGTTTTGGGAAGTTTTGACCAAGGCGATGTGATGGTATGCGTGTTTGGCCATAACCTTACGAGCAAAGCGAGAGGGATGAGGGGGGGGGGCATTCTATGTACATGTTATGCGATTTTTTTCGCGTTAGGTACCACATGTCCTCTTCCAACAACGCAACAGACCAACACACCCAAACACAGCGCCGAATGGATAAGAGACGACGAGCACCAACCCCCTCCCCCCCCCAGCTCATTGACTATTCATGCCTCTTAAGGTTGTGCTCTTTAAATCAAACTTCAACCCTCTAGCGCGTTCCTACCCTCCTCCACCACCGCTGTGTTGTGGGGTGAAGCTGGAAGTGTGTGTGCGTGTGGTGGCAATGGCAAGAACCTGCAAAATAAATTGCCAAAAAATTGCCAAAATAGAACCAAAACCGTCCCCGGAGCCGACTCTGCGCCACGTTTCTCTGTGTGTTTTGCTGGCAAGAATTAACCAGAAGCAAAGATGAATTTAAAAAAAAATTAATTCGAAATAGCATTTCAGAGTGGGCCGCGCCAACACACACACACAAAAAGAGCATGATGATGAGATGATGGGGGTGTGTATGGCGATTTTTTTTTTTCGCACCGATACTGGCAACTCTTATGTATTCGCGTGTGGAAGTTACAAATTATCTCGGCTCCCCCCTTTTGCATCGCTAGAACTTGTTGCCTCCTTTTTGGCTTCAACGATCGCCAAAAAAATCGAAAATCGATCAAAACCACAATTCGCCAAGCTAAATAGCTGTGTGTGGTGGCTATGCGATTTGCAACGATTTGAGCTTCCCATATTTTGCTCCGGCAGCTTCAGTGGTGTTGTCTTGTGCGATGATGGGGAGGAGGGGATCATGCGAAAATATATTGCGTGATAATTCAACCTTCCACATCCACAGCCTGCCATATCCGTTTTTGTGTGTTGATTGGAGGAGTGTAGAGGGCGAACGTAGAGTGCACCGAGGAGAAGACAGCGACGAACCCCCCCTGCACACACACACGCACGCAAGCAAAAACAGAAACAATCCATTAAGCGAGAAAAGATATCA
The DNA here is from genome assembly GCF_017562075.2 of Anopheles merus. Lineage (NCBI taxonomy): Eukaryota > Metazoa > Arthropoda > Insecta > Diptera > Culicidae > Anopheles > Anopheles merus. The sequence continues at coordinate 37,880,474 of NC_054085.1, read as the reverse complement.
TGACGAGATGATGGAATGGGACGTGGGTCCGGAAGCAGAGGCACTGTGCGAAGAAAATTGGAAAGAGCGAAAACATTATTCAGACACCCAGTTTTATCCACCCCTAAATGGGGGAAAGAACGCTGCAGAACACACTCACACACTTCCTTTCCATTTTATTTGTCATTTGGCTGTGGGGGAGAAGATCAATTGTCTTTTTGAAGATATTTGAATCATGAGGGTTGTCGGTCGTCATCGTCTTCGTTTGCAAAATTTGAAGAAATTTGTGGTCAACCATTTGCGGTCGTAATTACGCTTAAATAGTGCGAGTCCCCATCTCCTGCTTGTTCGTTTAAAGGGAAACCACATCTAGGCATCCCCACCCGCTGCCATACACCTGACCCCTAACGGTGTGTGTGTGGTGGTGGTAGCGTGATCGCAAAAAAAACGTCTGAAGCAAAAAGGTAAGGAAGTGATCGTCTTGAGCGATCGTTCAAGAAGAACCATGAACACTCGGCGAACCGTGAACGATAAAGCGCTACCCATTGCTGTGTTTTACCCCCGTCGCAAGATGGATTGCTCGTGGGGGACACCCATGCGTTGGGGCCACCGAAGAGAGTGGTCTTTAAAGGTGTCCGTAATCGTGTGGGGTGCAAAAGGAAAATCAACTACCCTGCGCGAGCGTGCTCTCGTCCACAACACACCCTCACGGTTTATTGCAGAACTAGCCGAGGGTACAAGCACGCAAGTTTGCGGAAATGATTACAAACGCACATCGCACACACACACTAGGTTTTAGATTTAGTGACTCCCCTCGTCCATGTCTCGCCCCCATCGTGCGCTTGTTCCGGCGCCTGGCCGAGTGGAAATCGGGCCATCGCTGGAATATAATTAACAGCGCCAAATAGTGACCGGTGCTTGACCGGAATTAAATACACGCTGGCGGGCTGGCTACCTCCCCCAGACCACTACCACCACCACCAACACACCGGGTACAACAGATTCGCACACACGAGAGTGGCGCGTTGAGGCATTTAAAATTCGCCTTCTAGAGGGCGAGAGGAGTAGAAGCAGCAGCAGTGTGGCCATTTAAAAGCCAATTCGATGCGGCAAGGGCGGCGGCACGTACCGGGGTGAGATCAGCTTCAACTCTTTAACACGCTTATGCGGAAAACCACTACCACCACAATCACGACGTGAGGGGAAATATAGGGAACGATGATGATGATTTACGCTGCTGTATAGTAGTAGTAGGAGTATGATATTGGCGGGTTTTTCTAGACTTCCGAACATAAATAATAATACCACTCACTCCCCATACACTCTGGAGCTGACGTGCGGAGGAAGACGACAAGCAAGCGCCGAAGAGAGGGCAACAGACTCACACTCATTGACGCAAGCGCGCATAAAATTCTGCAAACACACAAGCCCTGGGTTAGTGCGCATCAAATTCGCACAGGAAAGGAACACACACAAAAAAATTGCGATCTGTATTCCCATTTTCGCTTTCTGGCGCGCTCTGCTGTGGTGGGAAGAAGGCGGTTTAATTTTTTCCTTCGTCTCGAGATTTTTAGGGAAACGAGCAAAAGAACAGCAGCAGCAGCAGCAAGAACCACAGCGTAAAATACGAGCTCATCGCGCCCCTGTGTTCTGTCTGTGAGCCGCCGTTGCTATCGTCAGCATTTCGGGACGGAAGAAATGATGGCGAAAAAAGTGGACAACTCTCGAGACAACGACCGTCGGCTTCTTTCCCACGCTTCCCACCACGGCGGCGGCGGCGGCGGCGGTTCGAGTTGCATGTATTCAAATGACAAACATGTCTCTCCCCGCAAGCATCAAGCATCAGTCACCATCCGGCAACGTGTGCGAACCACCTCTCTTTCTCTCTCTCTCTCTACTCTACAATTGCTCTTTGCAAATCCACAAGCAAGTAAATATCGAGGTGTGTGACACAACAACTACAGCCCGCCGGAGAGAGGAAGGACATCCTCGCCAAATGGGCTTAATTAAACAAATCCCAAACACACACACACTCAGCCACCGCCGCCATATGCATACACAAACCCACCCATCTCTTCGTGCCGGGTGAGAGAAACTACCAAGGATCCGCGCGCGCGCACGCACAGCAAAGAACCGCAGGGAGAAGATTGTGCTACCAGGAGCCAAAATAAAAAGGCCATTATTGGACGTGAAAATATCGCCGCCCCCCACAAGCGGGTCGGGGTGGTAGCATCATATCCGCTCTAACTCCGGATGTGTGGGTCTGTGGCGCGACACACACGCTAATCCATCACGCCAGACGACGTGTCTTTTTTCGGCACTGTTTGTGCCCAATTTGTGGTTGACGGCGACGGCGGCCGATTTAGTCCCAAAAATATAAGTGAATATTTTCTCGGTGACACATGCAGGGACACGCAGAGAGAGAGAGAGATGGGTGTGCGAGGATTGTTAGGATGGATGAATGACCGCGGGCACACTCGTCTCTAAACCATTACCCTTTGTGCAGTGTCCCCTCGCTGATCCTCGCTGAATGCTGCAGCGCCGCACAGCATGCCGCCACCGTAATACGATATCAATCAAACCCAATTAAGCGCAAAATTTTCTTCGCTGTGGACACATCATCACCCCCACCACACACATCGGGTAAAAAGGCGCGGGGGAGGACACACTTCGCCCGTATGGTGGTGTGTCCGAAGCCGCCGTCCTCGTTCGAAAGGTGCCACTATCTCGCGAATGTAAGGCACAGGCGGCGGAGGCGGCAGAATGCACCGCAATCTTTCGCCGTTTGCAATCGGTGAATGTGAGCGGGGATGATGATGATGGTGGACAATTCGGAGTGGCACAAAAAAATGGAAACTCTCCGACAAAGCAAGCGCGCGCACGCTGTTGTGACGACTCTTCAGGATTTGCCATATCCGTCTTCATCTTTTGGAAGAGAGAGCGCAGCAGCTCGGGGGCGGCGGCATTACAGGAAGGTCTTTTAGGACGGATATGACGCCCCATTGCTGCCCCCCCCCCCTCCCTTCAATACGCGAGGTAGATATGGGTAAGGCAGCCAGAAGCGCCAACATATTCTACTCTGTTGTGGCGTGTTTACTGAACCGAACCTCCTCTCTCGTATTATGGGATCGAATGGACTTTCGGTGCTAGGGTGGAGAGGTGTGGTGGGGACGCGCAGAAGAGGCCGGGGGGCCAGTCGGAGATATATGTTTGTGAAAAAATGATTTACATTTATTATGTGGCGTGTAAGTTGGTTAGCCTTTTTAGTCTCTCTTCGTTTCTTTCTTCTGCTGCTGCTGCTGGCGCGGTTTGATGGTGGATTTGGCAAGACGCTGAGAAGCAGAGGGAATGTGTGTGCTCGTCTCCGGGTTAGCGAATGGTGTACCTCCTTGAGGTCCCACCGAATTCCATCATCTTCATATACACACACACACACACACACACACATTGGAGAGACGGTATGTTTGTGGTGCCCGTGCAAGAGACCGTCCGGTCGGCATCATAACGAGAGGAGGAGGAGGCTCCAAGTATATTGCAACCGTCCTCTTCCATCAACATATCCCATGCTGTGGTGTGTGTGTGCGCGCTCGTGTGGTATGTTGCCCATTTGGAGCCTCCACTCCAGATCGTTTTTTTCTCAATGAAAAGTTCAATCCCCAAAACGCACAGACACACAAACACAGCACCACTGCTCCCGAAGAAAAGGGCACAAGAAGGAAGCGTAAAATCTGGCGCGCTTCAACAGGCAGTTGCTGCTTGTGTGTGCGAGCGTGCGCGCGCGCGCGGGATATTTTGCGCTTGGCTTTGCCAACCAGTATCTCAAGAAGGGATGATGATGGCGTTCATGGTTGGTTGGCTGACACTGAGCGAAGCAGCGGCAGCAGCGCAACGAGCGGGGAAGAAGCTCCATTGATCTTTTCATCCATCCATCCATTTGCCTTTTTAACGGGCCCTCAACTCAACTCAACCAAATAGTGTGCTGCTTGCTGCCCCTCTGCCACTAATTGGGTGAGAGTTCTGGCGATGGGGGGGTAGGGGGAGTGAAGATGATTACGTTCAGTTTTATCTATCGTTTTAGCAACACTCGCAAGAGAACACTCCTCGCGTCAACAACAGCACACGCTGCTCTCCAGGGCACGGCAGCATTCCATTGGCGAAGAGCGAGAGGGAGGTGTTGTGTGGAACCTACGAAACCTGATTCGGAACGATCACCAAAGGAAGCAAAGCCTCCCCCCAAAATAAAAGGAAGATATCGCTCAAGAGAGACGACCTCCAGCAGCAGCGAGAAGAGTCAATGGCGACGTGGGGAGGCGCACGGGGTGCTAATCTCTATCAGAAATCGCAACAACATCGTGTGTTCTCAGGCTGGTTGTTGTTGATGTTGTTGCCGGGCTTATTATAGAGTCGTTCTGCGGCCGGGGGCAGCACAGGATAAGAACAGATCGCACCCTCGGCCATCAGAGCCTCCTCCAAGTCGGGTGTCTCGGGGTGTGGAAATCAAACCGCGTCTCCTTTATTGTTGGGGATATCTCTGCGCTATCGTTTTGAAGGAGAGTGCGTATAAATTTCGGCTTTCGGGGGGGCTTAGATTTAGTCAGCGTGTTTCCTGTTTTCATCCAAGGAGGTCTCCATGCATGTGTGTGTGTGTGTGTATGTCAGAGCCTGCCTGTAATGAAGTAAGGAAGTTGAAAGCATCAAGACCGCGCGAGTGTGCCGCGGGTTGTTTCTCGTTCCACTGTGGTCCAGATCGCGCGGCACAGGTCGTTGTGGCATTCTAACGCAAAAACCAAAGTCCCTGTGTGTGTGTGTGTCAGATCCCGGCACAGATGCCGGTGGTTCGCGCGCATTTCTTCTTTCTCGGTGTGTCGTTGTGGCTTCACGCTCACGCTCTCTTTCCCACTCCCGTTTTGGTTTGGGTCGTGTTGTGTTGGGGACCACCGGCGCATAATTTGTGCAGTTTTGCTTCCTGCTCCTGCCCGCTTGGCATCGCATTATTTGTGCTGCATGTTTCGAGACACAAACACTGTGTGTGCTGGGTCTTCTTGCTACCCCGAGGACATCACTGGCAACCACCGACGATGTGACTGCATGTGTGTGTGTATGCGGCCAAAGAAGATGGAGGAATCTCGATCATAAAACTTGGAACTGGTCTGGTGTGTGGTGGTGCTCCTTAAAACCTTCAAACCGCCGTCGTGTGCAACAGGAGCGCGGGCAAGTGCCAGCCACAAAACCGACTCTGCCGCCTTTCGCTGTGGCGAATTCCAATGTCGCTCACACACTCCCATAGATGGTTGGAGCATCAGCAGCAGTGTGGTACGGGTGTTGGTTGGTACCAGAGTGTACGGTACTTGATGCTCCGCGGTGCTCTCAGGTTGCAAGGGAAGTTCCTGGGAGGAGCATTTAAAACCTCAGCCAAAAAGCGCGCTAAAACACACGGTTTGTGTGTGTGTTTGTTCGTGGGCAACTTCTTCGCCAGACACACTCGCACGCACTCCAGTGGACGAGAACCTCCGAAATGGGGGGCGAATACACAACAGAAAGGGAGAGCGCCAGCATGCCAACTCCCTTGTATGTTGTGTGCCTTTTGTGTCCCTTTTGGGCCCTTCCTGTGCAGCAGTAGAGCGTTAGAGGAGAAAAGAGAGCGAGATGGTCGCGCGCCTCCATCCGCTCCTTCTGCTTTCTCTCTCCTGCACTGTGTCTCGCTCTCGGGGGCAGGAGGACATATGCGAAAGTGCGCGCGTACTCGGTGCGTGCACACCAAGCCTGCTTTTGCGCGGGCACATGTCGTCTTTTGCGGCCGAACCGTCCCGATGGTGGCGCATAACGTCGCTCGGTGTCTCGTGCGTGCGGCGGGGAGAAGATGTGCGCGACACACGATGCGTGAGTGAGCGCGCGCGCGCGCGCGGGTATCAGCGGTATATTCTGAGCCACGAGAAATTCCTTTCGTCTGTTTCCCAGAAACAGCATGACGGAAGGGGAAGAAGATAATAAAAACTGGCCGCGCACCATGAAGAAATCCAGAATGAATTGGCCCACGACAACGCCGTGCGCGCAAAGGGATCACTTGGGGAAGATCAGCGCAAGAAGAAGGGAAGTAGGGGTTAGGTGATCGTGTTTGAGGCGGCGGCGCATCCGAAAGGCTCAAATCTCTCTCTCTGTTTCTCCTGGGCCACCACCACACTAGCCCAAAACCGTGTGTGTGTGTGTCCTGTGGACTCTCCTCCAAACCGCGTGACCGCCTCCTCCCCGGTCCTGTCCGCGCACGCTTGAAGATCCTGAAAAATGAGTTTACAACATTTTCACACGTTATTCAATCGGTGTGCTGCGCTGGCCTGGCTTGTGCGTTTCCTTTTTGCGCAGGCCGTTGTTTTACTTGTTTGTAGTGTTTTTTTTTCCTTTCTTCGGTTCTTTCCGTCTCGTTCGGGCTCTATTCTTCTTTTATTAGTACTTTTATTTGCCCTGCGCCACCTCGTCCTTCACCCACCTATGTGTAGCCGCTCACTCGCACTCTCTCTCTCTCACTCCATCCCCGTTGGTCGCGGCAGAGTTTTTGGCCTTTAAAAAACAATCCCAGATACGTGGTTTCTTGACAAGGGAGTTCTTGTTTTGTTTCTCTCGGGGTTTTCGCATACTTTAACGGGCTTCTCCGGTTCTCTTGTGCGTTTGAGCGTGGAGTGATAGGTTAGGTGATGAAGGAGGTGGCAGCCGCGGCATGCCTTTTAGCGCGACTGTCTCGCTTCGCCCTCCAATAGCAGCGCGCTGCCGCTATCATCTTGTGGCTTTGCACCGCCAATTTGGAGGGTTTTTTGTCCTTCTCTCGCCTTCTTTCTATTTGCGTTCTTAGCTCTTTTGGGGGTTTCTGTTCGCGGTTGCTGTTCTTTTTTTTGTTGTCTCGGCCGGGCGGTGGTGGTCCCCCTTCCATGCGCCGTGACAAACGCGCGGCGCTCTTGTTGTTTATCGGCTCTTTCTTCTTCTTTTACGGGCTTCATCATAAACCTCCTCGCCGTGTCCTGTAGGCTGTCTCCCTTTTGCTCGCTCTCTCTCTCTCCCTATCGTCTCGTTATATGCACTTTGCCACTGTCCCCATCGTTGGTATTTTGGCCGGTATGCCGAAGAACGCGCGCGCGAAAGCGAGAGGATCTCTCTCCTGTGTTTGCCAGTTAGAAGTTCTTCTCTTTAAATGGACCGCTGCCTTTCATTGCTGTACCACTGGCTGGGCTTTGGCCCTCGGTCATGTGCGTTTGAGTGTATATATGTGTGTGTGTGTGTGGGATGGGATTTCATTCCCTTTCTTTTAGGCTCTTCCTATCCTCTTCCAGCAGTTCGTTCTCTCACTCTCACCCTGGAATATCTCCTCCCGGTGGGAAACAGATTCATATGATGTAGAGGACAAGCAAAACCGAACGGACAACAACGTCAACAACAAGAACAAAATCGGGACGAAAGTGCAAAAAGATCACAGGAAGATCGGGGTAACACCACCACCACTACAACGCCAAGAACCACAGCCGAGAAGAAGGCCTCCGAGGAATGTTGAATGAAGGAGAAAGATCAGGCAGACAAGATCTGCTTGCTTTGAAGGAGCGGCGTAAGGTAGAGGCGCACGCAAACCTGCTACAGAGCTGGGGCGCACACTGGGAAAAGGATGAGCACATTGGAGGACGAATTGTTGTTGCACGGGAGAGAGGGAGCAGGAGAGACGAGAAGGCCTTAGCTGATATGGGAGAGCCACCCGATGGGGTCCCCATTGAGCAAAACACACACGCACGCCGGTGCCAGGGCATTGGTGGTGTGGTGTGGGCCCTGGGACTTTTAAAGGGTTTTGGTTGGGTATTCTTGCTTTCGCCCACGGACTTTTCGAGATACCTCCTCCAGCCAGGCGGGGTTTGTGCCGAAATATCTCTTCCGCGCAAAGGATATACATTTGCACCAGTGTGGGGGAGAAAGGGGTTCATGTGTCCGAGCAGAGGACCGACAGCAGCGAGCCTTTTTAACGATTTCCACGAAGTCTACGGATTGTGGAAGACGGCAATGCTGTAGGTTCCTTTTTGCAGGAGCGAGGGCTGGCTGTGTGGTGTGTTGTGTTCTGTCCGATCCACCTTCCTTTTAGGCGCAGCTCAGGTTATGCCGTGTTTTTCGGTGCGGGCGATCGATCTTTCGCCGCTTTTTGGTGGCTCCTTTTTGGCCTTGCCCGCGCTTGTCCGTGTTTTTTTTTTTTTGTGTGTGTTTGAGTCTTCACCAAGAGAGGAACCTCTTCTCTCTAACAAGCGTGTTCTGGTTCTTCTCCAGCCAAGCGCAGGACAACACAGCCACATATACACGCCCCAGGTAGTTGAGATGTGCACGATGGCGGCGAAGCATTATATGCGCAACCACTGCGAATAATGTGCGCAAGGCGAGGCGAGTGCCTAACTGCTTGCTTGGGCCGCCCCACCGCGATTGGAATGCTGTTCTCACTTTTTGGGCAGTTTTTTTTTTTTGTTTCACATTTCGGGTTGCTCTGCTGCTCTCTTGCTGTGTGTGAAAAGAACGGGCGAGCGCACGGGTCGGGTCCTGCTGTCCGTTAGCTTGTGTTGCGCTGTGTGTGAGAGATTTTATCACAGCACAGCACACAAGACCCCCAGCTCCAAGGTGTGGGGGTTGTATTATGCGATTTTGGAGGTTCGAGAAGAGGAAGGAAGTTGTTGTGTGTTAGTCGTGTCCTGCGTGGAGGCTGCGGCATTTCTTCTCGGCGATCCAGCAACACCCAATAAGGAGCAAAACCTTCCTTTGGAGTCCAATTTTGGTACGATCAAAGGGACAGGAGCAGCGCACACACACACATAAACGACGCGGTATTGCTGCCGGAGACCAGCGGTAAGATTGGCTTTTGCGGCCTCGGACTCCGGTGGTGGTGGTGCCCTGTTATCTTCCCGATCATCAATCAAATCGAAGCAGGCGCAAACGAAAAACGATTCTCTCTGCGGAACGTTGCGTCCGTCTTTCGCTTGCGATCTTTTCACACAGTCACACACACACACGCACACCATGGGGCGCAGCAGTAGTGTGGCTGGCTATCCTTTTTGCGGCTCTCGAGCGCACGCATAACCTTATGTGCCCCTATTTTTTTTTTTTGTTAATGTGCCTTCCAGTTTAGAGCGGCGCCCAAAATCTGTGGGATCATCTGAAGAAGGGGAGAAGAGGGGTAGCAGGGTGGTGTGAACCCCGAGATTCGAATGTTTAACCGTATCGGAAAAAAGGCAAAATTCTTCCCCCACAACACCAACAACAACAACAGCAATACATTGGACTCTAGCGCGTGACGGAGAGCTTCCTCTCCTCCTTGAAGCCGTTTTAAAAAGGTGCTACCTTGTGCCTTTTCTGTAGCTGTTTTTTGTTGTTGTGTCTCTTCTCCTTATTATTGTATTGCTGCTGCCGCTGCTGGTGCTGCCGATCAGGATCATTTTTTATTCACCTTTCGACCCTGTGGTGCGTCTTTGCCGCCGATAGCCGGCCGCGCAACGGGGCCCGGCTTAGAATATTCGGTGCCTTCGAAACACACAAAGGCGCAACGGAGCCACACAGATTCGGCATTCCCTTTTTAGCGCCTTCCCTGAAGGATATGAAAATAATAATGATAAAATAAGCGAAGAACAACATCATCACCACCACCACCACCGGCCACGAACTGAAGAATCACGCACGATTTGAAGCGATCGAATGCCGCCGCCGATTGTTGTGTCCGTGTGTGTGTGTGTGTCCGGCAAAAAAAAAACATAAGGAGGCTAAAATAGCGCAACCCCTAAACGTGGCGATCGTCCGTGTGATCGCCCCTCGAGCAGCTAAGGGTTTGCGCTTTGCTTTGCTGTTTTAAAGTGTGCGCCTTGTTGCTCCTTCGTACTTGCGCACGATCACATTTTTTTCGTCCGTTGTGGTTTGATATCTGGATGATGATTTGGTTAAATTTAGTTCGGTCGACCGCTGCTTCTCTACACCGAAGTGGTGGTGTGGTGTTTATGTGCGTACACAAGGATCTGCTCTCCGGAGGCGGCGCTCCTTCTTTGCGTGCTTGCTCCACGGGACATAAACACACATACACCACCGCCAGGTATATAAATGGACCCATCCCATCCCCTTATTATTTGGTCCGGTAATCGCCAGGAAACGACGCGCACAGCACAGCGCGACGTCGCTGATTTGAGCGGGAGATTTGATTGCGAACGACGAGCGCGCGCATGGGGCAGCAGACCGGGTGGGAGAGGACGATTATGAGATTTTTTATGATTCTGATTTTTTTAGCACTGAATGAGCCGTTGTTTGTTGTGTGCTGTGTTTGAAGCCGCTGGAGCCGCCATAGCCCTGGCCGGTCGTGCTCGTTGCGCAAAAGACCCATCGAAAGGAGTAAAATGCGTGCTCGTGTGTGGTGCGGTGTTTTTCTCCAGGAGAGAAGAGTGCTCGGTCTGTGGCGCGATCCTGAACGGGAAGAAAACGGGAGAACCTGGAAGAGGGAAGAACGAACTGTTCTCCAACCACCATAAATGCGCAATGATGCGTGTACAAACGGTTCCAGCATTCCATTCATCACAACAATCACATCATACTGAGAAAATGGAAGGAAAAGAAGACCACATTTACGTTTGGGCAGCATCCCGGAAGAAGCCCTCTGTGTTTGTCACACTGATGAAGAGATTGACCGGTCGTCCCGGTGTGGTGGTGGCTGGTGATGCAAACCGTACGAGATACTACCCGTCCATGCTTGCGGATTTTATGTCCTTCGTGGAGAGACAGAGAGACAGCGGAGATGGTGATTAACAGCTCCTGGGATTCGAAGGGGAAGCAAAAGAGGAGAGCTGCAGCAGCAGCATGCAACTTTGATCGGCGACCACACCGGGAGAGAGGATAGATCCGAGCAATGGGACGATTTCGGCTGGGGTGTCGTCGGGGTCGTGCAGATATTCATCAATCAAACAATCTCACACTCTGCTGCTGCAGGACAACTCCCGTCTTTTGTCTCACAGATGCAACGGGTCTCGGGAGGGTCTTTACCGCAAAAGCTACGATTTATTATGCGCACGGCCCATATAATCCTGCGGTCAATCATGAACAGATGCACACAGCAGCTCCGGTGTGTTGGCCCTGGTGAGGGGAAGAGTGTGGCTATGAATGACCCAACGTCGTCTCCTTCGGGGTTGTAAAAACATTTGCATAACCTATCCATTCGCATAAGACAAAACAAACCGAGAAACAATCCTAAACCCGGACGGTTGTGTCAAGAGAGGAGGATTTTCTGTAGAACAGCAGGAGCACCAGAGGAATAGCCACATGCATTATTAGAGCTCTTGCAATGTAAAACTGTGTACTGTACGTCTTGTGGACACAACTGTGCCCCGAAGGGAGTTACCCTTGTCCCTTGTAGTGCGCTCAATTTAACGGTTTTTGAGCCATTTCATTTCTCTGTTTCCTCGAAGACGTTAATGGTGTTGCGCTTGCGCCTACGGGCCGATTAATAACTACAACGGATAAACAGAAAGAGAAAGAGAGAGAGAGTGGATGGGGAGTAGCTTATTAAGTCTTACAAAATTAAAGTTTTACATCCTTTCGGTTGGGGAAAAGACACTTTCAAATGTGGCCTGACAGGCGCAGACGCGTGGTATGATGTGGCCATCGTTTCACGTTCGACCGTGCACGAAATTTATGCAAGCGTGTGTGGCTCCTGCGAGCACGTGCCCCCAGGGGGAGCTGTCCTTTAGGGTCCTTTTTGGGGAGTATGTTTGTTGCTGCGCCACGCGTTGCTCAACTGCTTAAGAAAGCCACGTTCCAGAATAAATTAAAGCAAGCTTTTAGACGGTTAAGCAATAAAGTGTGGCCTTATACCATATGTCTTCCATTCGACGCGTGCGCCCGGAGGGTGTGTGTGTGTGTTTCGCTTATCTCATTAAGGGAACAGCAAAAAAACAGTTGGCCTCCCGATAATCCATACAAACATTCCGACATTATTTTCTGTAACGAACGCGCTCTTTTTTAAGGTTCTGTTTCACTTACCTTCTTTTCTTTCTTCTTCTTTTTCGCTTGCAGAACTGGGAGCTGCTGTTGATCAGCAAGCTCGAATGGAACATCAACGCGGTGACAGCGTACGATTACGTCGACCACATTCTGGAGCGCGTCAAATGGGGCTCGGACGATGCCCGGCTGCGCGAACATGCGCACACCCTCATCCACGTCTGCAACACAGGTAAGGAGGAAGGTTGAGGCGAAGAAGGAGCGCACTGTTTTGCGATAGATGATGTCCTTTTTTCCCGATCAACGGTCGGTCACAATCGAAACGCGAGTCTTGCTTCCTCCAAGTGGCTGTGTGCACACACAATTAAGCAATTTCGGCAACAACACGGTTGTGGATGTGTGTGTGCGTTAGTGGTGCTTCTCGTTAATTGCCAAACATTCCCTCTTTCGCAACGACAGCGCGTGGTTTTAGGTCGCTCGATCGTCCGTTTTGTCGTTGCCCTTTTTTCCCCCATTTCTGTTATTAATGATCGCTATAAAATTGCCCTTCCGCTGTCTCTGACCGACCGACCAGGGCAGGGTATCGCCCGTTTGTACTGGTCTCTCTCTGGTGATGGAATGTCTGTAAATCTCCCGAGCGATCGACATTAGGTGCTCTCCGAAGGGGACTGTTCTCCCTGTGCTTTTTTTATTCGAGATTGATTTGTCAAACGTGCGCAACCGACGAAAGGAAGCGAACAGATCTCCTCTTCCTCGACATGTGAGAAATGTGTCTTGCCGGTGCCGTCGTGCCATTAAGAATGCGTCCAGAGAGCAGGAGTCCAACCAACAGTTCCTTCGCCCAATGGGGTGTGCGAGATACGGAGGTCTCTAATTCGAGGTCATTTTCATAAAATTCTTTTACTACACGTTTATTGCCCTCTCTCTCTCACTCGGTTGAAATTTATCTTCAAGACGATGGTTACGCGATCCGGGAGCTGTGTCCGGGAGGAGGAAGGCGATCGTGATGAAATTTTTAGCGATTGTGGAATCGCAACAATAACAAGGAACGAGCGAGGAGGAAGGGAGCGCATCTTTTGAGGTGATTGGATTTTTGGTTTTATTGCATTTCGGAGCGCGCGCGTTTCGGTATCCTCTGTCGTCTGTGCGCCTCGCCGTTTCCTTCTCGCGGCGACCAAACCCCACTGTGAAGCACCCGAGGACAATTATTCTTCGATTTCAATGCCAATCGGTGGCATTGCCTTCTCGCGCTGGTACACAGCCCAAGCAAGCGCAAGGCGCCTCCGGGGTAGGAAGGGAATAGAAAGAAGAGAGTTCTCTGTGTGGCGGAGGGAACAGGAGGAGGCAGGATGAGAATATATATTCTTTTGATCGAATCTTGCCTCACGACCACGGCGACGACGACGGCGGCGGAATCTCTCTTCTCACCCTGTCTGTGTTTTATATGTGTTTTTCGGTCGGTTTCGGTCTGTTGTTCCCTTTATGTGTGTTCCCCTCGCGCGTCCCGAATTGAATGGTACATTAATTTTCGGGGATATTTAAATTCAAGGTTATCCGCGAGACTGCGAGCGCGAACCCGAGCGCGCGAGAGCCCCGCGGTGTCGAAGCGTGTTGCTTCACGAATCTGAGCCGGCGAGACAACTACGACTACTACTACTGCTCTATCGCGCTGCGGTAAAAGGGCTCAACGCGCGCACACTGAATCACACACACACACACAGTCCTGGACCATAGCTCGTCACCTCGTTCTCCCAGTCGCAGGCACACTCTCCACTTTTAAAGCAAAGCGGAAACGAACCAGATTCCTGCGCGTTACACCCCGAATCGGGAGGTCGTGTCCCTTCACGGTTACAGCATGGTATGGTGGTTTGCCGCTGTTTTCGTTGTCCTTCTTCCCGACAGTTCTCTCCACGGTTTTTGCAAAATACCCGTGTGGAAGATGATGGCATTGTAGTGTTCGCGAATCCCGGGAAAAAGGGGTTCGATGACAACACGAAACTGAAATAAAATCAGGCAAACCGGAATCGCTTGCAAGAGAGCTGCCCAATATGTGTGGTGTTTGAAGATGTGAGGGAGAGTGAGAGGAAGCTACAGAGCCAGACAGGATTGCGAGCTCTGAAGAACGGAGAGAGGGGTTTTCCAAAGTTAAATGGCCGGATTTGCAAGAAAGACTTCGTTGGTTGGAGAATGCTGCTTGAAAAAGAGGACCTTAAGTCCAAGGACCTAACGAGGAATTTATGTTGAATGCAAAACTTTTGTTGATTCTTGTTCCTATAGGGGTGTTTGCTGCTAACTGTCTCAAGAGGAAGTGGCCAGGTATTACAAGTTGTTCCAATCGTTACAACTTCCTACCCAAGACCCCCGAAGGATAATAAAAACGAGTTCGCGCGCGCGCACCATCTGCTGCCCGTTATTGTTCAATGCACTCTACAAACTCGTTCGTCCTTTTGCTGTTGGGTCCCTTGTATCCTTTCTTCCCGTCATTCCGATACACTTTGATCGCGCTATTACGAACAGGGAAATAAAACGTTCAACTCCCGAGCTCCGAACATCAAACAGCTGCCATCCGCTGCTGTCCCGTTTTAAGGTCCGCTACAACACGCACAAGGATGACGGCCATTTGGTGGTGCTGTGTCTCCTTGTTGTTTGTGCATCGGAATCTCTCCTGCGCGCCCTAACACCTCTGCTCGCTTTGCGCACCGCTGAAATGACCCACGCAGGAAGGAGTTTTCACTTCCCGACACTCTCGTACACAGGTTGTTGCACAGGCAGCAAGAACCTGCTGCTGGTGCCTGTTGCTGCTGCTGGTACCTACTCTACCACACGGTGGTGGTGCGCCCATGCTCATTACCCTGTTGGCGTGTTTGATCAGGATGTGAGTGTGCTTTTAACCTTTAACCGAATCGGAGGGGAGCAGCGATCGCGAGAGCGGGGTACCCTGATGGGTGCAAGCGCAGGTGTTGTGTACGCAGCAGGGTCCAGCCGGACGTGTCCTTAATTGACTGGGTCGCTAGTTTTATTTCCTATCGCGACACCTCGATCAGTTCGGAAAATCCGGAAGCCGCGCCGCCACCACCGTCGGTACAAATGTGTGCTGTGCGCGCAGGTGGAAAAAGGAGAAATTTATGTTAATTTCCGGTTCGCTTTCTAATGAGGGTCCCCTTTTTCGTGTGCGTGTGCGCCACCACCTCTCTTTCTATCTCAAAACTGTCAACGGCCAATTGTTTGTATGGTCGAATTCCGACAGGCGCGAACTTGGTGTGTAGTCGAACCACACACTCAGATCATGATATTCTACAGGTTTGCTGCTCCAGCAGAAGAAGGAGAGCTATTTTTGAAGAGGGAAATACCTTCCTTCATGTTGTCAACTGGAAATGTATGTGTGTGGTGTGTATTGTTGGCTTTGTTTTAGCGTTTTAATAGCCTTGCCAGTTTTGAAAGTCAGACGCGCGCGCGCACTGCACTCATAGTCCGTTCCACCACATGCCACCACCATAAACGGGGGTCGAGAAGAAAGAAAACCTGTGTGTGCAAGAGGAACTTGCCCCGAGGGTCATTTTCCACGTTAGGAAGTGCGAGTTTTTCACCCCCTGCGCGAGTTGTTTTTAAATGCCCGCACCACTTTTTTCTCCCGTGCTGTTGTTGTTGGTCGCTCGGGCCAATTAATAATCTGGCAGCAAAGGGTGGGAGAGGGGGGGGGGGGCATACCTTCTTCCTATGGGAACGAAACGGCGCGCCCGGAGTCCTGTTTTGAACTTCTGATGTAGACCTCCCAACGAAGGAGATCCAACATTTTATGATAAACGGTACGCGGACCTGCGCGCCTCAGTTCTACGCAAAAGGATATTGCTGCACGTCTGTCTTGCGTTGTGCTGGCTGTTGTTGGGCCGTTGGTAAAAGCGTATCCAACCAGCAGCCAACCCCGTGTTCTTCATCACCTGCTCGGGAAGAAGTTCAGGAGACCTTATTTTTAGCCTCGAGCAACTCTTCCGGGGTCGATGTTCCGTTGCGGTGTGTGTAGCAAACTAAAACAGAGAACCCCTTTCCACCAACGGTCCGATCTTATCGATTCGAGGAAGTTAAATATCAAGCTGTTATGGAAGAGATATCTCTCCAGTATGTGTGGCGGTAGAGAATCTGTCCCGTATCAATGTTTGCACTGTTGCCGCACGATATCAGACACCACAAGGGGAAGAATCGGATTAGTACCTATAGAGCTACACAAGACCTGGATGTCTTGCATCTGCCATCTGCCCCGCTTTAGGCTGAAGAGTGCGATAATTCCTTGTAGGAGTCACAACAAGGGGTTGACATTATAGGCAGACACCGGTTGCGTTGTGATTCCTTCGACCGGGGCCGAGTGATCAACATCCATCAACCTCCAGAATGACGACGTGTTTAGTATGCATTCCACAAAACATACGCAAACATTCAAGCCGAGACAGTGTCAAAATTGTGTATGAAAGAAGGTTGTCATCTACCACTCTGCCAGCTGCTGCTAACGTCTCTCTGTCCGATTCGATGAGAATGTGTGAGCCATTCAGTCCCAGGAGATCTCGTCTTACCTTGCGGCTGCAACCGGTTTTATTCGTCTGTTTGACTAAATTTAACCATTTTTGCAACTCATGCAATTGTTGTTGGGTTGTGTGTGTGCACGCACTGATGATAATGATACTGGCACAATGTCTTTCTGGGCAAGAGAATGAAGGCATCATTTCAAGATTAAACATGAACTTCCTCTCCCTGGCCATCGCCGGTACGGCACATTCGCTGATCCTCTGTGGGGGGTTGGTTCCTGTCACACATTGTTCGCTGGATCTCTCCCGCCAGCTAATGAATAAGATAGCCTCGAGAAGGAGTCGTCATTTACATTTTGAGCGGTGAGTTACTGTGACCGTTTGTGCGTTTGCAACATTGTATGGCAAACAGGCCGTTTCATTTAAAGGTTTTCTGAGGTGCGTGACACTGTCTTATGGATCGCTTCTCCCTCTCCCTCTCTCCCTACACACACACACACACTAGACCTGTTTCCGTCCCCATCGTCGTCATGTATCAGATCAAGTTTGTACCTTTTTGTCCAATTTCCCACCGAGGTTTTGAGATGTTCGGGACCCTACTCCTGAACGCACAGTGCGAGATAAGGTTCCCTGTGCATGTCCTGTGAAGAGATATGCACTGTTTGCGGAAGGGAAAACTCGTTCCTCCTCCTGTTTGTCTGTGGTATCCGCTCCTGGAACACACCACGGCCCGTGTGTCCCGCCTGGAGGATGCCCCGAACGCGCGTCATCCTCTAAAAAGGGACCGTGAAGAGGAGGAACCACTTTCTTCTCGGAAACAAACGGAACTTTACAAAGCCGCAACAACGTGTTTTCGTTTTGGCAACGGTTTCCTTGGGAAACTGTCGCCCCGATTAAACTGGAAGAAATTTATCACCCTTTTTTTGTTGTTGGTTTGGGACGGGGTTTGGGTTGGTGGGACACCGCATGATCAATAAATTAATTACTAGTACTGCTTTTGCTGCTCTGATGCTGCTGTAACGCAATGCAAGAGCACTCTCTGTAACGGCGGCAAGTCTTGTTTTGGGTTATAAAATTCCTTACCACTTACCCTTTTTATGCGCACACGGGGAGATGTGTACAACATTCCTGTGCTTGCCAGGAATCAGAACCGGTAGAAAGAAGAAGGGCCCCGTTAGGGAATGTGACCAAGAAAATAGGTAGGTTTTGTCAATTAATAAATCCTGACCGGCAGACGATAAATCAAGGGACCTATTTTTGTTCGTCCTGTGAAAACCCCTGGTGGAATACGGTTGCAATGAACGTATGGAATCAATAAAAAATATCAAAAGCACGAAAACCAAGGGACAACATCGGTGCGTGCAATATTAGAAAGGAGAAAATTAATTAAAAGCACGACGGGGAAGGGAATCACAACGCACGCACCACTCAATCATTTCTCCAGCGTCGTCCAAGAGAGCGTATCTTCGATGGGTTCTTAATACTGTTCAGCCACATGCTGTGATCGCCAAAAAAAAAAAAAAACGAAATCTTAGAAATATCCTTTTAAACGAAGGATTTGTCACATTTTTTTGGCAACAAATTTTGCACCCAAAGCAGCACCAAGAGTAGGTACCTTCCCCGTGTTAAATAACAGTGTCCGTCTCCAGTTTCATCGTTTTTGCTGCAGAAAAAGTCTTTCTCCCTTCAGTTAGGCAACGAATTTAAGAAGGGGAACTCTCTCTCTCTCTAGACCCCTTCTAACGACGATAGAAAACACATTTTCTCCAAATAATGGCACAATGATAATGATAATCCAAATCAAAATCAATTGCTACCGAACATTTTGGGCACAAAGAAAGCAGCAGCGCGCGCAGAGCACACACACGCGCTAGCGTCGTTGACTCCGTGGCAGGATTTTTGGTGGCCGTTATTTTGAATCTTCTCTTACAAAGGGAATGGAAGGAGAGGGGATCAAGGGAGATGTGGCATTGTGAAGGAATTTGATAGAAGCAAAAAACTGTAGAAACTTTCGCTTTACGATTCGTATTTTTTGCTCGTTTGTCGTCGGGTGGAATGGAAAAGTGATCCCTTTTCTAGTGAAGGAATAAAAAATAAAGGATAATAAACCAAAAAAATATAAACGGATGAAGTTTAAATCACTCTTGAGAAGTTTTTCAATGTCGAATAGATTACAAGAGAAATGGATTTTTTTTAAATCTTGTGTGACATTGATGCCTTGTTTCTCCTTTTTGTGTGCTACGTTTGTGTTCTTGTCTAGAGAAATTAAACAAGAAAAAAATATTAAATCTTTATAACAATCACACCTGGCCAATTCCTCTTCCGCTTAGAAGACGCAAAGACGGTTGTTACTGCCCTTGTTGTGGTACGCGAGAAGAAGGGGTCTATCGTGCTTGAAGGCAGCATTTTTTTGCTTAATAACATTCTCTTAGACCGAGGCGATATTGTCGAGTGCAACGAGATATCCTTCTTAATTATTTCCGATTTAAAATCACGTCTCGGTGTCGCGCGAGGTCTTGCGCCTGCTGCTGCCCTCCTTTTTTCTGGGTCTGGGTCTAGTCTGCCCCCTTTCGCTCCCTTTTTCCTCCTTGACGGTGCGTCGTACCTTCTCGCCGCGGCAGTTTGATGCCGTGTCGTAGTCGTCGTTTTACTTTTTTTCTTTCACTTTGAATTGTTTTCCCGTTTTTTTTCTTCTACAATAAGGATCGAATGACGATCGACGGTGTGGTGTGTTGCACAATGGGCTAATTTTGTGCAGCTTGCATTTAAACACGCGCGCCTGCGCTCGCGCAATACCACATTTGTATGAGCTCCCTGAGACAAACCAACACCGGCTTTTGGCATGATGTTTAATGCAGTTGTGCGCGCAGCACCACCTTTTGTCTGTCGCGAGCGGGGGAAAAAAAATGCTGCCAGGCGGCGGCGGAAGGTCATTTTCACCTTCCTCCGGCACCATAACCCCTCACCCCGGGGTGTAGTTCATTGAGAGCAATTACAATTACACAGTGTGTACATCCCTTTAAACGGTTTCCCTTGCCTCGTTTGCGCGCCTCCACCATATCGATTTCGATCGATTCCTAGCTAAATGCATTCACGCGCGCCGCCACCGCTTTCCACCAGCTCAGCTGCCCATCAAATCGATTGATCGGGAGACAACCGTGTGGCTCTTTCAGAAATGCCGTAAGGAAAAACGCGTCGTCCTCCTGTCTCTCTCTCTCGCTCCCTCCCGTTTCTTGACCGCCTTGAAATAACATAAAACACAGTGAGCACGTGCCTCTCTTCTCAAACGGACATTAAAAGGCCCCACGACGTTCTTGTTGTTTTGTGTGTGTGTGTAACCAAAAGAAGGGGTTCGCTGTCTGTCGTGTCTCCTCTGGCAGCACTTATGAGGCATTTCATCATTCGGGTGGGACATCACGTCCTCCACGTGCACACACAAGCCAGGCGGCCGCCGGCGCAGGTTCCGCTGCTGAGCTTTACACGTTTTCGTTCCACCGGTAGGTTTTCAATTTCGGTTGATATATGCACATAAATAATTAAAACCACAAGCAGGAGAGGGCCCCAAAAGGCTGAGGCGATGAGATATGTGTGTATGCTTTTAAAATGCTGGTGCGTTGTTGTCCGACCATGGTCAAGAAAACAGATACGCGTAGGAAAATTCCCTTTTTCGGACGGGCAGGCAGCAATGCTGTTGACCGTCATAGGTTTCCTTTCGCCCTTTTTGCTGGTTGGTTTTTCTTCACTGTTCCCATTTCTCAAGCAAGCTCTGAGCTCTGGGTTTTTGCGGTCCTCCAGAGAGGGAAGGACGAGGAGGTAGCATCAGTGGTGATGAATTGGCCTTTTAAACTGGTTGAGGTATCGATTGTCTATTTTTTGCAATTATTATTAATTAGTTTAAAGGGAAATCAAGATCGTTCTCCTCCACGGTGGAACGCGAGGACGACTTCATTTTGCAGTTGGTTGCCTCGTCCAAACACAAGATTTTCCAGATTTTGTTTACAGTAAATCGCGCATCCTTCTTGTGCGTCGTTATTCTTGCTGTGTGTGTGTATGTTGGAACCGAAGCCACTTCTTCACTGCTCGAGTGATGGTTGCTGGTGTCGGTGGGATGGGTACACTTGTTTAGCAATTGCGTTCGCATTTGCTTTCCTTTTATTCCGTTTTCCTCCGGGCCGAGAAGCAGGGTCCTCAGCAAGAGCCTTGAAATAATAAGCGAGAAAAGAGTCGCCCGTCTCGGACGAACAACGCATATTGGTGGTGGGCAAAGAAAAATATCGGTACAAACGGAGAAGAATTGAACCTGACCACCGATCGGGCATCTCTGCTGTTGTGCGTGTTGTTATGTCTGGTTGCATATGCTGCCCAAGTCCTTCTCTTCTCCTGTGTGCCTGCGCAGTTCCTGGAAGGAGAAACACACACTCCACTCTGCTTTCTCACCGACAACTCGATTTCGATCTTTTGCGTTTTGCCCTGGAAGATCTTTGCGCGTGTTGCTCTTACCCAACTGACTTAAACGAGGACGAAAATAAGGCAACGGTTTTCCCATGAATTCTGACATGGTATGCGGTACTGCAGTACTCCTCCTCTAGAAGCTTGCGTAAATCAATTAAAACTGCCCTTAAGCGCTTCCACAGGAGTCTGATCAGACATGTTCTGTCCCATTTTCTTGCTCTCGCATATGCTAATAAGGGTGCGTGTGTTGCGATTTTCAAGCAGTGTAGAGTGTCGAGGGCACGCAGGCTAATCAATACATGCGTCCCGTGGCGGATTGGCTTCTCTTAAGGGGTGGGGTTTGGAAAGCTGTCATTCCCTACTCAAAACGCACCAGGCTTAAAAGATATGTCAGAGGGGCTAGTTTACGATAGGCAAATTCATTCCACTTAACCCTTTTTTTTGTGTGCTGCTAATATTCGCATCGATCATCCCTTAAAATCTACAACGTGTGCGTTTCCCTTCCGTGCTCTCTCAAGCGTGTGTGTGTGTGTGTGTGTGTGTCGAATTGGCCCGGGGGCCAATATTTACAAATATTATAATTTTGACGCTCCGCTGCTAATCGAACCTTCTAGCAGATTCCCAACATCATGGGACAGAAGACGGAAAGCACTCGGTGTAGATGTAGATTTATTACGATCACCGCCACTGTACCCTTTTGCTTTAATGCTCTACTACTCTACTACCTGTTAGGTGGGATTTTGGCGGATGGATCAATCGAGTCCCTCTCTGTGCCCTCTTGTTGAGACCTTGCTGTCTCGAGGTCCCCGTAGCACACACACACACGACTGGTTGTAAAACGGCTAGAGAGTCGGTTTTCGTTTCTAACGTTCGGCTCATTACATTAGGTGGGCCACTCTTTTGCGCGGTGACCGGTAAAGATAGACAGACAGAGACGAGAGACAGAAAGACTCACACGCGCGTTAACCTTCAAAGAAGACGGGCTCCAGACACACGGCGCGCTCTCGTGTGCCTGTGCAAAGGCCCTCTCCGAATTGCTGGTGGTGGTAGACGACTACGGCGTTGAAGCAACCTTGGGTTTTAACCGGTACATTGCTCCCCCTCCCTCCTCCTCTACCCCTTTCCCATTCGTTCGATGTGCGAAAAAAGGGGTTAAAATAGATTTACGGCCCATCGTTTGCTCTCCCTCTCTCTCTCGCTCGCTCTTTTTAGGTCTTTTGCAATAGGATAGAGTGATTATGTTTTAGGACCTCCAAACCGTCGTCCCAAAATAACAAGAACTGCCCGAGCGCGGTATTCCAATACCCAAAAGCGTTTGATGTGTGTTACGTGTGGGTAGGGTACACTACCACATCTTGGCAAAAGGAATCCGTGGTGCGTGTGTGGCGCACATCTTCAAGCCTGCTTCCTCGAGCACAGTTTAGAGCTCTCTTTCTCTCTCTTTCTTCCTATCGCACGATGCTAAATTATATATGCGCAAAAATCTTGCTTTATTTTTCACACACAAACTATAAAACAGTATTCCTCCTCTGGGGTCCCTCGACGTGTTGTACACGGCAGACGAGAAGGAGGAGGCGGTGGTGGTGTGTGGTTGTGCGAGAAGGTTGTTAGCTTCACGGCGCGCGTTCCTTTAAGCACGCTAAAAGAGAGCCCAGAAAACTAACCTTTGCTGAATCCTTTATTTTTCATTTTCTTCGGCATCTTTTGTCGTGTTTGTGCATGTGTGTGTGTGTGTCGCGCCCTGAGGTGGGTCCGAAACCCGGTCTTAAAAAGGATCCGCAAGAAGCAAGAAGTGAAAACTTGAAATTTCTGCAACCAACCTAGCCAGTCAGCCTCTTTCTCTCTTTTTCTCTTTACTGCCGCTTTTCTTGCAACGGAAACCGTTGCTGCTCTGCCTGCTACAGAGCATTCAAGAAGAGCCGATTGCAGAACTCTGTGTGTACATGCAGTAGTGTGTTGCGGTGCGTCTCGTTTTGCTTAGCTTTTCCTCAGCTCTGCTCCGTTGCTGCTGTTTGGAACAAAGACAGGAAACGGATCGAATCCGTGCAATTCGAAACGGTTTCCCGTTTTGAAAATGGGTATATCCTTCCCTTCTTCTTGTTCTTCCTGCTCAAGAACTACTCCCGTCTCCAGAAACGGCGGCGGCATTGCACAGAAGTGTAAGCATCGCCGCATGTGTTTGACGGTGTTTTGATAAATTCGATTCTTTCAACGAAATTATTGCTGCCGCCGCTACCTTTATATCGTTTGAATTCGTTTCGCAAGACGCGGGAAGATTATTATCTGTTTTCCTGCTCCGGCGCGCTTTTGTTTGCGATCGATCGTTTTCTGCAGATCGATAAAAATTCCAATACACCATGATCTTTCTTTTTCTCAGTCCGACGATGGGGTGGTGTATTGTACAATCGTGATAATTTATTTTGCACGATCGTAATCTGCAGCTGGCTCTCGTGGATGATGATGGGGTGGAGATCGACAATCAAGAGAGAGAGAGAGAGAGAGAGAGAGAGAGAGAGAGAGCCCGGGAGAAGAAAAGCCTCCTAATGAAACATTTCATGATTTAATCCCGGGTTCGTCGTCTGTCCTTTCCTTGAGGCTAGGAAATAATGTTCGTTTACATTTTCAAACGCATTGCAAAACATCGTGCTGTGTGTGTGTGTGTGTGTGGGGTGTATTATTACGAAATCCTCGGGTGTGTATGCCTTCTAGAGGGACTTTAATTCCGCCACACCAACAATCGGGGGCTGTAAAGAAATTCTTTAAGGACCCGATCGTTTCCTTCAATTGCGATTGCGCGACCACCGGGGACAGCGGCAGATGTTGTTGCAATGGTAAATTAAATAAAAGCCATCCCTCCTGCTATTGCCGTTGCATTTCCCCGTTTGCATCCTCGAAATGCAGAAGAAATAAATAATAATCGTAATCAAAATGCGGCGGGAGGAACAATGTGTGTGTTTAAGTGAAGGGGAGACGGAAAAAGCGTTTCATTTCTTCAAGAAAAGAAACACCTTGACACCACCGATCGTTTTCTACAATTTTGTTTAATGCATGATAAGGACTCCTCCTAAGGTCCAGGTGGAAATGACGCAAATGCTTAGAGAGAGAGAGAGAGAGAGAGAGAGAGGGTGCGTCGTCACCTTTGTCCTTTTTTTGTTACCTTCGCCCAGTAACAAATGGCGCAATAAAGAAAAAGGAGCAGGAAAGGAGGAGGCAAGGATCACCACCGCCAACCGACCGTAGCCACCACCACCACCACCACCACCATCACCATTCGATTCGCTTTTACCTTGCCACGGAGGGGGAGGGGTTGTGCACATTTTCTTAGAGTGTGTGCTGCAGCAGCAAGCGTGTGTTTTCGTCCCTTCGCGTGCAATAGCGCGTCACCACGCTGTAGAAGATTGTCGTCCTGCGATTGAAATTGTAGCGATCGTTGATTATATTCCTGGCATAGGGACGCCGCAAACCCAAACGACAAACACACACCAGGTGTTGAAGACGTTACATCGCGTCGTCTCTAATAAAAAGCTATCGGAGTGGAAAAATAAAGGCGGCCGGGCCGGGTCCCGGGGGAGAACACGATATAGCGACATTTGCTCTGTGAGTGCGTGCGGCGTCTTACACAGGGAGCCAGGTCTCTAGGATCGCCTTCTTGTGTCCTGCTTTTGCGATGGCGTGTCACCCGTCGTCGTCGTCGTCATGTGCTGTGTGCACACCCGTCGTCATCATCCCCCAGGGCCATCTGTGCAGCTACGAATGGTGATCATCGTTTGATCAATCGGGTTTGATAACCGCTCTTTTGTCATTCTCATTTTTTGTTGTGTATGTGTAATGTTACTTCCGTTATGTGCTGCTCGGAGAAAAAGAAGAGGGGTCCACACAGGAAGATGGATGTGTGATACTT
Source organism: Anopheles merus (assembly GCF_017562075.2). Lineage (NCBI taxonomy): Eukaryota > Metazoa > Arthropoda > Insecta > Diptera > Culicidae > Anopheles > Anopheles merus. The sequence continues at coordinate 37,855,646 of NC_054085.1, read as the reverse complement.
TTCTTCCGGTTAAAGGTAGTAATGACTACCTTCTGTTTTCTGCTTGGGTGTACATGGCGACACAGACGGTCCCAGCAACAGCAGCAGCCGCCACTCTCTATTTTTTCACTGTTGCTCTGTCAATGACACTTATTGGGCAGGGTTTTTATGTGTCTTCGGTAATGACAATTTTAACTCAAACTGAACCAACACTTACTGCTTGAAGCGTAATGGCCGCGCACAGTTTTAGGGGCCCTTTGCTTGAAAGATTGTAATTACATTTGGTTGTAAACTTCCAGCACTCACTCCCCGGCAAGAATTCAATCACTCAAAACAGCATAAAATGGATATGCTTTCGCGCAGTAATGAAGTGAAGACGGGAGACCTTCCCCGTCCAATTAAAAGGCGCCAAAATCACCCCGGTGCGATGGAGTCGTGTCTTGTCTTGGCTGCATTTTTTTTTTTTTCAAAGTCTGATGCATTTTGCGAACAACATTCCCCCCGAAGGCAAAGTGTGCTCCAAATTATGCAAAAGCCCCCCGCCGAAAACGAAGCTGCCTTTTACTTTGAACACCCCAAAGAACCCAAAATTGCTTTGGGGGGGGAACTGTGTTAATGCTGGAGCGCTTCATGATTTCGTTTAAGGTGTTGTGGCTCTCTCTTTCTCTCTTTTAAGCCAATTTATGTTTGCCACAAACAGGAGGATCCGGCGAGCCTTCATCTACTGTTTAAGATAATAACTCTAAGGCGCACACACTCTTCGTTATGTCGTTCGTTCCTTTAGCGATGAGCCGTTTTTTGGCTGACCATTTCCTTCCGTTTCAGAACACGAGAAGGAAGGGAGCAGCAGCAGTGGGTTACCATCGCGAGCTAATCGAGTATAACATACCAACAAAAAAAAAAGATATCCGTAAATGAGGGGCAGGTGGTGCGTTTGGCTCTCGCTTGCAACACACCGGCGCGCAGGTGAACGCGATGATTGAGCATCTTTCCTAAAGGATATGTATAAAGAGAAGCGCCTCCTCTCCGTGTCGATCGTTCGCTGGTGCATCGATCGGTCGAAAGCAGAAGAGGAGGGAGACAAGGTGGTTGTGATAATGGGTGGGTGCTGCTGCTGCCGTGTGGATGCAGGTATAGTGGATGGGGGAGAATAAAACTCCGATGCCAAAACAAAACGGAAAACACTTAAATTATGCTGCAGTAGTGTAGAGAAAGAGGCTTCGGATGGTGGGATGTGTTGTGTGCCTGATGACGCTGGCGACAGGTGCCTTGCGTGTGAGTGATGAACAGAGCAGCGCGCAGGGTAAAACATAAACGATGGACGGGGCCTGCACTGGACAGACAAAACAAAAATATGTTTCCTCCTTTTTGCCGTACGCTGCATCTTACCCCCCACACCACCTCTCCATCCGTTGTTTTGATCCTCGCTCGCTCACCCAAATGCAGCAGGAGGCGAAGAGAATATCCTTGATCGCGCGTTTTCGAAAGCCACAACGCAAGGTGCAACCTCGTTTCTTCGTGTTTACGGGCCGAGAGAGCTGTGCTGCGGCGGGCGGGTCCATGCGCTATTTTTTAATGCAGCCATCGTCTTTCTGCGCTGTACGCCAGGATGTGTAGAGAGGGAGAAGCCCCGAAGGATGTCGGTTGTTTGTAAACAAAGCTTGGTAGACGCGACCAGCAGCAGCAGCAGCAGCGGGAACAATGAAGTGTGTGCGTGCTTTCGGGGTTTTGTGCTGCAAAATAACGACGCGCCAATTTGTGCGAGGATGGACATAAGGGAAAAGACCCGCAGCATATTGCAAAAAAGAAAGAAATAGGGAAGGAGGACATTTAAACGCGAAACGTGCGCTTTTAAGCACAAAGGAATTAAAACGCGGGGGTACCACCACAATAACACAACACCACCTGGCTCGCGCTCGCCAAAGGAAAGCTGCAAGATGTTGGTGGGGCCTTTATTTTGCACCTTTAGAGTGGGCAGCTGGTGTACGCGCGCGATAGTAGACAAGTTTCTCCATCGAACGTCATCTGTCCATGTCCCCCATCACTGCCGGCGGGCGACGACCGGATATCTTTTAAATGCCCCTTCAGCGTCATGCAAGATTCGGGGGTTTGTTGTGTGTTGTTTTGCAATTTGACGCTTCGGGAAGAGTGCAACGCCGCACAGTGCAACACAGTTGTGTTATCATCGTTTCTCTTGACTCGTGTGTTGTATTCCAAGTGCATTCCTGTACATACACGGATAAGATAGTATAAGATAGAGCGAGAGAGAGAGCGGAAGGAAGGAGGTAGATGTAGAGGGAGTAAGCTCACACTCACACACGACGTTGCAAGCAAATCCGATTCGACGAAATCGTTGGAGAATTTTGCACTTTTTGTTGCGCTGGCCTGGAAGTATGAGAGAGGACGCGGGACCGCCGCGTACACGATGGCGTAATTAGACTCAGTTTTTTTGCTTGTTTTCATTGCGCACTGAGGGGGAAGAATAGCCACCACCTCCGCCTACGTAATCCGATATACTTCCGCCCCGAAGGAAACGACGATAGTCGTCGTCGTCATCATCGTCGCCGGGTTAAACCCCCTTTTCTTGAGCAACTGCTGACCGGCGCACATGTGAAATATGTAACATTCTTTCGCGCGCACCGCGATTGAGTAAAAGAATATTCATTTCTTTTGCTCTTGCTGCTCCTCTCCCTCACATGTCTCCCGTGTAGGGGGAAGGGTCTGTCTGTGCTGTAAAACGATTCCTTTTGCTGTTGTGGAGGAATTTGTGTTTTGTTTAAATTTCCATGCACAATACTCTACCGCTTGCCTCCTGGCCTCTGGCAAGGCCTTGCATTCCAGTTTGACGGTGGTGGTGGTGGTGGCGATGATGGCAACGGCGCATGTAATTTGCTGCGCCTCATTGCCGGGGGAATTTTATTGGGTGTTGATTTTTGCCGTCTTTGTGTTTGGTTTCCCCTTTTTGTGTGTTGCAATTAGGAGTTTTTTTTTTCGGTGGTTTCATGATCCTGTGTGTGAGCGCGCGCGCGCGCTGACGCCAAACAAACAACTTCAATGCAAGGGAAGGCACGGTTTGCAGGACGAGCAGCATGTGCGAGAAGGATATGTTAGGGAGATCTCATAAAAAGGAATAAAAACTCCGGAAAGCATGAGGAGAACAGTGCGTGTGTGCTGTGTGTGGTGTGCAATAAGCGTTGCAATCCGAGAAAAGATTGTAAATGCCGCGCTTCAAAGAAGCTTTTTTCAAACGTTAGCTGCGCCTCCTGTGCCACAATAAAATCGGCTCGCTTTTTGTGATCTGCGCCGGAATCTGAAACCCAAAATGAGCAAAGCAATGTTTAATTTTGCGTTGCAAAGCCTTCGGTTAACAACTACTCTGTGTGTGTGCCACACAGGATCAACTCAGCTGGTGGAGCGAAGAAAAGGGCGAACAAAAAGGGGGAAACCCGAACGGCGCAAGAATGACCCTGGGCAGGATTTTATAAACTTCCCATCCGCTAACTGGTTATGTTGTTGCATTAAGGATTTGCTCGTCGTTAGGGATGGTTTATGATCCTCGCTACGAACGACGAGCCCGCAATAAATCGCCGGCAAATAAACAATTGCCGCAAATGAACCACACCCAAAAACCGTACCGAAATGTGTTCGGAAAAGTGCGTTCTGTTGTGCACTCGTTTCGATTGATTATTTTTATTTACCCATTAAATTATGGGTGCAATTGTGCGTTTATGCGTGCTATTTTAGCATGTGTTTTGTTGAGGCGGCCTATGTGCGTACGATCCGGTGATATTATGATGCACCGGATGCTGCTGCGCAGTGTTAGTTTTCGTCTAGCGTTTAAAATTTTCCAACATTTGCTTTGGGAGTGTTTTGTTCCACTCACACACGTGTGCGTTTTTGGTGCTCTTCTACGAAGGACGAGAGTGAGGTAGAGACTCGAATGAAAAAGAAAAGGAGCTTCTTCGACGAGTGCAATTCAAACAAATACAAATCGTTTTTGCTCTGTACATACAGTTTACGGGCGAAGGATGGGAAAAAAGAACTTCATCCTGCAGCCAAAACAAAGTGCGGCTCTCGCACACTAGGCTCGTAAAGCGAAAAGGTCTATTTATTGTCGCTGTAGAAAGATCCTTTCCGTTGCCTATGTGTGTGTTTTTTGCTCGTCTCTGCAACAAAACGACGAACCGAAGCTTGCTTGCAGAACGCCTGCCGAGAAATTTGAGCAGAAGAAAAACAACCCGAAATATCCTGCAAAACCTAACCATATCCCCCTGCTTTCAAGAGAGCAGAGAAGGTACGAGCGAAATGAAATCGAAGAACAACATCATCTTGGTTTGGTGTGTGTGTGGTGTTGTGCCGCTGCATCTCCTTTCGTTTGACGGCAGAGATAATGTAAGACGGATGGTCACGGTTGCATGGTGCGCTTAAGGATTGCACAGAAAACATTCCCGCAAAGATACGATGGTTCATCCAAAACAGCAGCAGAACTATTCCCGAGGTGCATCTTCGTTTTCGTTCTCAAGGTTTTGTTCTGTTTAATTTTTAGTTTTTGCTTTCACTGCGTCGTCGTCTACCTGAGTAAAGAGGCGATCTCTCGGATACAGGGCGCAGCGGTGAGAAGAGCTTTTAGTAGAAAAGAGGCACAAAATATGATTGTATCGATGTTGTGACCCATTCGCCATTGGCAAAATCTCAGCATTATTGTGTTCTTCCCATAGCTTCATAGCTTTATCCCAAACTTCCTGTGTTACATTTACCTGCGAGATTGTTACTACATCATCACTTTGTACGATTGTCACTAACGCGTGTATTTGCTTCTCCTTCTCTCCCTCATTCACACAGAAACCATCTTCATGCAAGTGGAACCATCGCTGCTGGCCGTTTCCTGCATCGCGTCGGCCACCCGCGGCCTGAACGTGTCGACCAAGCTCGCCGTCGGCTACGACCTCTGCCGGCTGACGATGCACGATCTGGAAAAGATCGACCTGATCGTGAAGATCGTGGAGGACATTGTGGCGCGCGAGATTGCCGACAAGCAGTGCCAGCAGCAGCAGGTCGCCCAGCAGCAGGCACAGCTCGCCGCTGCCGGCAGCAGCTGTAAGGAGCAGTATCAGCAGGCTCCCCAGAAGCTGGCCAGCGCCAGCAACAGTACCGGCGGGGCACCCCAGCAACAGCAACCGGAAACGCCCACGGACGTACAGTTCATCTACTTTTAATCCTTTCGGATGAAAGAGAGAGTGTGTGTGTCTTTCGGAGGGAAAGGAGACAAAGATGATGCTCCTTGTAATACACATCGTAAGCACAAATGCAATATCTCTTCAATCACTTCTTCGTGCGCATACATACACAGAGCAACAACCCCCCGGCGCCACACACTGCAAAGAAGAAGCGCGATTCCCTTTTTTGGCGAGAATCGAACATCGGAACATCGTGCTGTCGTCGTTGCGGATGAGTATGATTTTAATGGAGCCATAACAAATCTAACCTCCTTTCCATACAATGGACTGGTGGACGGAACGCTTTTTAGCAAGGGGCGTGTGCACAGCAGCAGGGTTCATAGTGTAACAACGAGCTAGAACGAGAGAGAAGCTGGAAGGAAGCGAGATGTGTTAGGCATTTAGAGCGCGATGAAGTTGACCAAAAATATCGAAGGATTTCACAGAAAATGCAGAAAACAAACAGAAAAAATAGGCATACCTACATATAAATGTGGCATTTGTATAGAGGCAGCAACGCACACACACACTCACACACAGATGTGTGTGTGTGTGTGTGCTGCTACGTGCTGATATGGGTAGTCGATAAGCTTTATCCTATTCTCCAATCAACCTCAGCCTCCATCCCCTTTTTTTGAGAGACTGACCTTCTTTCCACGCGGACATGTTCACTAGTTATGTAGGATTTGGAGAAGAGGGAGGGCCCCCACTCTGTTGTTGGCCTAGTTTCTTCTTCTTATTTTTTTTTTGTAAATATTAGTATAAATAGTTAAGAACTTCCACCACCTTTACACACACAATCCCCCAATCCCTCGCCGCGTCCCATCACCCCATTCTTCATATCATCTTCTTCCTTTTGCCGCGCGATCTTGTTTTCCCTTAGCGCCGGTGTTAGTGTGCGGGCTCTCGCCTCATATGCGTCGTGCGCGCTATATTTTTTAATCAGTTCTTATTGATACCGAGTTACTAGAATTCTTATACACCATTTTTTTTTCGCGTTTGTTTGCTCTGTTCGATTCTATTGAAGCTGTTGAAAATTGAAAAAGGAAAAAAAAACGAAGAGAAAACCCATGCAAACGTTTTCACACATGTTTTTTGTGTTACTATGTATATGAATCGTCAACCAACACCGCTCCGTTATCGTTTTTCAATATTTTTTTTTTTTTGCTGTACATACCTACTACCTTCTCTGCGCGTTGGCGAGCCACTCACGAGCGGCGTGCGTGTGCGCGCGCGGGTTCCGCTCCCAAGAACTGCGCCGCGCTCGTGATATCACGATAACGCGGGCGCGACAATGTACAACACATAAGTTTGTTTGCGACAAAGTGCGAAAGAGAGAGAGAGAGAGAGAGAGAGAGAGAAACAAGACAGCACAAGTGAGGAAAGGAAAGGCCCTTGGTGAGGGGAGAAAGTCAATACGTGCGCATTGCGCACACACTTGCGCGCCGTGCTACCTACCATACACACATAACACAGAACACCCGATAGCATTTAAAGGGACACACAGACTGAACTGGAGGAGAAATATCCATCTCTCACCATCCACCACTAGAGCTTACACTTCCACACACACACACCCTTTTGACGTATAACAGTTCCGATAGCACCTTGGTGGTGCGGCACAGAAACGCCACCCTATACAAAAGATAAGGAAAAGCAGTAAGAGAGGAGTGGAGGGGGAGCGAGAGTTGCGTTGCATTTCGGTAGTCGTGGAGAAGAAGCAGAAACGCTGATAGGAAGTTGGCACTGTTTTTCTTTATCTTAGGGCTGATGGGGAGAGGGTTCGGTGCTGCCGCCACTCTTTCGTAGAACGCGCCCCAGAAGGTGTTGCGGATATCCGTGATCGAGCGACGGCCCGGTCACCACCAGTGTGTGCGCTTCGACCGATCCCCTTCCCCCCCCCATCATCCCTCCCCCCCCCCCCTACCCCCGGTGCTTTGTCACCTCGTGGTGGTGAGGGATTGCTGTCAAATGTAAATATTAGGGCCTTCTGCGACAATGCAATACCTTACACACGCGGGTGTAGAAAAGGGAAGGGGGAACAGCAGCAGGAGAGAGGGCGAGTGCGCGACACATCATCAATGAACTAGATCTAGCATATTACGAGCGCGCGCACAGCGAGGAAAATTCCACGTACCTTCATGCGGCCAACTACATCATGACATGCTGTTGGCGCTTTTTTCATTTTTTTGTTTTTCTCTTCATCTAGCAGATCAAGAGACACATTATTATTTTTTTACTTTATTGTTCTTTCGATCAATTTTTGCTATTAATCAATCATGTACTGAAGCTGTTACGTTTTTCTTCTTACCATTTATATATTGACTGTTTATTATTTTTTTCCATTCATTGCTGTTTTTTGGACGCGACTGTTTTTACAAGTTCCGTTAGTTTGATGATCATGCCCGATCAGCTGTTTTTTTTATCTTGCAAATTTTGGGAAAACACGTTTCAATGGGGAAAAGGAAATGTTAGAGAGTGGTAAAGAGAAGGGGGAAAGGAGGTAAAAGATAAAAGTAAAGGAAAAATACAAAAAAAAAACAAAAACAAAACGGAAACCACATACGCTTTTGAGATGATAAGTAGTTGAAAAATATGGTGCGTCACCATGCGCGTTAAATTCTACACAGTAGTACGGGGTAGTAGGGCATACTGTATAGAGAGAGAGAGAGAGAGAGAGAGTTCTGCAAGGGAGGGGTGAGAAAAACTAGTGTGTTGGTGTGCGTGGTCCAGGGTCAGTAGAAAACCGAAGGAAAACACACACGCACACACAACGCACGCTCGCTGTTTAGTGTCTGTTTTTTTTTAATACACCTTTCGCCATGCTCTCCGTGTTCTTCTCCCGCGTGCGTTGTTGTTGTCCGGTGCGGTGGTGATGTTGTTGCATCATGTTCTGTCCTTATGTTGTTCTTCTGTGCCGCCCCCGGGGAGACGGGACGACGACACCGATTATCATTCATCCCCGAAGTACGAAGTACGAAGGAGGAAATGGTGTAGAAAAGGAAAGTGGAGAAAACGGTGCATCGAATGCGCAGTGCTCCAGTTTTTTTAAGGCACGATAAGGGCACATCGACACACTCTGAAGGCCTAGGGTGGGTTTCTGTTCATGAATGCCCACACATATATCCATATCAATCAAAACCCGCTTGCACCTGACCAAATTGAATCTGTTTTTGGCTCTCTGGTGGTAAAGCTTTTGGTTTGAACAGTACAGTAAATCTTTTTCATTTTTCGTTCTAAACTACTGTTCGTATATTTTGGTTGGTCGTGTGTGTTCTACTTCAGGAGTAGTAGAAGCTGCACACCCATCTTTTCTTCTTATTTATTTACATGCAAGTCTTGAAGATTACGAAAACACGGAGAGAGAAGGAAAAAGGAATAAAAATTGCACACTGCACACAAACAAACGGTTGAGAGAATGAGGAAGGAGGGACTTACAAAGAGCGATAAAACTAGCGATAGCAACAACAAAAAAGCGGATAAATAATGAAACAAAACTAAACGGAAATATAACCACTAGTTAAAACAGAAAACGAAAGACTACAAAAGACTAAAAGAAGTGGAGAATGGAAGAGGGGAACGGAGGGAGGATCAATGCAAAACAGAACGGTGCCCATTTTTGTTTATAAGTATAAAACACGGAGAGAAAGAGAAAGCGTGGGAAGAAAATTGTATGTTACGTTAGAGTTTAATTTTTATTGCCAAAGAGAAGTAGTAAGTGTCGCATGTAAGCCTAGCCTAGTGGACAGGGAAGAGACAAGGGGACGAAGAGCAAGAGGGAAATGAATGAATCCACCACTAAGAGAGATGGTAACTACTTAGCAAGAGAAGAAAAGGTGGAAAACAGATTTCGTAGTGAGAAGAAAGCGCGCGCACCCACTTACACACATACTCTAGCGCAAACATACGCACACCATCTCTCCAGCACAATGATAGAAAAGAGAATGCAAAACAAAAAACACAAGATAACAACTTTTACACCAACCAGTAGAGTAACACCAGTTCGAGCGATGCCATTACAACACACATTTACAGTACATTAAAGAAAAGCGATAAAAATAACACACTTAGAAATTAAGTTACAAACAAACAAAAGAAACAAACGAGTTCAGATAGATTTCAAGAAGAATTTGGTGAACACAAAGCGACATGAACCAGTAAAACATTATAATCAATAAGCACAGAAATTCTCGGCTCCCCTCGTGTGTGATTGAGAGAGAGAGAGAGGGGAATGAAGGGATAGCGGGGGGAGTACGATCCCCCATCCCCGATCGGAACCGGTCGCGTACATTGCGCACCACCACCCCACACAACACTCTCTCTCTCTCTCACACACATTGGAGAGCATAAAGCACGCGAGACTTATTGTTTAGAGCAGATCTCATTACTAGCAAGGGTTAAGAATTTGAAGAAGAAAAAAAAACAACAACAATATACTAATTGTAGTAGAAGTAGTAAACGGTATTTAGAACACACAACACAGTGCACGAACGACAAGCCGTAGAAAGGGCGAATGGAAGGAAGAAAGGAAAGGATTCAACGAACATGCAAAACAACAACACTCACACAGCACAGGTTGGGTGGTGTGTACTTCGTCTCCTGGGTTCAGGATGTACATAGGGCAGATATTAGAGAGAATGGGATAGAGCGAATGAATGCGAGCGATAGAGAGAGAGAGAGTGAAAGAGAATGAGCGAACGATAGTGGAAAACACTTAGCACCTAAAAACAAGAATTAATGACTAAGCGACCGTGTGGTTAGGTGTTGCATTTTAGCGTGGTAAGGATACAAATATTTCCTATGCGAGGAACGAAACAAAACACACATACAAAATAAGTGGAAGCGAGCGCGCACACCAACAACCTACTTAAAATGAGGGCGGAAACAAAGTTTTTGAAGGGAAATGAAGTTTTTTTTTGCATTATTGAGACACTTTTTTTCTTTTTCTTTTTCGGTAATGATCTGTTTTGGAAACGACTTTTTCGTATTATCCTTCTTTTTTATTTCTTTGTTTCTTTTGACAAAAAAATTCCATCTTTTTTTTGTTAATCTAGTCTTAAATAAGAGAATTTATATTAATTTATACGATCATAACAAAAAAAGAACACCAAAACCAAATTGTCAGCACACAACAGCAACGAAATAACGCGAAAGAAGCCGAAAGCATTTCAACACACAGAGCCTTTAAGAAGAACAGAGTGAGAGAGAGAGAAAGAGAGACCCTATAACAGGATAAAACAATCGATGAACGAAGATGATACACAAAACAAACACACAACGAAAGCTGAACCTATACTATTTTGTACACACTATTATGTTTTAAGTACTGTGTCTGATCAATGTTTCCGCGCATCCAGGGGAAAGGCAAATCGGAATTGCGTCGTGGGAGTGTGGGGTAAAACACGCAGTTTCGTAGAGCAACAGTAGCAGCAGCAGTAGCAGGAACGGTGCATTTGTATATTACGTGAAACACAAGATTTCTGCCACCACCACCACGTTGGTTTTTGTGGGGTGCGTTTATTTTTCCACTAGTTTTTCATTTGTTGTTGATAATGTAAACCGTTAACACACACACTGCTTTGTCGCGTCGCTGCTCGGTGGGTGCGTGCACGGTGCCCTAGGTTAGTTATGCTTACTACTCTATTATAAGGACCGAGAAATGATTATGAATAAAAGAAAAAAAGATGAATTCCTACACGAATTAACCGACTCTCGTCATCGTCATCATATGTAAAATGGTTTCCCGATAAAAAGTAATGTTCGCTGGTATAGAAACGCATTTGTGTGTACAGTACGCGTCGAGCCCCTGCAAATGGCAATAGTCTCTCTGTATGCCGTATGTGGTTTCAACTTAGGGAAAGTCGAAGAATACGCTTGCTTGATAGCATTAGAAAACAGCCTTGCGTCGACCGTTTACGCTTTAACTATGTAATCGTGTTTACAGGACGTAATCCCGTTTATATCTCTTATTTTGTTCACGAATGATAAAAGCTGAGAAAATAAACTGTAATCATAAAGGATATTTTGTGTTTTGTTTTTGCCCTTCATTTGTTTAAATACGTTGAGAACAGTACAATCATGGTGTCGTGTTGCTATTCTTCTGTTGAACGGTCACCCTGTTGCATTTTCAACGGTCATATTGAAACTGAATTCAAATAGTGCATTTTCAACGGTCATTTTGAAATGAGTGCATTTGGTGAAATATTTCATAACCTGAAATGTTTCAACAATGTTGCATGCGCGATGCTGCGCAACATGATCACGAAAATGAACTCAAACTTTCTTTTTTCGTTTCCTCAACTAAACTGTTTCTTCAAAAACGTATTAATCAACGAATCATATTTTTCCAAACACGTTGACAATAAATAAATGAACCTTTTGATATTTTTTCCGAATAAAATAAAATGTCCTTTGTGCCGATGAAGCATATTCCTCCGTGATCGATCGTGACAGCTGTCAGGCGTTGCTTCCAATTCCCAGTACCCCGCCCCACCAAACAGACCAAACAATGCCATTTTCCCTTCCCCACACATTCGTAAACAACTAAAAAACCCGGCAAATGCATGTGTACAGTTCTAATTTAATTTGCAATGTACAGTAGACATTGCGCACACTATGTAATTTGTGTACAGTGAGTGTTCTTTGTTACCTTTGTATATAATTTGTGACCAAAGTGCCTGATAGATCATGTCGCGAAGCGCACCCAAGCTGGGCAACCGGAGCTTCCGTGTTCCGGCCGGTCCACCGCCGAAAGCGCGCCGAGGTCTGCAACCATTGGAGCACCACCATCCGAGTCCAGCGGCGAGCAACTTCCGGGCGCCGGTTGCGGTGAGGACGAGCAAGCGGAAAGACGATGCCACCAGCAGCAGTAGCGTGCAGCTGATGGACATGGACAACACGTTGTTCAATGCCGTCGATTTGGATAGTATCGAGCAGCAGATTAAACCGCCGCCAGCTGCCAAAGAAGCACCCGGCTCACCGTCGCTGCTTGCGTCGCGCGTTACACAGAGCCAAATGAAGAAAGATCACGGCAAACGATCACATTCGTTTGGAGGTATTTGCTTTTTGTCGTATGCCCGTTGTATTTGGTTGTCTAGTTAGCTAATCGAATATTCATCCCAACTCCCATCCTGACAGTTATCGAGGAGAAACTGGTCGCCAGTACACCGAAGCGCCGAAAATCGACGGCTGCCGGTCGGCCCATTCTCGTACTGCAGATGAGCATGGACGGGCCGGAGCTGGAGGAGGGCGAGCGGGATGCAAACGGGTCCGCTGCCAGTCGGTCCCCGACGAAGGACAGTGGTTGTTCCGAGCGAAGAACCAACACCGGGTTCGAGGACGATGAAGACGAGGACTATCTGCTCGATGTGGTGATACCGTGCGGGCAGCAGGAAACGAGCACCGATCACTTCATCCGGGACAAGATGCGACGGCTCAGTAACGTGCACACGGCCTCACAGGCAGCACTGGGGCAAATGCTGGAGGACGACGCATTCGAGGTGTTTACAAACCATGCCATCTGTTCCCAGTACATGCGCCTGGATCAGTCCGTCGTAGACGAGGGCTCGGAAAAGATCGATCCAATAATGGGTTCGCAGATCGGGCGGAATGGTGTGGGTCGCCCGTCATCACCGAACACACCAGCGCGGGACGTAACGGACAGCCAGCAGCACCGGTTGCAGGTAAGCGAAGTGCAGCGGATTTTCGAAAACTGCGAACGAACGTTGCTCGACCTGACGAACATTGCCCCGGACGGAGGTGGCTCGCAGCCGCGGATATCGTCCAGCCTGGCAGCGATAAACTGGGACGAGGAGATCCACCACACGACCGCTCTTCTGCCGGTGGCGGTTGGAATGGGACCACCGCCTGGCAACGGTGCGCCCCGGGTTTCCTCGCTCTTCCTGGAGAAGGGTCCATTTTTTGGGTTACCAAACACCGTCCGACGCATCTTGCGGGACTTCCGCGGGATCGACGATCTGTACGACTGGCAGCGCGAGTGCTTGGCGCTGCCCGCCATACAGGAGCGGCGGAATCTCATCTACGCGCTGCCCACGAGCGGTGGAAAGACGCTGGTCGCCGAGATACTGATGCTGCGCGAGGTTATCTGCCGGCTGCGAAATGTTATCTTCATCGTGCCGTACGTCTCGCTGGCGCAGGAGAAAATGATCGCGCTCAGCCCGTTCGCGCTGGAGCTACAGTTCCTGCTGGAGGAGTACAGCGGGGGCAAGGGGCAGTGTCCACCGAGGAAGCGTCGCAAAAAGAACACCATCTTTGTGTGCACGATCGAGAAGGCGCTGCTGCTGCTGGACTCGCTGGTGGAGGTTGGGCGGGCGAACGAGATCGGGCTGATCGTGATCGACGAGCTGCACATGATTGGGGAGCAGCGGCGCGGTGCCTGTCTTGAGATGATGATCACCAAGGTGCAGGTGCTGCGGGCTGGCATACAGATCGTGGGCATGAGCGCTACGATCGGCAATCTGACGGAGGTGGCCCGCTTCATGCTGGCCGACGTGTACAGCCGCGATTTTCGGCCCGTCGAGCTGAAAGAGTTCGTCAAGTGTGGGGACGATCTGTACGCGGTGCGCAGCAAGGGGCAGGCCGATGGTGGTTCGGCGGAGAACGTGTTCGGCGAGAAGCGTGCCCTCGAGTTCGCGGACTGCTCCGAGGAGTTGCGCCGACTCGATACCGACCATGTGGTGCGGCTGATCCTGGAAGTGATCCCGGAAAGCTCCTGCCTGGTGTTTTGTCCCACGAAAAGCAAGTGTGAAAGTTTGTGCGCGTTGCTGGCGAACCATCTGCCGGCCCGGCTGGCGGAACATCGGGCAGAGGAGAAGGAACAGATCATACGATCGCTCAAGGAGGACGGTTCGATCGCGCCGGTGCTGCCGCAAGCGTTCCGTGTCGGTGTCGCCTATCATCATGCCGGCTTAACGCAGGACGAGCGGCGCACGATCGAGGATGCCTACCGTGCTGGAATCCTGTCGCTGATCGTTTGCACCTCAACACTGGCAGCGGGAGTGAATCTGCCAGCGAAGCGAGTCATCATACGCTCCCCTTACATAGGCAACAGCTTCCTGTCGCTCAGCCGCTACAAGCAGATGGTGGGACGGGCGGGACGGGCCGGATTCGGGGAAACCGGTGAGTCGATCCTGATCTGCGCCCAGCGTGACATCCCGCAGGTTTGCGAGATGCTGTGCGCTCCGATGGACATTGCCGAATCTGCGCTGATTGCGGACGATCGGGCGTACTTTAAGTCGCTCATACTGAGTGCCATTGGGTTGGATCTGTGTGAGAGTCGGGATGCGTTGCAGGCGCTGGTGCGCTGCACTTTGCTGGCCCAGCAGGCCGAACGCCGTTCGATCGATCTGGAAGCAGTTACGGATGAAACGATCGTACAGCTGTACCAGGGCAACGCGATCAAGGCGCGGCATGATAGCTGTTTGCGCAATCCTCCCAACATGCTGGTGGAAATTGGCACGGGCGTGGAGGAGGACAGAAGTCCGACCAAGACGGGAAGCTGCGCACCGTACGATGGTGCGGCAGGGCCGACGTTCGTGCGGGTACACAAGGCGGCCGCCCATCCGGGCAAGGTGATCAAGACGATCCAGCGAACAAGCCCGCTGGAGGTGAATCGACTCGGCAAGGCGGCAATAAGGGCGGGTTTCAATATGGAGAAAGCGGTACGGTTCTACGACGAGATGAAGGTGCTCGGTGAACGGTTGTGTGTGTTGGACGAGTACGATCTGCTGCATCTAATACTGCTTGAGGACGGTCGAGAGGTGCAGCTGAAGCCGGATGACTTTATCGTGCTGGTAAGACCGAACTGCGAAGGTGTTACAAGATACTTCTAATTCCGCCTCTCCATCCCAACATCCAAACAGGTTAATCAGCTAACGAACGAGCAGCTGAAAATAGCCGAACGGTACGGCATCAACAATGGGCTGATTGCAAAGATTCTCACGCGACGTGTCGCGTCCGGCGACATGGTGTCGAAGATGATGCGCTTCGTTCGCGTGCTGATCGTGCACGAGCTGTGGAAGCAAACGCCCCTCGCGGAAGTGGCCTCCCGGTACCACGTGAATGCCGGATCGCTGCAAACTCTGATGACGAGTACAGCCGGCACAGCGTTCAGTTTGTTGCGCATGTGTGAAGAGATTCCGGAACTGTGGGCCTTTAAGCATCTGCTGACGGGTATGACGGAACGGTTGACGCACTACTGCAAGCTGGAATTGCTTCCGCTGCTGACACTGCCCTCGGTGAAGTTGGTAAGCGGCTGGAAGGGTGCGTTGCCAAATTGCGTACAGTTTAATGGTATGTTTTTATTAACACAGGGTCGCGCTAGACAACTGTTTCGGGCAGGATACACCACACTGGCATCAATTGCGCGGGCCACATCGAGGGAACTGGTGGAAACAATCGAACATCTCAACTATCGCGCCGCCAGTCAGTTGATACTCAGTGCAAAGGTAGGGGACATCAGCTGAAGATTGCTGGGAAAGCTGTCATGTTTAAAGCGGTTCCGTTGTATTTTGCAGGCCAAATTGTTGGAGGAAGTGGATGCACTACGCGAACAGGCAGAGGAGTATCTGTCGCAGTTGAACCGTTAATACTTCCTTCCCCACATTTTTCTACACTTTCTCTCAGAAAGACAGAGTAGTGTTAGCTTGAACTGAATGGAATTTAGACAATTGTACTTACTAACGTTAGAGAATTGTTGTTGATGGGTTAGCCCAAGGCACCATCCAGTGAGAGAGGACTGACAAGCGCATCGCGCGATCAGCAAAACGTTTGTTTATTGTTGTTGTGAACTGTTTGCTTACTCTTGATAGAACTATTTCATCCAGTGAACTGAAAATGCTTTATTGTAAATAATAAAAAAGGAGCAACACTTCTTGTTAGTTGCCTAATTGCTTCTTTTTTTTCTTAGTAATAATTAATATCTACAATATGCTTGTTTTCTAACAGATCTTATGCAGTAGGATCAGTTAGCAGCTTGCTTGCGTGGCCGGAACTCGACATACACACCCTTTTCGCTGCGCATGCCAGCAAATCCCTTTGCTAGCCGGAGCGGCACTTGCGTGTTCGGTGTGCGTTCGAACGAAAACTCGCGCAGCATGTAGTAGATGATGGCCTTCACCTCCATCAGAGCGAACCGAGATCCGATACAGTTGCGCGGTCCAATGCCAAATGGCAGATATGTGTTGGGATTAATCTTGTCCCGATTTTCCACACTGAATCGCTCCGGATCGAACTTGCTCGGGTTCGGATAGTACTGTGGATCGTGGTGCAGGCCTGCTATCGGGATAAACACTACCGTACCCTTGTCGATGGTAAACTTGAGTCGATCGCCATCATCAACCACATAGTCTCGCACACACAACCGATCGGTGGCAGGAGCAGGAGCCCACATACGCAGTCCCTCCGACACGACCATGTCCATGTACTGCATACCTTGTATCGCATCATAAGTCAAAGGACCACCGCTGAGTGCCTTATCCGTTTGAAGAATCTCCTCGTACAGCTTGTCCTGCACGTCCCGGTTGACGGTGAGCTCGTAGGCGAGGAACGTTAGACACGTGGAGACGGTATCGAACCCGGCCAGGAAGAAGATCAAACACTGGGCTATCATTTCCAGCTCGGTCATTTGCATACCCTTGCTTGCCTGTGTCTGGCCCACCTCCGACTCCTCGACGGTGGCGAAACCCTTCACCTCTTCACGCTCTTCCGTTTCACGCTGATGCTTGAGCGCACCCTTGCGAGCCTGCATCAGCAGATGAACCATGTCGGGTCGAACAATACCATTGGCATCACGCGTTCGCACCGTATCCTTGATGATCTCCGAAAAAAAGTCTCGCTGTTCACGATCAAACAGATCCAGACCGAATCTGCTCATCAGCTTGGGCAGTAACCGGAAGCCAAGCACACGGAACATCACAATCGGTCGATTGAACGCCATCATCTTCGTACCGTTAACGTAGAAATCATTGTCGGCGTTCTTCAGCGAATCTACCTTGATGCCGAATGCGCACGTGGCGATAACGTCGTTGGCGTACCGCGTAAACACATCCTTCATCTCGTGCTCCCGCGAGCCAGCGCCATTGCTGCGGATCTGCTCCTTATAATACTGCGCCATGTTGCTGCTACACTCCACGATCAACTCAAACATCTGTCGCATCTTACTTCCTGTAAAGGCGGGACTGAGCGTCGCTCGCATATCGCGCCACTTTTGGTCGTTAAGCGACACCAGCGTCTTGCCGAACAGTGCCGTACTGTGTGGATTGTCGTTATTGCCAAACACTGGCCGATGGTTCATGAAGTAGTCAAAGTCTTTCACAGTGATTCGCTTGATTAGCTCCGGATCGCGCACCACAAACATCGGCAGCATTGTGTCCATCATACCGAAGACTCTGTGAAACGGCGCAGAACCGAAAGAATGTTAGTAAGTTGTCAATAGTTCCTCGAAACTGTTTGTTTAATTTTTTTGTTTATTTTAGTTGATGAACATAGTTATGAATCAAGTGATTTGACTAAGAAAAGCTAGTTTAATTTGAAAGAAATCCCATTGGGCCAATCAAACCGAAATCCCACCCTGCATGTTTTCGCGAAAAAAGAAGAAGATCACTTAGCTGCATGATCTTGCGTTCCTTTCATCTCGCTCACATGCACAATGAGATAAAACAACTGCACTGATGGACACACTCTAGCTGCCATGTTACTTGTTACTTACTTCACCAGCGGGTACTTGTTGTAGATGCTGATAACAAAATCGGTGAAAGAAGTCTTCTTCAACAGCAATCGACGCGTACTACCAAACAGTGGCTCGGTAGCTAAGGATGGTATCGGTTTTTCATGGAAATACTTATTTCCCTTCGTAATGTAGTGGTAGATGAGGCCGAGGATGGCTACCAGCGGCACCAGCACCGTTAAATCGATCTCCATCATGTGCTGGAGAGCTTAGTAGGTACCACTTATCAGAGATCACTTGTAGGTCTTGTTGTTGTCTGCTAAATTTTGGCGACCAAACTGTACCACTCTCGTGGCAAGTGGGGTCCCTTTTATACCCGTGCAAACTCACTCACACATATGAGTGCAATTTGTAACGAAAACAGTGATTAGATAAGGACCACTGGGAGGAGGTTGGATTCCAAAAATAGCGCAAATTTTGATCAATCAGAAGCAATTGAGCAGCATGACGAGTAGATTGGCAATCTGGAAAAATGAGGCGCTAGAAAGTGTCATACCAATCCATTCTCGATTCGCTCCGGCATCAGGTGAATATAAATCGGACGTTTACCTTAATAATTTACGATTTTCAATCAATTAAAACAAGTACATTTAGAAAACGTTCTTCAATGTGATCGACGCATATGAAGTATCCTGCGATATAAACAGTTTGCGCACCATACATGTGACGGAGTATTTTGCATACGCACCGGGGAGGCTTTTCTGATGCTTAGGAGAGCTTGGTTGATGCGACGTAGTTCTAAGAGGATGAATCTGAAGATGGCATTGTGTTGGTACTAATTCCATCCATAATTATCGCTCATTAACACAACAATCTGTGAAGCATTGTTTGCGCAAGAAAAGGAGATGAAAGTACGGATCTCTTGTGCAAGTTTGCTTCGACGATACTGGTTACGATGTTGTTCAAATACCTTCAAATTAAGTAATTCTTTCAAACAGCACTTATGGATGATTGTGGTGTCACGAAAGGCAAATGAACTGTTCGGCTTAAATTACTTTATTGTAAATTAAAAATTGCACTTTCTGTCTATTCCCTTAATGCTACTTTATGTTAATACTTTATACCTATTCTCACCAGGCTTGCTTTTGAGGATCTTGCAGCGGAAGATCACTGAGCAGCTTGCTTGCGTGGCCGGAACTCAACAAACACACCCTTTTCGCTGCGCATGCCAGCAAATCCCTTTGCTAGCCGGAGCGGCACTTGCGTGTTCGGTGTGCGTTCGAACGAAAACTCGCGCAGCATGTAGTAGATGATGGCCTTCACCTCCATCAGAGCGAACCGAGATCCGATACAGTTGCGTGGTCCAATGCCAAACGGCAGATATGTGTTGGGATTAATCTTGTCCCGATTTTCCACACTGAATCGCTCCGGATCGAACTTGCTCGGGTTCGGATAGTACTGTGGATCGTGGTGCAGGCCTGCGATCGGGATAAACACTACCGTACCCTTGTCGATGGTAAACTTGAGTCGATCGCCATCATCAACCACATAGTCTCGCACACATAACCGATCGGTGGCAGGAGCAGGAGCCCACATACGCAGTCCCTCCGACACCACCATGTCCATGTATTGCATGCCTTGTATCGCATCATAAGTCAAAGGACCACCGCTGAGTGCTTTATCCGTTTGAAGGATCTCCTCGTACAGCTTGTCCTGCACGTCCCGGTTGACGGTGAGCTCGTAGGCGAGGAACGTTAGACACGTGGAGACGGTATCGAACCCGGCCAGGAAGAAGATCAAACACTGGGCTATCATTTCCAGCTCGGTCATTTGCATACCCTTGCTTGCCTGTGTCTGGCCCACCTCCGACTCCTCGACGGTGGCGAAACCCTTCACCTCTTCACGCTCTTCCGTTTCACGCTGATGCTTGAGCGCACCCTTGCGAGCCTGCATCAGCAGATGAACCATGTCGGGTCGAACAATACCATTCGCATCACGCGTTCGCACTGTATCCTTGATTATCTCGGTGAAGAAGAGTCTCTGTTCCCGATCAAACAGATCCAGATTGAAGAAGTTCATCAGCTTGGGCAGTAACCGGAAGCCAAGCACACGGAACATCACAATCGGTCGGTTGAATGCCATCATCTTCTTGCCATTGACGAAGAAATCGTTTTCCGCGTTCTTCAGCGAATCAACCTTGATGCCGAATGCGCACGTGGCGATAACGTCGTTGGCGTACCGCGTAAACACATCCTTCATCTCGTGCTCCCGCGAGCCAGCGCCATTGCTGCGGATCTGTTCCTTGTAATGCTGGGCCATGTTGCTGCTGCACTCCACGATCAGCTCGAACATTTGGCGCATCTTGCTGCCGGTGAAGGCGGGACTGAGCGTCGCTCGCATATCGCGCCACTTTTGGTCGGTGATTGCAATCAGCGTCTTGCCGAACAGGGCCTCATTATGGGGATCGTCGTTATTGCCAAACACTGGCCGATGGTTCATGAAGTACTCAAAGTCTTTCACTGCGATCCGCTTCAGCAGCTCCGGATCGCGCACCACAAACATCGGCAGCATTGTGTCGATCATACCGAAAACTCTGTGGATAGGGAAAGGAGAACCGAAACGATGTTAGTAGGTTGTCTTAAATCGGAATATTTGATATCAAACTAATAAGACTGTATTTCCTTTCTGATTTCAGGTGGCGTGTTTTGAATAATAGCTTAGTCATGGATGTGAGAACAAGACATTCTTACTACTAAAAACTAATTCGTACATCTGATAAGATTAAATTCGAAGACATAAAGAGGTTTCGAACGTTTTGGAATCTAGATCAAATTAATCTGGCAGTGGTATCATGGACCCCACTTGGACAATGTGGCATCTAGGCTCTATTCCCACTGTTCTAAAGACCACAAATGATCACGTACGACTTTCGCAAAAAAAGGAACGCAACCCGGGCCCGATTGCCCGTTCACTTTATCTCTTTGCCGTGTGGCAAATGTGATAAAACAAATAAGCACTGTCGAACCATCCTTCTTCCCGTTCCGACTTACTTCACCAGCGGGTACTTGTTGTAGATGCTGATAACAAAATCATGGAACGAAGTTTGCTTCATCATCAGCCGCCGCGTACTGCCAAACAGTGGCTCCACCGCCAACGAGGGTATCGGTTTATCATGGAAATACTTATTTCCCTTCGTAATGTAATGATAGATGAAGCCGAGGATGGCCACCAGCGGCACCAGCACCATCAAACTGATCTCCATCCTGCCCCTGGACGTTCTTTTGCTAGGTCACACACTTCAGAGATCACTTGTAGTTCTTGGGAGATGTACGCTTGTGCAAAATTTACCATCCAACTGAACCGTTCCCGTGACATGTGGGGCCTCTTTTATACCTGAACCGGTTTGCACCACGCCGCAAACACCGCAAACACGCACACGAGTGTCGCTTTTTTTTTCAGTAATATGTGCGATTAGATAAGGGACGCTTGAGAGGGGGAGGAAGCTGCGGTCCGGAATTATGCGCCCCGGGAATTGTCAATCAAAACGTACCAGTGTGTGTGGTGGCAGCATGACGGGTAGATTTGTCCGAAAAAAAAAAGAAAACAAAAATCACACGCGAGTTGGTGCGCGTCTCCTCTCGCGTGGGGTGGTGCGCATATGACGGCGTAAGCTTTGTTTACCTAGGCGCTGGCAAGGGGCTGTTTGAATGGGAGGAGGAGGGGGGGGGTTTAGTGGAATCGGTATTACCTTTTGAGGAAATCGGCAATAGCTTTAAGTAAGGGACGAAACGGACGGAAGATGGGGTTCTTTCTCATACTAGTTCAAAATATTAACCGACACTCACCAACACAACGAATCGGGGGGGGGGGGGGGGGGGGGGGGGGGGGTTGGCCAATGATTCTGCCATATCGGCACGATCCATGTTTAAACTGGTTACGACTGGGCACTTGTGAACCGCGGTGTTGTTGATAGATAAAAGTCATCGTAGTGGGGAAGATGTGGGGATATGACTTTTGTTTACCGGTCAGTAGTGCAATGCTGATAACGGCTATCTTTTGCTAGTGGAACACTTTTAATTTCGTTCCGGTAAAGTTACGATCGATTGTCGTGAGCGTGACTTCAAGAGGTCGTTAGGGGAACTTCTTCATCTTGTGATTACTAAAACGTAATTCAATGCTATGAGTATTAGTAAGAAGGATGATATTGAGACGACTGGATGATCCTGAAGCCAATACCGTTTATAGGACGGGATCTGCCTCAATTACCGTCGTGTTAAGGAGTACCAATAGGTCAAGGAACCCCTATAAAAAGAAAATGAATGCGCTTTTCATTGGCCCGCAATCCGCAATTGTGAAGAAAATGAGTCATATTATTACTTCAAGTTATATTTCCACCTGCTTACCATACCCGGTTTTTCAGAGGTTTTTGATAATTTTGGCACACTTTCTTGACTCTTTCGCCCGGAAAGTGATACTTTAGGCGTGCCGGTGATAAAGCTATCGCGTTAGTGAATTCTACTGCACCCTTATTGGATAGGCTCATTCGGAATCCAATAGCAATCGTATACGTGCGGTTGTAATTGATAATCCAATTGGTATCTGTCCATGGAATACACTTCCCGTCACACTAGATTTACCAAACGTACCAGAACCCCTGAAAACCCCTGCAATATTTGTCACCATGCAAGTTTGACATCTCTGCCTTCCTATAAACACCTTTCTAGCATATCGCAACATAATTTCATACCCTTCTGGTGGGCGTTTTACCGTTTTCTGTTTTCCGTTCACAGCATATGTTTGTCTGCTCACTGAATTGTTCAAGTTATGCGCTCAAATCGCTTCCTCTCTAATGTTCTGCCATTTGTGCGTCCTCTCTCAAGCAAGATTCACACAGAGAGGCAAAATGCGTACAGCCGCACGTGTGTGTGTGTGTGTAGTTGTTAGACGATCGAACCAGGAAACCATAGCAATGCGTGAATCCACACACCAACACACACCCCACGCACGTAAAGCGAGGGTGAGCATGAAAGAGACAGTGGGAGAGAAAGAGAATTTCGCTCACGCACTCTAGCGATCGCACGCGGGCACTCCAGTCAGTCGGCTGCACTTGCTCTGCTGCGCGCTTAGGGGTGGAAAGGGCGAAAAAGTGCGAGAGAGCGAGAGAGAAGGCACAGGCGCCCGTGTATGTGTGCAGTGTATGCTAATGCTGCGGGGCGAGAGCGCGCGTGAGCATGATCTCGGCGGCTATGTTGCAGTGTACTGCGCTGCGAGCATGGCACACTGAGCATGGAATGGCAACGGGAGGGAAGGGGAACCCGCAAGAGACAAACCCAGCAGGCGGGCACCCGTACGGCTCTTGCACAGGCCCAAGTCTTCACAATACCGAAAAGGTAGCCGTGCGCGCAACAAAGCAGCAGCACACAGCAGCGGTCGCGGTGCCACAGGGTCGCGTTTCTTGTGGACACAGTTGTTGTTCCAGCAGCAGCAACACATTAGTACTTCGATCCTCGGCAGCAGTAGACTGGGGAACATCCATCGCCCACTGCGTGGAAGTGTGAAGCGGTTTCATTCATTCGCAAACCCGCAACGACCGCAACCGCATGGTTTCTTGTTTGGCGTTGGTGAATTGGTGAAGCAGAATTCAACGACCTTTTGACGTTACTTGAACGCTGCTCGCTTCCGTCCGGTGTGCATCACAAAACGTTTGTGCGCGTGTGAGTGTGTGTGTGTGTGTGTGTTCGGAGTTGCAATCCTTCCACTCCAGGTGTGTGCAGTAAAGTGCATGGTTGCCAGTGTGTGCGCAAGCGCGTATGTGTGTGTGTGTGTGCCTCGGGAAGAAGATCTCAAGACCCAAACCGGGGGAGGCAGCAAAAAAAGTAAGCCAAGTGTAAGCTAGATTGTGTGTTTCATGTGCAAACGTGTTTTGGGGCTGTTTTTCCCGTAGAAGAATCGCTTCGCCCCCCTCCACAAGTGTACCCCAAAGTAGGCTATGAAGGGTGGAATGGTGTCCAGTTCTAGCGCACTGGTCACGTCAGTCACGTACGAAAGCCTTTAAGCGGATTGAGTCTGAAATCTGGCCGTCTAGCGCGCGGAGAGTTGGAGTTCATCCGTTATCGGAAGCTCGGATCTTCGCAACAATCTCCGCAACAAGCGTGAGTGTTCGTGTTGGTGGCGTGGCGGCATCATTCTCTACAAAAACCCGTGCTTCCCTGTTAAGAACGTAGATTGTGCCGACGTTGCCAGCACTCGGCTGTGTTTGTTTGATAAAGCGAACGGTGAAGCGATTGCGTTTGTCGAACGTCGCATCTTCCAGAGCATCGCTGGGAATTAGTGCGCCTGTGATCGTGGAGTTGATCGTGGTGGAGTTGCACCCAAGCATCGATCAACGTAAACTGTCTCGAGGTGGGTAAGTACCTAAGCAACCTTCCCAACTCCAACAACTCCCTCCAGTAGTGTGTAGTAGGTAGAGCAGTGGTGTGTCTGTCGGATGTGTCACCCCCGGGTGAAGTTCAACTCCAAAACCACGGCGCACCGCAGTTGTTCGCTCTCTGTGTGTTTGTTTGTGGGGTTTTGCTGGGTGCCGAGAAGAGAAAACCGATCCATCGAACCGGTTTAGGTTTTCGTAGTTGTTTTTTTCTGTTGTTTTTCTCAGCTCCTCCGGTCCAGAATCAGGTAACAACCATTTACTCTGCCTCTTTGGATGTTGGTGTCTGTCTGTGTGTGTGTGTGTGTGTAATGGTTCCCGAAAAAGACCAGCATGCTGGCAGCCAGGTAGCTTTGAAAGGTTTTGCCAAAATTATTGCCCAATATAAAGGAGAAAAACAGGAAAACCCACAACCCGCGCCCGGGTGAATGGGGAAGCATCGCACACCGTTGCTGCTGCGAACCGAACAATCACTCCGAACCGACCGAGATTTGGTTGGCCAATCTCGCTCGGGTTCGCTGGGCTAACCACCAATGGGGGAGAGCACCGTTGTAACTCACAGGGGATGGTGGGGATCTTTGGTTGTTTTAGCTTTTTTTGTTTGTCTGTTTACTGCCAGACCGTTCTCTCGCACTGTGGCCTTTTCGTTCGCTCCAGAAATATACCCGCAGAAGCCGTGGTGAAGTGTTTGTTTCATGTTATCGTGCAGAACCGCGGAACGGGCGGAACATGATCGCGTTCTCGTCCATGAGCATATCCAACCGAGAGTGTGCTGGTGTTTTCTTAAGGGTTTACTCTCGGGGGGGTTTTTTTTCCTAAGCGAAACGCTTTATCTTGTGAATGGCATCTCGCTCCCAGTAGCGCTCTGGCGCGCACAGAGCATTTCCAAAATGGCAGCAGCAGCAGTACCTCGTGCTGATGTCTTCAAATGTAACGGAAGCCTTCCTCCACCCCTTTGGACACGGAACAAAGTCAGACGGGGAGGGGCAGCAGACAATAGTGTGGAGCTATGGAGATGTTTGTTGCGTAAAATGCTAAAAATCAGGTCAATGAACAGTGTAGGTAGAGGGAGGGGGACTTTCGGACTCGGAAACGAAAGATAGCCGCTTTGAAGTTTCCTAGGCAAAGGTACAACTCCTTCTCTGTGGGTGCGTTATGTCTGTCCCATTGTCTTTGGTTGGTGTGTCTGAACTGCTCTGGTTCAGTTTTTGAATGGTTAGCACCTACAACGTTCTTCGAGGGGAGTGACCTGATGGTGTAATGGTAGAAGCGGCGAGCTTCTGTAAAGAACGGACGTGGTTTGATTCTCCTGCATAAAACCGCGAACGGTCAATGTCGCCAAGAATCACGACACTCCGAAGATCACAGATAGATCTTTCTTAATAGGCTGTTAATGGACTTTGAATTTCTCTTTAGAGTCTGGAGCCTATAGATCCTAGAACTTCTTCATTTGGAAATATCCTCTATCTTTCTACAGGGCGAATTGCCTTTACTTAAGCCTAGATCTCTTAGATCTTTCAGATACCTTTAATACCCTGATAGTACTACTCTATGTCTACAATACATCAACAAGATCCTCTAGATCATCTCTGGAATTTGCTCCGATGGAAATATCATTTGTCTTACTTTCTGTAATTGCCTGATTGCCTCTACTTAAGCCTAGATCTCTTAGATCTATCAGCTTTCTTGGATACCTTTGCACTGCTCTCTGGCTACAGTTTCTCAGCAACATGAATAAAACCCGTCTACATCATTAAAAAAACGTAATGAACTATAAGCTACTACCTTACATTCCTCGCCGAGTTAGCACCTTCCGCTTCGGGCAATCCAATACCTGTGTTGAGATCACCCACCTGAGTTCGATAAAGAGGCAATCGCTCTAACCAGTGTGTGAGTACGCAGTGAATATCCGCGTCTCAGCCCCTAATAAGGTCACCACCATTTGCCAGCTGTGCAAGCCTTAGTCGCGCCATGAGTCACTTGTAGGTCGTACCGGAGAGGTGTCAGCATACGATCTTGACGATCATAAAACAAGAAACACAAGACACTCTCTTTTGCCTCCCGGCATCGATCAAACCGAATTGTCATCATCGCGCGTGGTTTATCCGTTGCCCCGTTGTGAAGGCCATCTCTCCTGCTACGCCTGAGTCATCCCGAGGCATTAATAGCATCGGTTCCAATCTCTGCCCTTTTTGCATCCGCCGTCCACTTTCCCTTTGAAGGCGCATGGTACACAATTTATTATTAGCTTCCGCAAAATTTCCCTTTTTTCTCTCTCTTGCCGGGCTGCGCTAGCTGCAAAGTAAATTGCCCAGATACTGATGGGTTATTAAAAGTCCGAAGCAAACGTATAGAAAACCGCACAGCCCCCGCGCACACAGTGTACAGCACGTGAAGGAAATATAAATGCCTCCCCGCCGAAGAGTATAAAATTATCGTTAAGCAACACAAACATGGAGAGAGGGACCGATAAAAAATACGATACGTGGTGCCTAAATCTGGCCAACAACAGTCACGGAGAAATAAAACGCCAAAAAAGACAACAAAAAAAAATGACAACGGAAGGAAACGGCATCGGAGGCTGTTGTAAAACCCCGTGCGAGGCCTGTTTGAGATTCGGCTGCATGTAACGCTCTTTTTTTTTGGGGATTATTTATTTGACGTTGTACCTTTTTTTTTTGGTTGCATTTACTTGCTGCTCGCTGTGGCCCCCATCTCAGTTTTGAGCGCTGTATTTAGATTAGGGCCAACACTTTTCCCTCTCCCAGCGTAGCCGCGCACCTCCCTCTAGTACACGGCACGGCGAAACTAGGCCACGCGGAACCGGGTTTATGATGCGCGCGAGCATAAAATCGGCCCCACTCGGTGGGGTTTGTGTGCTGCTGCTCTGGCGCTAAGTTGTATCTGTCGTGTGTCGGCGGTCGGAGTGGGGGAGCAGCGGGGAGGAAGGTGATAAGAAAATGTAATAACCCTACCGCTCACAAAGAGGACGACATACATGCGCGGACGGGTTGGGATTGTAAGAATGTTTCCTTCCGATTGCTTTCTTTTTGATTGCCCCACCGTCGTGGTGTGATGGGACGATAGAGGGAAAAGGTGCAATTGCAATTGCATGTGTGGTTGTTTTATATCAAATCATACAGAGAAGTTCATTTTTTAAGCTTTCCGGGTACGAAATTGAGACATGTTTAATGCAATACTGAATGAAAACGCATTCAATGTGTGATGAACCGAAGCGTTTTTCATTCACTTTTATTGAGCCCGGATGCCCACGCTCGGAGCTCGAAAATAAGTGAATAAGAAAGTAGATTTACCCATAATCAATGCCATATTTTCTCTTTTTCTTAATGCTTTTTCCTCTACAATTGAGCAATTTTAATCTCAATTTTCTCTCTCAAAAACCAACATTTTCTTGCCTGAAATAACTCATCGAAACGTTTTCGAATTTCATTCTTTTTGAATGATCTTACTTACTGGAGGGGGAGTGCTTTTCCCCGTTGTCTGCTCCCCCTCCCGGCGGTGTGTGTGTGCGCAATCGGGGTTGGCGCAAAAGGTGCGTGCGTATAGCAAATTCGCTGCACTCCCAAGGACGCGCAGTTACACATATATTACACACGGCGTCGTTGCACACCCAAGTTGATGTTGGTAAAATGGAAGCAGCAAAAAAAAAAACAAAAAAAAAACAAAACAGTAACGTAAGAGAGACAGCAGCAGCGGCGGTGGTGTAAAGCAGCAAACTGCAACCGTTGTTCGGTGTACCGGGTGGGTTTTTGGTGTTGTAGGCCTGCGCGCGCCCGGCCGTTTGTTGCATGGCGTGTCGCGAAGCCAAAATTAAATTCAAGGTTCTCTCTTTCTTTTCACCATTCGACACACAAACACACACACACACACACACAGACAAGTACAATCTACGGGCAAGCACCCCCTTCTCAAGGTGCGCGACGGTGGGAGGAAGGGTAAGTTTTGCGTAATTGCATTTTGGGCATATTATTTCGTTTTTTTGGGGTGTTTGTCACCACCGCAAACGTTTCCTTTAGGGCCCGCATAACAACACCAGCCTAGCAAACGTGTCGCACGTTTGCAAACAGGCACTGCCTGTCCCCTCCCTGAACGACACGCTTATCTGTGTTGTAGGGTTTTTGGGGGGGTGGACCGCTTTGCCACCATTTGCTACCTTCACTGGCAACCAGCTACCTCCAATGCTAAGGAGGTTATTAGTTTATGCTGGCAAAAGCCATGCCCGAGCGATGATGAATCGCGCACTGTGAGTGGGAAAGCATCACATTTCAATGAGCAACAAAGGGAGAGGCGGGCAGGAAAAGGAGTCATTGTAGGGAAAGAAAAGTGCATCGTAGTGACACCGGCTGACGTGTTCGTTTTACAGGCCTTCCCGATCATATGTTTTGTGACGCATCTTTCCCCAGTCGGCGATCGATCCGGTTGTGATTCATGGTTTTTGGTTGCAATCTGAAGCCTCTTTTACGCCTTTTTGAGGGGAATTTTGAAGCCAGTGACGGAGGAAACAGGGGAAATTCAACTAAAAATAGATTTTGAACTATCAATAGAGGTTCGTTCGAAGATTGAGCTTCAAAAGTCCATATTTAATCGAGTGGCGAGTGAATTGTTTATTTGATTTAACTTTCACATAACTCTTGCGCCGGTGCAGAACGTCCCGCGAACGAGGTCAGCCAGTGCCAGAGCGATTCGTTGTTTGCCATTTCGTTGCGCGCCTAAACCTTCTTTCCCCGTCGGCGTTTAAGATCAGGCCCGGAGAAAAGAAGCCCCACATAAAAGGGAAAACGGGGAAAAATGCATTAACCACGTACACAGCACACTGGGGGCGATAGAGTAGTCAAAGCCCCTCGGTAGGTGCTAACACACCAAACCTTTACGCGAAGTAAGTGCGAGTGGTGGAAAGAGAACCTGCGGATGGGCACAGTGGGAAGAAAAAAGCCTCCAGCAAAGGAAAAACAAAACTTGCTCGGGTGAAATTTGCACCACACCTTCGCTCCCTTACCGTACCAACGGTACCGTTACGGGGGCCCGCTCTGGGTGAGCTTATGATTATTTTTTGTCCTTCTCCCTTCTCCCATTCTGCCCGTTGGGTGAAAGACAACCCTGCGCACCATATGCCACCGCACGAGAGCCTTCTTAACTCACCTTCCTCCAACGCGCCGCCACCGTTCTGGACTGGTCTGTCTTTCCGCGCTTTTCGCGAACCCTCTAGCCCATAATAGGCCTTTTTATTATGCGCTGCGTCCATTCATCCATCCCGTCCAGCGATACAGGAAGGACAGCTCGATGATTATGCCAATGTTCTGCCCAATTTCCGCCATTCATTAAGCTGCTGGTGGAGGGAGGATGGTGGTGCTCGCTCCCTTCGAACCCCACAAACGCAATAGGTGCTAGAATTTACCGAAATACTCATTTCCGGTCAGGAAAAAAGGGGTTCAACAGAGGAAGAGAGAAAAAAAAAAGCTCGAAAAGCACGCGCCGGGTTCGTCGCTTGTGGACAAATCAAATCGTTCTTCGTTGGTACGTGATACGCATGCGACTGGAGGAGAGGGCGTAGAGTAATCGACTAA
Source organism: Anopheles merus (assembly GCF_017562075.2). Taxonomy (NCBI): domain Eukaryota; kingdom Metazoa; phylum Arthropoda; class Insecta; order Diptera; family Culicidae; genus Anopheles; species Anopheles merus. The sequence continues at coordinate 37,825,757 of NC_054085.1, read as the reverse complement.
CGGGGGTTCGTTTTGTATTCCGTGGACTACGGGTTGGGGTTAATAGGATTTCGTTGTAGGCTCCAGGAAACAGGAAAGACTCAGACTCGACGACATTGCTGCTAGATGGTGTCTTTATTCAATTCGTGTTTTGTTTTTTGCTCTTTTAATTTTGCAATCAAGACACATCTGTTTGGCTGTTATTGTCATTACATACATATTTCAAGTAAGTGTATGTGTGTTGTAAATAGGCACACATTTATTAAAATAGAACAAAATCACTCTTTGTACATTTTTTTCACTTTTGTAAATTCCACAAACGTGTAAAACCGTAAAAGAACCAACCCGAGCGTGACAATGGTACGGGAGTGCGTCAGGGGCGAAATCAAAAAAAAAAGAACCCCCTCCTCCCCTCAAATGCATATGCAACTCTGCACACACGTACGGTACGGTCTTTTTCGTTTCGCTGCCATCATTGTTGCACAAAGTGTACACTTCACTGGCCCCACGGGGCCCCGGCAAGAACTCGGCTCGCGTTTCATGTTTTCTTTCGACCGGGCGTCATCCCCGTACCACCCCTTAGGCTAGCGCTAGCCAGACGGCACACCACCGTGTCCCGCTCGTGCCTGAAATAATTTCCTGTTACGGTTCAGTGTGTTTTCGGTCTCGGAGGCAAGCGAGCGACACATACCGTTTCGAGGGGCCCCGCAATGCACTACTATTAGGCGGAGAGTCGAAGGGGGCAAACGATGGGGTTGAAATTCATCCCCAAGCATGGCGGGCTGAAGGTGAAGTTGAAAATGGTAAAATGTTGTGCAGCTGTCTCCGGCCGCCGTTGTGGTTGCGGCGGGAAAAAGCCTCTCAACCGAACCGTAGCCGCGCGATGTGGAAAGCGAAGGTGTGTGTGCATCGCGCACAACACACCATTGTCCATTATTCTGGCCGTCGCCATCACCATGCACTCCGCGTACGTGGAATGGAAAATCGACCGGCATCGATCGATTGAAACACAGTAAAAAAAGATGGAAAACGCTTCACCCCATCATCATCATCATCATTCAACAGATATTAGAAACGATCGATTTCGTTATGATGAAAATTCGGTTGGCTCGATCGTCGTGAACCCGCTCCTCACCGAGAAGCAAAAGGGAAACTGTCTGCCTGCCAAACAAAGCAAAAAAGCAAAAGGAAAACTGCTCGTTACGATGGCGCTTTAATTGATCGCGATTTCACGATATGATTGGAGCTTTCTTCTCAACACATGTTGTTGATTTTTCTTTCCCCCCCGCTCTGTCGTTGCCCAGATATGTCATACATTATTCCATCGCAATGGTAATGTAAAATGATCATTTATTAAGATCAATGAACCGTTTCGACAGTGCGTCGGTTTCGATGGGTAATTTTTGGAATGGTTTTGCTTTTCTTCCTTCAATCGAGTCGCGAACCATTTCCGCGTTTCCAACCCGCGTGCACCTGAGTGGAGTGTAATGTTTGTGCTTGAATTGACATTGACATGGTTTCTGTGTGTGTGTGCGAGAGCGACAGAGGGAGAGACAGAGGGAGAGACGTTAGCATTACAATGTTTTTGCAATAACTCTTATATTTTAACATTGAGTTTCTCTTTTTTCGTTTTTCTATTTCAGAACTAAAAGCAATCTCCTCGTCGAACGATGCGCGCTAACGCACCGGCGGCCAACCTGACGCAGCAGGAAGTGATCGGTACGGAACGTGGCTACAATATAGCACCAGTGTGCGAATCGGCCCGGTGCTAACGTGTCGAACGGGTTAGGAACTACCTCAGAACTTTGCAAACATCTACCGCCCACGGGGCAGAGCAAAACACAACATCGCATCCATGTTACCGCCCAACCGATGGAGGAAGCTGTAAATCATCTTACAAATTCACAATCAACAGCCAAAACGATGGCGAACGATGGTGGTGTCATCCCGGAGTACTGTACGCTGCCGCGACCGGCGGCTCGAACCCGGCCAGACCCAGCCGAGCATCAGCACGTCCCGGGCTGGCGTGCAACGGGCGGTGACCACTTCTACACACTACGGCCGAAACCCGCCCCAGCGATGGGTGGTGTGGGCGGTCGTATAAAACCCACCGCCGCTGGCAGCAGCTTCCGGAAGGTACCGACCGCGGAAGATCTGGCCGAAGAATCGCCGAACCGGAACCTGCTGCTGTACGAGCAGAACATGAGCACGTTCGAGAACTTCTGCGAGCGGCGCAACAGTGAGCGGCAGCTACAGCAACAACCACATCAGGCGCAACAGGAGGATCAGGAGGAGGAGGAGGATTCCGGTCAGCTGGCGCCGGAAAGTTTGGGCAACTTTTGCACGCTGCGAAAGGGACGGCGCACGCGCAGTGGAGCCGACGTGCGACGGGAGAAGGGCCCGTTCGGTGGGGCGTACTGCACGCTGAAGAAGAAAAAGCTGCAGCTGAATAGGAAATTTGTGGAAAGCTTCCTGGAGGACCCGAACGCGAAGGTGGTGGACTATCTGTCCGAGCTGGACGCGTACCTGGACGAGATGGACGGTGGTGTGGACGAGGACGACGCAGATGATGATGATGAGGTGGCGACGGCGATGAGTGATGACAGTGACAGTGCTAGTGCGGGGAGTGAGGATCGCCACGCCAGCGAGACGGTGCTGCAGCTGGCCAGTGAGTGTCAGAACGGAGGCAAGCGGGAAGCAGAGCAAGTGGGTGAAAGTTTACAGTATTATCAACCGAGCGAGGTGCGACGGCGGGCGGCGGCCGGTGAGGCTAGTGAGAGTGGTGTGTCGTTTGGTGAGCTGTACCAGGAGGATCGCATCAAGTTCGGTGACATCAAGCATTTCTGCACGCTGCCGAAACAGAAACGGACGCAGTTTTTGAACGCGTTCCGGCGCGGTGCGTCCCTGCGCAGGTCGGTCGTTGGTCCAAAGCCGACGAACGATGACGGTGAACGGAGAGCTCAGCACAATCTCGAAAGGAAGACGGTGACGGGTGATGAGCGAACGGAGAGCAGGCACAATACTGATGGTGAGTACTTTAATTTCCATTTGTGGGTTGGGGGGGTTCGTCGCTTAGCAATTCTTGGACACAAATAACAGATGTGTGCAGCAAGCTGTGCCATGATACTTTTGCGCTGTCATCTTTCGCTCCCAAAAATCCGTTCCGCAGCTTGCATCATAGCAAGCTAGGCTAGGTTAGTGTAAGTGTACCAACGCCAGCGGTACTTGTTTTTCGAGGGTGGTTTTCAGGAAAAGTACTGTTAGCAACAACAACAACAACAACAAAAAACATGGAAGAACACCTGCTCTCCTCTTCGTCGGCCGAGTTTGAAGCGCTCAGCGAACAACTGGCCGAGCTGGAGGAGCATCAGCTCACGATCGCCGAATCGGACCGGGCGGTAGCAACGCTCGAAGCGAAAATTGCCCTCCGCCGGCTGAAATCGGGAAAATCCCGCATCGCCCCGATCCCGTTCGCCCACTTCAAGGCGTACTGTCTCGACTGGGTGCGGAAGTGCGAGACGGCCACGGAGAAGGTGCGCTTCGAGACGCGCGCCCTCGAGCGGCAGAACGCGGACCGCTGCGCGCTGATCGAGCAGAAGCGGCAGAGCGTCGGCAGTGACGCACTGCGCGTGCATCTGGAAAGCTTCGCGATCGAGCGGCTGGTCGGCGAGCGAGAGCTGCGGGCGGCCCAGCACACCGACTACGAGCTGCGCCGGCTCGGGGCGGAAGTGAAGCGCGAGATGGTGATGGAGAAGCTGGCCCTGTTTGACGCTACCCAGCGCCACGGTCGGCTGCGCGGCGATGTCGACCAGTGGACTGGCAAGCTGGAAGCGCTGAAGGCGAACATTGAGCGGGTCGAGCGGGAGATCGAGTCGCTGGAGCAACAGAACGAAGAACTGACCGCCCGATTGCGGCAGTATCGATTGCCAACGGTGCAGGATATGGCTAACCAGGCGGAGGAGCTGTGCCAACTGCAGGCCGAACTGTTTGGGCGCGTGAAGAAGGGCATACTGGAGGGCAGCATAGTTGTGGCAGCGGGGGGCAAGGGCGGCGAGCAACTCGGAGCGGGAGACGCACCAATTTGCTAGAGATAATTCGGTTAAACTCAATTGACCTAAATTAATCGCGCGAGCGTGCACACACAAGGGGTGAATACGCGGACCAAATTCAATAAAGTAAACCATTCGTCAGGCGCAATACCAGTGCTGCTGTGCCGCCGGGCTTTAATCGGATTCGGTTCGTCACGATCGGTGCAAATTCTGCGGCGGTGGCGGCGGCTGTTGTCGCCCACGAACGAAAGGGTTTGCCTTGAGTCACCGGAGCAGAGAGACTAGACATTCGAAATGGCTTGCAACCATTGATCGTCGTTAGCATGTTAGCAATGCTTATTCTTGCGCGCGCGACTTCGTGTCGCATAATAAGTGAGGTTAGCGTAGATCTCGTTAGGCAGACGGTGCCCCCGCTTTACCGCAAGAACACGCTTTACCATTTCCGACATGAAGTATACGTTGTCTGGCGTACTCGAGCATATTAAGTAACGTGTGGTTTGAACAGCGAGAGTTGTAATTAATATACCCTTGACTGTGATGTCCTGCCGAAAGAAGCAATATGAAAAAATAGAACACGATGAGTCATATTTCATTTGCGTACATTTTGTGTCTTCTTGAAGTCTACGAGGCGTCGAGTGATTTTGTTATCGTAGAGCGCAGTAGACGCAACAGAATGACTGTGTCAATGTACTCGAAATCGATTAATTGGCTCTCAGACCAAATGCTCGTTGCATCAGACACAATTAATTGTCGGAAGGAACTGGAACGCGTCTCAAGTATCAGATAAATAGACGAGTACTTACTGTTCTTGAGTTGAGATTCCAGAGAATTTCCTTTTCATAACAGTAGAAATAGTGAACAAGCTTTGCAATTGTTTTGCAACTACGATGTTTTATTTTGCACATAGTCGCATACAAGCATTAAAAATCCTTGGCACATAACGTTAGTAAAGTTATAGATAGTAAAGCAATGGGATGACTACATAACTCAAGATTACTTTTAACGTTTTCGACGCTATCGTTTTCTTGGTTTGTCAAATTCATCCATTTCGATAATTATTTCGATAACATTCATACATGTTTAATTAGGGATAGTATATGTATTTCCGTATAAAAGAGGAAAATGAAACGAGTGTAAAAATGTATCAATTCTTCATCCTTGGATTAAACTTCAGGTACATGCCATTTTCCGGTTTCAGTGGGGAGAATCCTTTTGCTAGCTTAACTGGAACTGAGGTACGCTCGGAGCGTTTAAGCTCATAGTTCAACAGTATATGATACACGATGGCCTTCACCTCCATCAGAGCGAAGCGCGACGCTATGCAGTTGCGTGGTCCTATCCCAAAGGGAAGATATGCTCCGAGCGGAATTTTATGCTTATTCTCATCGTTGAAGCGTTCTGGATCGAAGCGATCTGGATCTGGATAAAAGCGAGGATCATAATGCAAACCAGCAATCGGGATAAACACGGTAGCACCCTTCGGTATAACAATGTCTGGATCACCAGGAATAGTGTAGTCTTGGTTGCACATTCGATCGGTACCGGGTGATGGTGACCACTTGCGTAGCGTTTCCGATACAACCATATCGAGATACCGCATGCCCTGCAGAGCATCGTAGGTGAGCGCTTTGCCATCCAGTGTCTCGCTAACTTGTTGGATCTCCTCGTACAGACGCTGCTGGATTTCCGGTGCTAGCGTCACTTCGTACAGCACAAATGTCATCGATGTTGCGATTGTGTCGAAGCCAGCAAGGAAGAACAGCAGACACTGAGCTATCATTTCATTCTCGCTGAGCTTCACCATATCCTCCGGAAGAATCTTCTGCTCATTGGACTCCTTTGCTGTTGCAAAACCATCCGTTTCCTCCGATTCTTGCGGTTGATATCGTAGCTGACCCTTGCGAGCTTGTATGAGCAGATGGATCAAATCGGGTCGCACAATGCCATGCTCTTCTCGCTCTTGAACAGACTGCCTAAACATTTCGGTGAAGAACTGTACGTGTGTGCTATCGAATATGTCCATCTGCAGTCGTGCCATTAGCTTGGGAAACACTTGATATCCCATGATCTTGAGCGCCACCTTAAGTCGGCTGAAGTTGGACAAATCTTTGCCATAGCGAAAGAATACATTATCTTTGTCCCGGAATGAGTTGACGTGCACACCAAACGCGCAAGACGCTATCACATCGTTTGTGAAGCGGATGAACAGATCTTTCACTTCACATTCACGCCCGGTTGGGTGTGCAAGGGCCTGTACCATGTTGTCGCTGCACTCCAAGATCATGGCGAACATCTGGCGCATCTTGCTGCCGGTAAACGTGGGACTAAGTGTGGTCCTCACATTACGCCACCGTTGACCAGTAAGATTAAAAAGTATTTTCGAGAACATGGCAGTAGAGTTGGAAGAGTTATCTGCCTTCATTATTGGTCGATGGTTGATAAAGTGATCGAAATCCTTCACCGTGATCTGCTTGATCAGCTCCGGATCGCGAACGACAAACATCGGCGTAAACATCTCGAACATACCATACATTCTGGAAAAAAACAAGAAGATAAATAAAAAGATATAGTGCTGAAATATACTACGCATAATATACTACACATACTCACTTTGCATTCGGGAATCGTTCGTAGTTTGAGCGAACAAATTCGCTGAATGAAATTTGTTTCAGTAAAAACTGGCGACTGCTACCGAAAAGAGGTTCCACTGGCAGGCAGGGTATGGGGTATTTCTTGAAGAAATCGTTGTTGTGTGTGAGGTAAACGTATAGTGCCACCAGCACCGATACGATTCCAATCACGTACACTAAGTTTATCTCCATTTTGAATCACTTTGAAGAAGATCACTCCAGGACTTCTGTTTTGATCACATTGGCTATGCTGGAGCTGAGTCCCAAAAGCTTTTGGAAAGAAGAAATTAATCATGTGATTGATCATTTTATCAGAATTTTAATGCTAAGGTTAATAATTTAGCATTTAGTTGCTTTGCTCAAAGTCATACATATAATAATATAACAATAATGTATGCAATATTCCAAGAAAGTAATACTTCCATTTTATTTGTAATATCGTCCTTAATACAGAAAGTTTCACATAATTGTGCAGATTCGTTTTGTGTTTTACCTTTCACCTAATAGCATTCATTTTATTTTAAATTGTGCCGTGATATGCAACAAAGCCAAACTAACTTTATGCTACCTGCCGTGGACTCAGCTGGAGATATATGCCCTTTTCTGCGCTAGTAGAGGCGAAACCTTTCGCGAGCTTCAAAGGTACCGGTGTACGTTCGGAGCGCTTAAACTCATAATTCCGTAGCAATTGATACACGATGGCCTTCACCTCCATGAGAGCAAATCGGGAAGCAATACAATTACGTGGTCCCAACCCAAAAGGCAGATATGCTCCCAGTGGTATCTTATGCTTATTCTCATCGTTGAAGCGTTCTGGATCGAAGCGGGTTGGATCGGGGTAGATGGCCGGATCATAATGCAAACCGGTAATGGGGATGGACACGATGCATCCTTTTGGTATAATAATGTCAACATTCGGAGTCACATCAGTCACCTTGTAGTCTTGGTTGCACAGTCGATCAGTAGCAGGTTGTGATGGCCACTTTCGCAGCGTTTCGGATACAACCATGTCCAGATAACGCATACTTTGCAAAGCATCATATGTGATTGACTTTCCATCTAGTGATTCTGACACTTGTTGAATCTCCTCGTACAAACGCTGCTGGATTTCGGGATCTAGAGCTACCTCATACAGAAGAAAGGTCATGACAGATGCGATTATATCAAAGCCAGCTAGGAAGAATATCAGGCACTGAGCTACCATTTCATTCTCGCTGAGCTTTACCATATCTTCTGGGACGACCTTCTCATCATTGGATTCCTTCGCCGTTGCAAAACCTTCCACTTCCTCGTGGTCTGTTGGTTGATATCGCAGCTTACCCTTATTAGCTTGCATCAGCAGATGGATCATGTCCGGACGAACAATGCCATGCTGCTCCCGTTCCTGTACCGACTGTCTGAACAGGTCTATGAAAAATTGTACATGTTCGCGATCAAAAATATCAATCTCTAGCCATGCCATCAGCTTCGGGACCAGTTGGTACCCCATAATTTTGAGAAATACTTTTAGCCGGCCAAAATTCGTGATGTCCTTGCCGTAACGATAGAACACGTTTTCCTTGTCTTGGAACGAGTTGATGCGCACTCCAAAAGCACAGGACGCTATCACATCGTTCGTGAAACGTATGAAGAGATTCTTCACTTCAAATTCCTGTCCGGTGAAGGTTGCAAGTTCTTTTATCATATTCTCGCTGCACTCCACGATCATGGTGAACATCTGACGCATCTTGCTGCCCGTGAATGCAGGACTGAGTGTGTTCCGTACGTTACGCCACCGCTGACCGTTGAGGTTGAATAGTACCTTCGTGAACATTATAGACGAATTGCTGGAACTTGATCCATCTCCCGGTAGTATCGCACGATGGTTGACAAAGTGATCGAAATCCTTCACCGTGATCTGCTTGATCAGCTCCGGATCGCGTACGACAAACATAGGCGTTATCATCTCGAACAAACCGAAAATTCTGCAACGAATAACGAAATGTTTCGAACCTGGACATATGCTTCGAACTGACAACAACATCATACTCACTTAGCATTCGGGAACCGTTCGTAGTTTGAGCGAACAAAGTCATGCAACGAAATTTGCTTAAGTAATAATTTACGATGGCTACCAAACAGAGGTTCCACCTGCATGCATGGTATAGGGAAACTCTTGAAGAAGTTGTTATTGCGCGTCAGGTACACGTATAGCGCCACCAGTAGCGATACGATTCCAATCACGTACGCTAAATTTATTTCCATTTTGAACATCTTTGGATAAGATTTTTCCACAATTCGTTTAATGTCTTTGTAAGCACTAATTATGAAAGATTTCCATCAAAACTGAAAGAGAAGATGAGTTTTATTATCATCAAATGACGAGTACTTCAATACTTTAGCACACAAATAGTTAACAATGTAAACGTCATGTCGGATAATACTTTTACTGTATTGCCCATTACTTTTCAATATTACATTAATTTCAAGTATAATAACGTTTGGTGAGTAAAAAGAGACATGAGATTCAATATATTTCAGTCATTTGTGAACTCAACATTTGTAAAATCATGTGCGAACTTTAATTAGTCCTCCGTGGACTTAGCTGCAGATATATTCCCTTTTCTGACCTTAACGGTGTGAACCCTTTTGCCAGCTGTACCGGTACTGGTGTGCGATCTGTGCGCTTAAACTCATAATGCAGCAGCAAATGATACACAATGGCCTTCACTTCCATCAGCGCAAACCGGGAAGCGATGCAATTGCGTGGTCCTATCCCAAAGGGAAGATATGCTCCGAGCGGAATTTTATGCTTATTCTCATCGTTGAAGCGTTCTGGATCGAAACGGTCTGGATCGGGATAAAAGTGTGGATCATGGTGCAGACCAGCAATAGGAATGTTCACGGTAACTCCTTTGGGTATTATGATCTCTACATTATCACGCTCATCAGTTATCCTAAAGTCCTGGTTGCACAGTCGATCGGTAGATGGAGCTGGGGGCCACTTTCGCAGTGTCTCCGATACAACCATGTCCAGATAACGCATACCTTGCAGAGCATCGTAGGTGAGCGATCCTCCGCCCAGCGACTCTGACACTTGTTGAATCTCCTCGTACAGACGCTGCTGGATTGCGGGTGCTAGCGTTACCTCGTACACAATGAACGACATCAATGTAGCAATTGTATCGAATCCAGCCAGAAAGAATATCAGACACTGAGCTACCATTTCACTTTCACTAAGCTTCACCATGTTCTCTGGGATGATCTTCTCTTCGTTCGATTCCCGTACCGTTGCAAATCCTTCCACTTCCACACGATCTGTTGGTTGATAGCGCAGCTTACCCTTGCCCGCTTGCGTGAGCAGATGGATCATGTCCGGACGAACGAGACCATGCTGCTCCCGTTCCCGAACCGACTGTCTAAACAGCTCTGTGAAGAATTGTATATGCTTCCGATCGAAAATGTCAATCTCCAGCCGTGCCATGAGCTTCGGGAACATCTGGTATCCCATCATCTTAAGAAATACCTTTAGTCGACCAAAGTCCGTGAGATCCTTTCCATAGCGAAAGAAAACGTTTTCCTTGTCTCGGAACGAGTTGATGCGCACACCAAAAGCACAGGATGCAATGATATCGTTTGTAAACCGTACGAAAAGATCCTTCACTTCACATTCCTGCCCGTTGGCGGTTGCTAGTGCCTGTACCATGTTCTCACTGCACTCCACGATCATGGCAAACATCTGGCGCATCTTGCTGCCGGTGAATGTGGGGCTGAGCGTGGTCCTAACGTTACGCCATCGCTGGTCGTTAAGGTTGAACAGTACTTTCGTGAACATAACGGACGAGTTGGGCATTGAACTATCTGCTTTTATCAATGGGCGATGGTTGATAAAGTGATCGAAATCCTTCACTGTGATCTGCTTGATCAGCTCGGGATCACGAATGACAAACATCGGCGTTAACACCTCAAACATTCCAAATATTCTGAAAAAATTAACGCTTTGTTAGGAAAACAACAACAGAAGAGTGGCGAGCGCGTTACTCACTTTGCGCCTGGGAATCGATCGTAGTTAGAGCGGACAAAATCATTGAATGACATCTGCTTGAGCACTAACTGACGACAGCTACCGAAAAGTGGTTCCACTGGCAGGCAGGGTATGGGGTATTTCTTGAAGAAATCGTTGTTGTACGTCAGGTAGATGTACAGCGCCACCAATAGGGATACAATTCCGCCGACGTATAGTAAATAAAACTCCATTTTGAAGAAGATTCCTGTGTCGAATGATAGCTACTTCAAATGCTTTGTTGATGAATGTAGGACGATCACCAAAATTCGTACGCTGTAGTCAACGCGTTCTGTCAGACTAGCGCCACACACTCACTCTCCAGGCACTCAATTTGATGATGACTATTAATTGAATCATTTCCTATGACCTTCTGGGATGAGTGAGATGAGTCCGCACATACATACAACCGCATCTACCGGCTACCGTCAATGGTTGCAAATTAAACGCAAAATGAATAATTAAACCATCTCCGGGCGAGCGCGCGCACACGGCTCGCCTCAATCGTTGAGAATGGTTCTCGCGCGTAACGCCTTGTTGGTTAATAACGCCATATCTTATCGTACGCCGATGACTACACACAGTTCAGGGAGTTCAATCAATTACTGCTACCGATAGGCGTACACACCTCAAATTTCCCTTTCCACGTACACATACACTTCCCACGCCTGGTTGTCATTAATAACCCGCACAGAGAGACGCTTCGCTCGACAGACTCTAAACTTCTTCAAAGTCATCCAACGACAATCAAGCTGTGACGATGTGTGTCTGTCTGAGCAGTTGATTTAGTTTACTGTGTGACTCGACATTTAACAAGACAATTTGACAGTGGAAGATAATGTATTGTTGGATATCGTCCCTTTTTTAACAGAAACCTAAGATAAGCTTAGGTCCTATTTCCTGAACTGAAGGCAAAACCTCGCCGAGAGGGCATCCTACTATCGACCAGTTTAAATGAGGTTGAAGCGATAAAAACGCCTGATAAGCTTATCCCCTGTGAAGGCTTTGCGGTTTATTTTTAAATATTCAATGCCCTGGGTCAACCAGACTGTGGAATAAAGCACAAGCGAAACTTGAAATTCCTTCCCAACATAAAAGAACAGCTGATAATGTGCTTCTTGTGATAACGTAGTTTATTGGTAACGCTTTTTCGCTCGTACACTGGCCGCTTTTTTCGTCCCCTATTTGGCAACCTCACGGGGCTTGAACCGAATCCAGATACCTTTTTCGGCGGCCAGCACAACCGGACTGTTCTTCAGCCGCAGCGGCACCTGCGTTTGTTCGCACCGCTCGAACGTGAAGCTTTTCAGCAGATAGTAAATGATGGACTTAACCTCCATCAACGCAAAGTGTGATCCGATACAGTTGCGCGGTCCTACGCCAAACGGCAGATACGCTCCCGGGTTGATTTTGTGCCGGTTTTCCTCGCTGAACCGCTCCGGGTCGAAGCGCTTCGGATCGGGGAAGTACTTCGGGTCGGAATGTAGGCCCGCTACCGGTACCATCACCGTGACTCCCTTTTCGATCTTGAACCGCAGCCCCTCGCCATCGTCGAACGTGTAGTCCCGGTTGCAGTACCGATCGACCATCGGGGCCGGCGGCCACAGACGCAGCGACTCCGACACGACCATGTCCATGTAGCGCATACCCTGGACCGCATCGTACGTCAGCGGTTTCCCGTCGAGCCGCTGGTCGATCTCGGCGATCTCTTCGTACAGCCGCTCCTGCACCTCCCGGTTGCGCATCAGCTCGTACATCAGGAAGCCGAGCGCGGTCGAAACCGTATCGAACCCGGCCAGGAAGAACAGGAAACACTGCGCCACCAGCTCCTTCTCGGTCCATTCGCGCGTGATGGCCTTCTTGCCGACGGCCGACTCGTGCACCGTCGCAAACCCGGCATCCTTCACGTCCGGCTCGTCCTCCCGGTGGCTCAGCGCACCCCGCTTCACCTGCATCAGTATGTTGATCATGTCGTTCCGCACGATGCCCTTCTCCTCGCGCACCTTCATGTTGTCCAGTATCATCGCGTGAAAGTGCCGGCACATCTCCTTGTCCATCAGCTCAATGTCGAGCTTCAGCATGACGCGGGGCATCATCATGAACAGCATGAAGCGAATCGACGGCCAGAACGAGCTGAAATCCAGCAGCTTCTTGCCGCGGGTGTAGAAATCGTTCTCCCGGTCGGCGAACGAGTTCACCCGTATGCCGAACGCGATCGACGCGATCACATCGTTCGCGAACCGCGAAAAGATGTCCTTCATCTCGTGCGCCTGCTTCGACTCGTCCTCCCGCGCCTCCTTCAGCAGATGCTCCACCATGCCCTGGCAGCTGTCCGACATCAGCTCGAACATCTGGCGCATCTTGCTGCCGGTAAAGGCGGGGCTGAGCGTTGCGCGCATATCGCGCCACTTTTGGCCCCGCAGCATGAACAGCGAGTTGAGGAACATGTTGTCCGAGTGGCCGATGTCGCTCTCGTTCGGCAGGAATGGGGTGTGGTCGGTGAAGTAGTCAAAGTCCTTGACGCCGATCTGCTTCACACAGTCCGGATCGCGCAGCAGCACGTTCGGTGTGAGCAGATCGTACGCACCGATCACTCTTGTTTTGGCGTAAAATAGGGGTAAACGATCGTGTATTAGCCCAAGCTCGGAGCTTCTTTTTCTCGATTTTTCTCCTTCTCTTTTTGTCCCTCAAAGATCACTTACTTTGCATCCGGATGGCTGTAGTACAGTGCCTCGATGTGCTGGATCATGTTCCGGCGCCGCAGCATCATCGGAGCGGAACTACCGAGCAGGAAGGTGGGCTTTAGATGGGGGTACGGTTTGTCCAGGAAGTAGCGGTACCGGTTCCGCACGTAGTAGTACAGCAGGGCCAGAATCGTGGCAATCGCTGCCACCGTCACCATGTCGAGCGCCATCGTGCTGCCGACTCTTCACCTAAAACTGAAACTCTGATGCCGGTGCCGGTGCGAGTGAAAACGCTTTATGAATGCGATTGTGAGTGCTCTCCGAAACCCGGGTCAGCTTGTCTGCGTCGTTCCGGGACGCTAACGGGGGGGGGGCAAGATAAGATTAGAACACACTCCATTACACACTTGTAAACCCAACACCAACCACCCGAGTGTATCTCTCTATACTGCCGAGCACGCCATCTGTATTTGTTTACAGCGGGGGTAGATACTTGTAGCAAAGAATCGTACTCTAGTGCCACTGGTAGTACTTCACTTCCGCCTAATCACGTTTACTATACGCGGTTGTAGTAATTACATATGCGAGAAAGCGGCACATTAGCTTTACACACACACACACAACACCAACCCATAATGCGACGTACAAACATGAATCTCCAAACAAAGGTCGATTGGACGCGCACTTCGCACCAAACCGATGATCTCATTGATGGATAAACATAGCGGGAAGCAAAGCGAATGCAAATACAATTTACAGCAGGAAGAATGCCCAATACACACAATACGACCCTACGACTTCAGCACATTACAGCTTGGAGAGCAACATATGTTACACTTTTAGACACGTTCTACTTACTTGTATTATTAGAAGGAATTTTGGAATTGGCACTGCCGGCCAATGATGGATGGTTGCTTGGTTGAAGAATGTCAAGACTTTGCGTCCGTTCGGCCGGACGCGTTGTCCAGAACTGACGGCGTCCAGTTGTCGCCGACACGCATTATGCCATCGTTATTAATGTGGGGAGCCTGTAGCGTTAGACGCGCGTACTCACACACACACACACGCACACCGGTTTGTATTGATGTGACCTTCAAACTGGGTGTGCTACCCACCCCCCCCCCCCCCCCCACATACTAGATGCGGTGTACCAGGAGGTAATGGGAGCAGCAGTGTATTTTTGGGGTGGTTTTCGATGTGGTGATGTGGTTGATACACACTGACTCAGCATATTTTGCTTCTTTTTTTTTTGGGGAGGTTGTAGTGGTTGACGGATTGTGTTTCAACGAGCATAATCTAATAACTGCGAGAGAGATAGAGGGCTGGGGCGATGGGACGTGGAAGTGCCAAAAAACGTTCTCTGGTTACAAACGTATTCTTCTATCATTCCTCCTACACTAGAGATCAAATTTGGAGGGTCAAACAGTGGGGATTTTTTTTGTTCGGACAAGCTCTATTAAGAGAGGCAACGGATCTGAACGGGTCTTGATTGGACGATTATATTTTGCACTGTGCCTCGCGTATTACAAATGACTAAAGCTAGAGATATTAAAATACATGCAACAACCGGTCGCACATCCCCTCAACTCAACTGCTTCTCGACTGGAACTCCAACCAGATGCCCTGCTCGGTGGCAAACTGAGTGGACGATTTTTTCAACTTGAGCGGAATCTGCGTTTTAGCGCAGGGTATGAGACGGAAATTGAGCAGCAGATAGTACAGCGCTGCCTTTGCCTCCATCAGTGCGAACCGGGAACCAATGCAATTGCGTGGACCAGCACCGAACGGTAGGTACGTACCCGGTTGGATGTTGTTGCGATTGGCCGCACTGAACCGTTCGGGATCGAAACGCTCCGGCTCGGGGAAGTACTTCGGGTCGAAATGAATGCCCACGACCGGTATGAAGACCAGCGTTCCCTTCTCGATGGTAAACCGTGTGCCCTGCCCATCGTCGTACTGATAGTTCCGGACGCACTCGCGATTCAGCACCGTTGCGATGGGCCACCGTCGGAGCGTTTCCGACACGACCATATCCAGGTACGGCAGCGATTGCAGCTGTTCGTACGTGAGCGTTTTCCCCTCCTCCAGCGACTGTTCCGCATCGCGCACCTCCTCGTACAGTCGGGCCTGTATGTCCTCGTTCACCGCTAGCTCGTACAGCGCAAACGATATCGTCCAGGAGATGGTTTCGAACCCGGCGAAGAAGAAAATGAACGCCTGCGCAATCAGCTCCGTGTCCGTCCAGACGCGATCGTGCGCACGTCGCCCGACGTGCGACTCCTCCACGGTCGCAAACCCTTCCCCGGTTTCACTGTCCGTCCTTGGTTCCTCTGCCTGCTGGTGCTTCAAACTGCCCTTCTTCGCCTGCATCAACAGCTCGATCATGTCCGGCCGGAAGATGCCCTTCTCCTGGCGCGTCCGCATCGTCTCCAGTATGGTGCTGCGGAAGAACTGATCCTCCTCCGGCGTGAGGAAATCGATGTTGAACCGCGTCATCAACTTAGGCGCGAACGTGTAGCCGATCATCTTCAGCGCCTTCACCAGCGACTCCTGGTTCGTGACCGACCGTGCCATGGTGATGAACACGTTGGTAGGATCGCGGAACGAGTCCACCTTGATGCCGAACGCGGCCGTACCGATCACATCGTTCGCGAACCGCGTCATGACATCCTTCATCTCCAGCTGATAGCCGGTGCCACCGGCCGCCCGGGCCTTCTTATCTTCCTCCCGGAAGTGTTCCACCATCGATTTGCCACAGTCAGCGATCAGGGCGAACATGAGCCGCATCTTGCTGCCGGTAAATGCCGGGCTGAGGGTGGCCCTCATATCGCGCCACTTTTGTCCCCGCAGCGATACGAGCGAGTTGCCGAGCAGCAGATGGTTGCTGTTGTTGTCCTCCGTCTGCTCCATGCCCGTGGTCATGTGGTCCACGAAGTAGTCAAAGTCCTTTACCGTGATCTGCTTCACCAGCTCGGGATCGCGCACGATGTACACCGGTTGGCGCATGTTAAACGTGCCATGAATTCTGCAAACATTGGGGAACAGAGTGCGTGAAAAAGATGATGAAACGTCCGCACACATGTGATGATGGTGTCCGACCACTCACTTACCTTGCATTCGGGAACGCGTCGTACAGATTTTTGAAGTGTTCGAACAGTGTCACTTTTTTCATCAGAATCGGTCCCGCATTGCCGAACGGGAAGGACGGTTTCATGAACGGGATGGGTTTGTCGGCGAAATAAAAGTAGTTCTTCGTAACGTACCGGTAAACTGCCACACACAGGCCAACCAGTAGGGCCAGCGTTACTAAGCTGATCTCCATAGTGACGCGAACGGTGATGACTCACGCACACACGTATACTGCCAGTAGCGTTTCTCTATGACTGCTCCGTCGGCTCGTTCGCTGCGTACTGAATGAATGCCGAACAGCGCGGCCTGTACCGTTTTTATTCAATCCGCGTCGTCTGCGCGCGTTCACTCACACTAACCCGGCAGCGTCACTTGAACAAAAGATTAAAGGCAGTGCTCCCGGCAGAAAGGGGGGGAGGTGAAACGGGAAAGGCTATACCGCAATCAACTACGCTGCTGTACTGTGGAAGATAGGGGAACCTTCATTGTGGTTGTGTTCGTTACATTTCGTGCTGGTTGTTTTCTAACGTTTTTTTAATCTATTTTCTTTTTTTGTTTGTTTCTCCCACAGAGCACGAAGCAGCATCGACCGGCAATTCGCTACCCCGGCACGGTCCATCATGGGACGAAAGCGCTTCACCTCATCACCATCGCAGCTGGCATCGGAATTCGATGCGCAAGAAGCATCTGATCGAACTGCCCGAACAGGACACCGTGGCCGCGGCCCCATCCAGCACAGCCAGCCAGGAATCGCTGCTCGAGGCTAACGAACTCAGCTCGATTAGCACGCTGCCGGTGGACGAAGTACCTGCCACACTTGACCCTATTGGTGCGTCCCTAGTGGTTGCGCTACCTCCCTCGCCGGTGCCGTTTGTAGAGCGAACCGAACGGGAGCAGATCGTAGCTTCCGCGCCACCTGCCTCCCTGTCCTCCTCTCCCCAACCACCGCAACTGCTCGAAACCGATCTGGACGGGATCCTGGTGCAGGAGCGGCCAAGACAAGCCGGCCGCCGGGCACAGTCACAGCCCCGCATCGGTTCGATTACGGTTGTGCGGGATGCGGCCACGAACGAGCTCATCATACGCACCAACAGTGTGCCGGGACAGCCACCGACGGCACCACCGGCCGAGGAGCTGGCCCAATTGCACCATGAAATTCATCACCCGCAGCAGAACCGTCAGCACCACCACGGTCGATACGTGGCCGAGTCGGAGGAGGGCAGCTCGATGGGCAGCTCGCGCAATCCGAGTCCGGTGTCGCTGCTATCTACGACAACTACCTGTAGCTCGATAGCATCGGCCGCTGATAACGCGAACGACAGGTACTGCCCTTGTCCACACTTCAACCACACAACATTGCCATTCCAAAAAAGGCAATGGTCGGCAATGAATCATTTCGCTCAAATTTGGCTATCTATACTTCCTCAATGGACTGGAGGAAAAGGGGATGAAAAAAGAGGGGAGCGAGAGTGGGGAAGAGTGGCAAACAAAAATCTGTTTGCTCTCACTCAGGATGACTTTGCGCAACGTCCACCATGTGTTGTTGTCGGTGGGAGGTGTGTGAATTCGGCAGATTCTGAAAGAGCATATTGGGAATTAGCATATGCGTCACTCTCGATGTGGGTCAATACAAGCTTGCGAAATAGTTCATACCACTTCCAAAAATAATTCCGACAAAACAAAGTCCGGAAAACTGATTTATGAAGCTTTATTCTTACATGTATTAATGAATCTACAACGAGACATTTTGGCCTGTGCATTGCACTTCATTACTTCAGTTTGATTCGATTTTGTAATAGTCTATATCAGAATGGGTTTTGCTGTGTATCTTGTCTCGTTTCACTGTTAATTAAGTGTGAATTTGGGACTATCGGGCTTATCTCGTCCGAAGATCACATGTACTCGTGGGATGTGTAAAGTAAATGTTGGTGCATTATATCTTGGGATTCTTAAATATTCCAGGGTTCATGAATACTTAAAAGATTAAGACACTTTAGACATTCACAATCCCTTGGATTGATAATCTTTGGATATATTATTCGAATCGAACCCATCACTGAAAGATTCTTGAAGCACAATACTAGTCCTTACCCTTGAGCCATAGGTACGGAGGATTCATTTTATTCCCTGCACTGTAGAGCCGTGGTGTGCGATGTCCGTTACCGTGGCAACCACTTTCAACAAACTTCCTACAACGGCAGCACAGCCACACTGGGAGTTTTGCTGCTGCACCTGGGGAGGAGCATATTGATATTTTCCCAGCCATGCAATGCACGTAGGCCGTGACGACGTGGCATAGAGTGCACGGCACACGTTCTCTAGGTTCGTTCTCGGGCAGCAGACTTGACCTAGTCCTTGACATTGGTGTTGGGTCGCTGGAGGAGTACCAGAGCAGCAGCCGAAACCAAGAAGTTGCCAAGATGTTTTACAACAGTGGTGCAAAAGATGCCGTATTTTCGCTCTCCTTTTCCGATGTGTAACCCGACTGATAGATGTGATGGTGCTATTATTGAACCGACTAACTTCTCCCTTTTTCTTGTTCTTCATAGGACTCGCCGAACGTTGGAACAACCGGTCGATGGGTCAACTGAGGCTGGGTCTGCTCCATTCTCACGCGGTGTTGATGTGCGAGATGAAAATGCCTCTATCGGCAGCAGTGCGCAGCCAATCCGCTCCTCATCCAACGGCCGAAGACAGCGCAACTCCTCGGAAGTGCAACGGCGCAGCGCCTCCACCACGACTCAGGCCGCCGAACCGGCCACTGCCTCAACCGCACCGACTGCCGGCGGCGGCAACAACAACGAAAACGACGAGTCCGACACGGAAGCAAGCCCACAGCGGAGCAGCAGCCGGCGCAGTGACGGCCGACCGAAGGCACGCTGGCCACACGCCATCTCGCGCTCGTTAGCCACCACCTTCTGCACCCTGGGGCTGTTTAACATCTCACGCTTTGCCGTGTTTAGCGTCCACTTCGGTGCCAATTTTGTGGTGCAGTTTCTAATCTTCTCGCTCCTGTTCGGCATCCCGATGCTGTGGCTGCAGATGGTGCTGGGTGCGCGCATCCGAGGCGGCCCTGTTACGATGTGGCGCATCAGCCCGATCTGCAAGGGCATCGGGATAGCGCTGCTGCTTGCCCAGACCCTCATTGCGCTGTACTCGGCCATTTCGCTTGCCTGGGTGCTGGTGTACTTTCGGGATGCGTTCATCATGCGCAACGAGAAGTACCGCTGGCAGGAACCGTTCGAGGCGTACCACAGTGGACGGGACAATCAATCCTACCGGCTGCCGGATACGGTGACGGACTACTTCAACGGCGTCGTACTGCAGCGCTACTATCTCGCCCATCAGGCAGTGTCCAGCTCCCTGCCGACCGGATACGGTGGGCGCAATCTACCACCCGTCTCACAGTCGACTTCTCGTGCCAGCGGCATCGGAGCGATACGCTTTCAGCTCGCGTTCAATCTGGCCATCATCTGGACGTTCGTGTTTGTGGCACTGTGCCGCGGCATTCGCTCACTGGGAAAGATCACCATCGGCGTGTTTGTTGGCGCGTTTGCGGCACTTACCGCCGTTTGCGCCAAGTTTCTCACGTTCATCGACTACGACAGCGTGCAGAACATCTTCCCGGCCACGGATTGGCAGGACTTCTTTCTGAACTCACGCAGCTGGACCAGCGCGGCGCAGGAAACGTTCCTAACGTGGGGCCTGCTCGGGGTGTCGATCTACGCACTGAACTGTCGCAGCAATCGGAAGGGAAGCTGCAATGTGCGGACCCGCCGGGAGCTGCGGCGTGATGCGTTTCTGGTCGCGTTCATTACGCTCACCGTGCTGATACTAGCCGCCGTCCTTGGCAGTGCTTGTGTGCAGATTCTCAACAGTCGCGGATACTACTACTTGCCTGGGTCTTATGGTAATGTAGAACTATTTTTGCCTCTCTTAAACTTCAATCTTATGATGTTTTTTTTTTTTTGTTTCTCGCTCTCCAGAAAACCTAGGCACAAACGTGTTCCTGCGGCCGGCTAATCAACCACTACCGCCACAACACGCAACCATGCCCAATCGGTGGCTGCTTCGCTACTCGACCGTGGTAGGCGAAAGCTTCAAGCGATCGTACGCCGATCCGAGCCGTGAGTCAGGCTACCAGGCACTGCGGCTTGTGACCGAGCTGCTGCCAGCCGCTCTTGCCGCCGCCACACCGGAACACATTGCCCCGATCTGGGGCATGATCGGGTATCTAGCGCTCGTACTGTTCGGGCTGGGACAGCTGTGCGTGATGTGGAAACCGATCGCCGGTGCTATCGGTGACGCACCGTCCTCCATCCTGCTGAGCTGCGTCACGGGCCTACTGCTCGGGATGCCCCTGGCAACGGAAGGCGGCATCCATATTGTGCACTATCTCGACACGATCCTCGGTGCTGCCTGGTGGCTACTGCTGCTCTGGATCGGTCACATTCTGGCACTGTTTCTCGTGCGCGGTCGTCCTTTCACAAGTGAGTCGTCCCCTCTCACTTGCCTCTTCCGAGCAAACTAACATCTCTCCTCCCTCGCCCAACAGGTGACATTCTAGTCAACGATCTGCAGATGCTGCAATCGTTTTCGGCCTTCGTGGCGTTCGCGTGGAACTTCCTCATCCCGATCGGGCTCATCTTTCTGTGCATCCTCCAGTACCGGCTGTCGAACAGTGCGGCCCTCTTCAACTGGTCCTCCGCATCGACGGTGGCGGCCGCCGCATCGACATCGGCCACGGGCGCCAGCAACTACTGGCCGCTGTGGGCTCGCCAGGTCGGTGGGTTCGTGCAGGTCAGCTTTCTCCTTCTGGTGCCGGTCGTCATGGTGATCCAAATCTATCGCTACCTTTGCCGCGGTCCGCCCGACATATTGGACGTAAGTTTGGGCGGGAATGGGATGCGAACATCAGCCTAAACCCCGTTTTCTTTTGCAGCGTGTGGATTTGCTGCTCCGACCAGCGATAGATGGCGACACCGGCAACTCGCTCCGTATGATGCAGACGCGCCGGGCGGCTGTATCGTCGCGGCTGCAACGCACGCGCAACGGTGGCGCTGCTGGCGGCCGGGACAGCTCCGAACCGACCATCACCATCTCGATGGATTCCCGCTCGGTGCGGGATGCGGATGACGCTCCGCCGAAGTACACGCCGCCGCCCTCCTACACCACAGCGACCGGGGCGCGCATTGCCAAGCTGCTGCGCAACAGCATACGCCGCAGTGTGCGCCGTCTGATGGGCGAAACGAGCGGCAGTGCACCGTCCGTACGGCAACGCACCGCCCTACCGCAAACGGCCCCCGACAGTCTCGGGGCGAACCCGTCCACGGGTGATGAACTGCCCCCGCCCGACTACTGTTCCGCTTTGCAGCAATTCGGTGGTCCGTGCGGCATGCCAATGGTAGGGCTCGAGCTAACGAACCACACTCCGTCGGCGGTGGCACCGCGCATCCTCTACAACTCGGCCACACTGGGCAGTGGCCGCCGGTACCGTTCGCTCAATGCAGCGGGCGAACCGACAGCAGCACAGCCAACATCATCACACCCGCCAAGCTTTACCGCGTCCGACGTGCGGCAGGTTCTGCGCCCAGGCACGACCACCACCGTTGCACCAACGTCCGCGAACGGCGGCGCAGGCTTCACGCAAACACTGCGCAACACGCTGCTGCGCCGTGGCCACTCGATGGAGAATCTGGTGCTGGCGGCGGCCCCGCTCGGCGACTCGAGCATCATCACACTGCACGGGGAGGACGATGACGACGAGCACCACGGATACGGCGGTGGCAATAACGGATCGACGGGACGGGATTCGGTGATATAGAAGCAGAAACACCTTTTCGAGAAGAGGGGGGGGGGGGCTCAAAATAGTAATCACAAACTAACGTGTAGGCACCTGTTTAAGAGGCGAGATTATAGATTACTTAGCATCTTGTAGATGGTAGTTATAGTAAGCTCAACGAAAACGATTTCGGAACGATAATTCCCATATTCCGCACTGCTGCTGCTGCTAGCTGCAATCTTTGATTCTAGGAGTATCGGCTTGCTCTAGGGTACAACCACTTCGTTTGTACACGACACGACGCTGTGAGGAATTTTTCTCTTTAATAAAAACAAATCGTTTATTTATTGATTCCATTTAAATGTAAGCTTTTACAGGGCTTGTTCTATGTTTATAACAATAATGGAAGAAATTAGAGAACCATTTGCTCGTAGCACTGAGGGTGATCCGTCGACAGCAAAAAGAGACAACTAACGTAAATCCTAAAGCTTCTAGGATATTAATACGATTACTTAACGCTTACAGCATGTGACATTACATCCCACACAAAGGCATACAATCGAAACTGGACATTCCAGAACATCCTGAGATGCTGCATGACATTAGGACGCGACACAAAGCACAAATATTAAAACCAGCCGCGCTAAGTTAGCTTAACATGCTGCACCCCCAATCCCAATACTAGTAACAGCTTCCCTTCCCAACTCAGTCAGCATAAGGCAATAACGTTGGGAGGTTGCTTTCCTGCAATCCTCCTCAAATGTCTCTCATTCTCTCTCTCCCTCTCTACCCCCCCCCCCCCCCCCCGCCCTATTACATAATCTTGCTGAGAGCAATCTTGGCGGCGGCACGCTTAGCGTCGTCCTTGTTTTTGCCGAAACCGTACACCGTCTGGCGCTGGGAGCGGTGCGTGTACGACAGCTTCACATACACCACCTCCTCCTCCACGAACGGGGCACTAAAGTGGGGGCTCGCCTCCGGATGCTCGTACAGCTGGCGCACCACCTGGATCGGTGTTTTGCGCGTAAAGTCCGCAATCTCGTCGCGCAACAGCCGGAAGCACACCTCCCAGGTGGCGGCCAGATCGTTCCCACTGTCCAGATAGATCGCCCCGATCAGCGCCTCGAGCACGTCGCCCAGCACCTTCGGCACGTCCACGTACTCCGCCATCGGTGTGTCGGACTCCTCGGTCAGCAGGCGCACCCAGTTGCTGCCCTGGTTCCGGTGGCACCGGTGCACCGCCACAAACTTCCCGATCGCATCCGTCAGCATGGGCGACTGGGAGAGGATGTGGCGGTGCAGCTCGTTGCGCACGAGCACGCTCGCCAGATTGACGTTGTTCACCAGCGCCGAGCGCAGATCGGTCAGCTGGCCGGGCGACATCGACGGGTTGCGCTCGTAGATGTACATCGACACGAGAAAGTCCAGCACGGCGTCGCCGAGAAACTCGAGCTGCTGGTAGGAGCCGGTCAGGCTGTTGGACATGTACGACGTGTGCGTGAACGCTTGCAGCAGGTAGGTGCGGTTGCGGAACCGGTACCCGAGCGTCGCCTCGATCCGCTCCGGATTGCACAGCAGCTGGTCGACCTTGTGCCGCACCGGGAAGTAGTCGCCGATCGGGAAGGTGGTCGTGCGCAGCAGCATCGGCACGTCCGCACCCTTCGGGATGATGCCCAGGTGGGAGAGGAAGCGGAACGACCGCTCGTACCCGACCGTCTTGACGCACACGCCGAGCAGGGCTTCGGTCACGTCCGCCACCACCTTGTCCCGGATCTGCACCTGCTGCAGCACGGTGTGCAGGGTCGACTGGGACGGTGCGGGCGCCTGCTCGATCAGCGGCAGGAACTTGTCCACCGTTGCCTGCGCTACCACGCCCGACTGTATCTCCTCCTCGGTGAGCTTCAGGTTGTAGAGCAGCGCGGGCGACTCGTTCGCGTCGACCATCGCCCGCCGGACGGCGCCCGGTACGGTGGACAGCGGTGGCACCCAGTCGTTCTTCGGATCGAACGGATGCGCCTTAATCTTGCCCGGCAGCCCGTACCCCATCGCACAGTACAGCAGGTTGCGGTTGCTCACCATCCGGCCCTTGCACGTGGTCAGGTAGCCCTCGTGCCAGCTGGTATGGCGGAACAGGATGTACACCGAGACGGCAAACTTGAGGAACGCGTCGCCGAGCACCTCGAACCGCTCGAGATTGAACACGTCGGCGGACGATTTGGTGGTGAGCGCTTGCAGCAGGTCCGACTGCTGCAGTGCCACGTTCGCCGTGTTGTCCATCGTCAGCCGGAGCATCGCAATCTGCGCGACCGGCCCGTGCCCGTCCTCGAGCGCGGGCAAAGCTTTCACGGGCGATGCCTGCGCCTCGTCCTTATTCATGTTCATCTTCGCCAGCATACGGTCGATGTTGGTCTCCGTCACCGACCGGTTCACGTCGGTCACGATCGTTACCGCCTGCTGCTCGTACTTCTTCACGAAACTCGCGTAGTAGTCGATGTCGATCTTGCTCACCGTGTCCCAGTTGCGCTCCAAATCCTTCGGCTGCTCGTTTTCCTCCCACGGGTACTGGACCCGATCGGCCAGCGAGATCGAGTCGCTGTGGATTTGGTTCAGCACCTGCAGCAGCTGCTTTCCGCTGGGCTGCTTCGCATCCACCGCCGGACGGCATGCCACCTGCGTAGAGCGTGCGCCCTCCTCATCGCTATCCTTTTCCTCCTCATCCTCATCCTCATCCTCCTCGTCGTCGTCGTCTTCCCCGCCGTACAGTGCAGTCGACTTTTGATGCTCGATCGAGAGCACCCGGTCGATGATAACGTCCTCGACCCGCTCGCAATGCTCGCTGCCTACCTGCGCGTTCCGGGCCAAATCCACCCGTATGCCCTCCGCCAGCAGCAGATAGTGCACGCGGTGCAGCGCGCTCGGCAGCAGCGTCGCCTTCAGCCAGTAGTCGGCCGGAAACTCGAAGTTGTGCACCAGCTC
This sequence comes from Anopheles merus, assembly GCF_017562075.2. Taxonomy (NCBI): domain Eukaryota; kingdom Metazoa; phylum Arthropoda; class Insecta; order Diptera; family Culicidae; genus Anopheles; species Anopheles merus. Next base: position 37,800,486 of record NC_054085.1, on the reverse strand, counting down.
CGGTATCAGTATCTCCTGGAACTCCCAGTAGCGCGAGCGGGTCGATGCCCCGCCGTCCGCTTCGGCGCCCGGGTGCAGCCGGTTCAGGCTGGTCGTAATGCCCTTCACCTCGATCAAGAACTGGTCCTCGTGCCGCACCACCACCTGGTGGTGTTCCTGCGTAAAGTACTGCTCGTACGAGCCGTACTTGGCGTTCGGGAAGGGGCTGGTCGGGCGCAGATCGTCCCGCACGCGCACCACCACGTAGTTCTGGTCCGGATCGTTCTTGTACCACGGGTGGACGACGCGCAGCAGATACTGCTCCGCCTCGAACCGCAGGTGCTGCCGGGCGCGGGTGCTCGTTTCCGCCGCCGGCCGCAGGTACGGGAACTTGCCCACCAGCTCCCAGTCGATCGACTGCGAGCGCAGCATCGGCACGATCAGAAAGCCGTTCTCCTCCGGCAGCGCGTCCAGCACGGTGAACGGTTTCCACACCTTGAGCAGATCACGGAACAGCAGCAGATGGAAGCGCTTCAGCCGCTGCAGCTCGCCCGAGTCGGGCGCCAGCGTAATGCACACCGGTTCCGGCACGATCTCGACCCCGATCGCACCGAGCGTCACGAACAGCTTCATACGCGCCAGCCGCGGGAGCCGTTTGCGCGTCAGGATGCCGAAATTGTTCGCGCTGCTGTACAGCTCCTGAAAGATGCGCACGTTTTCCAGATGCGTGTTGGCGTCGAAGTGGGCGCGCATGCGAACGATGTACACGTAGCACTGCTCGCCGTCCGCTTGCGGGGTGCAGCCGACCGTTTCCTCCGGATAGACGATCTTGTGCCCGCGCACGTACTTCATCGTTCCTGCCTGTTTGGGATTCGGTTCTGTTTTTTTGTTTTCAAAAATAAACGAAAATTGTTTCAATGCAAGGCTTTTGTCCATCAGCACCATCCACCCCCGACTTACCATCCGACATCTTGCGCCAATGCTTGAAGTACTGTTCGCTCAACTCTTCCACCTTATCCTTGGTCGCGATCGGCAACAGATACATGTTCAGCTCGCCCATCTCAAACAGCCGCTTGCAGGCGTTGAACGCGGCCGACTGCTTGGCCAGCTTCAGGTTCTTCATCGTCTGCCCGTGGATCACTTCGCGGACCGTCGACTGCAGCGGCAGCTTCACCGTCACGATGATCTCCGTCGGTGAGCGGTCAATGCGCTCCCAGGTGACGTTGCTGCCGGTGAACAGATCGCGCGGCATGCTCATGCAGTACCGGTTCAGCAGCTGGATCGCTGACAGTGCGTCCAGCTTCGCCTTGAAAGGTGTGTAGAACGGAGGTATCAGATCGTCCAGCAGCTCCTTCCGCACATCATTCTCCAGCGGCTCGGGCCGGTTGATTGTCTTGCCGACCAGCTCCTGCGTGAACGGGGTAACATGTGCGATCAAAGTAGGCGAGTGGAATCGTCTCGACTTACCTCCTTTAACCGGTTTTCGATGTCGCGGTACAGCTTCATGCGCTTTGCAAACTGCTGCAAATCGGCGGCCGGTGCCATCATCAGATAGGTGCTGGTTTTCATCCGCGCCCGACCCTTCGACTGCATGAACGAGGCGTACGATAACGGTGCGTCGTACATGATGACCATGTTGCACATCTGCAGATCGATGCCCTCCTCCAGCACGTTCGTCGCGCACAGCACGTTGATCTTGCGCTTGCGGAAGTTCTCGATGACCTGTGCGACCGCGCAAACTGCATTAGAACCATGACAGCACGCTAACCCATCACTCACACTTACCCGACGGTCCTCCTTGACTACGAGTATGGCATCGATCGACTCCTCCAGCGCTGCGTTCGCGCCGACAATAAAGTCCGGCTTTACGATGGGTTCGACCAGCTCGTCTTCGTTGTCCCGTTTCGATAGACAGTGGAAGTAGATGCGGATCAGATGATAGAGCACCTTGGCGGTGAAGCGTCGCTTCACAAACACCAGCGCCTGTTTGTTCTGGTCCTCCGCGGTGCGATAGGAATCTTCCAGGTATTTCAGCAGCTTGCGGGCTTGGTCCGACGAGAAGCTCAGTATCTGGTGCGTCCCTCGCAGACCGCTCATGGCCTCGACCAGCTCGTGCCGGATCGATTCGCAGACTGCATTGAAATGAGGAACAAAAGCACTTAACCCTCTACTCTTACCACCAGCCAGCCATTACTTACAGGAAATGGCTGAACGGTACACCTGGCGCGCCTTGTCGCAGGGCGACTGCCGCTTGCTCACTTCCAGCTGCACAATCACCGCCAGTATGGCGAGCGAACCCGCGTACATGCCGTGCTCCTCGAGCTGGTGCTTAAACTCGGTCAGCGCCCGCTTCACCTCCTTCAGCGGCTTGCAAAACGACTTCTGCAGCGTCCGGGCCGACTGTGTCGAGTACTCGGGCAGATACACCTGCAGCAGCCATTCGACGAACGCGTCGATCCGCGGCCACATTTCCTTAACCAGCGGCAGCAGATGGACCGCCGGCTTGCTGTACGTAACGAGCACCTCGTTCGGGTTGGTGGAAAAGCTGGCCACCGTTGCGTAATCGTCGTAGTTGGCCACCGTGGCAATGGTAGAGCTGAACGTGTTTTCCAACCGTTCCAGCTCATCCGGCACCTGGGAGGCCATCTTCAGCTCCTTGAACAGCAGCGTGCCGGACAGGCCCAGCACGCGCGGCCGCTCGCTGGCCGGCGCCGCCACTATTTCCTTCATGATCGCGTGCATCGGATGCTGCCCGACCGCCCGGTGACATTCGTCGAACACGATCAGATTGATGTTGGCCGGCGACATGTAGCCGTGGCGCAGCACGTCCAGCAAGATTTGGGCCGTGCAGATAATTACCTAGGGGGATTTTGTAAAAAAAGGTATGTAAACCTTTCGCTAAGTAATCCACAGGGTTTTCCGCTCCTTTCCAACGTACCTGGCCTTCGCTAAACTCCTCATGCCAGCGGTCGCTCTTCCACGCGTCCACGTTCACCTCGCTCGTGTACAGCCGCACGTTGAAGGGCATGTGTCTGGCGAAGAACTGGGCCTGCTGCTTCGCCAGCGCCACCGTGTTGGCGAGAAAGAAGGTGCGCTTGCCCCCCTCGTGGACCGTGTTCCGCAGCTGGTGGCTGATCTCCTTCATCACCATCAGCGCGATGTACGTTTTGCCGGAGCCGGTCGGGAGGAAGATGATCGTGTTTTTGGCCAGACATATCTCCTTCATCTGCACCTGATAGTTCCGGGGTGCGAAATCCTCCATCGGTTCTTTGTTCTGTTGTTGCTGCCAGCCAGAGAGAAGAAGAGAAGTTTTCACGGTTTAGATAAACAGCACCACACTCCACTAACCACGCCAAATTGCTTATAGCGCAAGGTTTTACTTCGTACTTACTTCTGGCAACATTGTAAGCGGGGTGTGGAGAACAGTTGCATCAGCTATTTATCACTCATCGAATGCGTTCCGCTAGATTCCGCCGGCTTGCTCTGCTCTAAACCTAAACAAACGCAACTCAACAGCTCTGTGACGTCATCAGTTCGGTGTCGGCATCAAAACTTTAATTCGAATGTACAGTTTTTTTTCCGGGAGGATGTAAGTTAAGCAAACGCTTTTTCTTCAAACAATTACTTCTCACGCGTAGTACAACGCTCTTTAAGTAAAGTACACGTAATATTAATGCAAGAACTAGAACACGGACACGGAACGGCACATCCAAATACAAACGAGCAACTGTCAAGCTAATGTGCAAAATTGTTTCAGGGCCGATTGGCTCGAGGAGAATCGGGCGTGTACACACCTATTTTTTTGCACAAAAATGAATTACTCTAGAGTTTATACATTATTATAAAATATCAACGAAACCATTAAATTTGTTTGAAACTGAATAAAAAGCAGTGTGCGGCTATAGCCTAAAATTTGGTTATTTGGGAACGTTTCGGCGATTGCCATCCAGTTTGACATTCAACAACCCGACGTCACACCTCCTGCCATGTACCAACCTGATCCGGCGTCAACTGCTGGGCTGGCGTTACAGTGGCGTTTCTCGGGCACTTGCTGTTCATTCCAACCACAACGACTTCCACCATTTTCCTGCCGAGTTTCGAGATGAATGAAGCTGACGAGCATTCCACTGTTCAATTCTAGCCAGGCAAGTGGGCGCGCACGGTACATATTTCCGTGCGGTTCCGACAATCGAAACCGAACCGAGTGCGTGCCTTTCCGTGACGATTTTTTCTGCACCCTTTTGTGTGTGAGTGAGTGAGTGTATGTGCGCAGGGGGGCAGGTACAGAAGTCATTCAACCTGAAACAAAATCGATGCACCGCCGCCGCCGTCGCTGCGTTGTGCAATTTTTGTTGTAGCTTTCAGTGTGTTGTGTATGCGTGTGTGCGTGCGTGTACGTTGTTTTCCGGAAAGGGGAATGGAATTTAAAGTCAATACTGGCCCACAAGCTGCTGGAGTGTTGAATGAAATGAAAATATCGTGCGGAAATTAGTGTACCGGAATAGAAGCCCATTCACCTGTGCCTGCAATTCTATTCCCTGTGCATTCCACACGGATGCGTTTGTATGTGTGTGCGTGCTTGTGTGTCATCAATCTACCGATTTGATTGCGAAAAAAGAGGCGAAAAGTGTTCTCCGGAAAGAAGGAAAAACCCCACAACAGTGACCGACATACATATTTGTGCGACAGTGTGCCCTGCTGTCCCTTCCCAGTGCGGGTGTTAGCAGCACCATCATCAGCAGCAGTGTAATTTTCTCGCGGTGGTAGAACGAAAAGAAGGGTGAAGGGCGAGAGCGCTAAATAGCTAACTGTAAGGGCCGGTTTCTTCATTTGTTTCGCCCGTCGTCACCAACACTAGCGCATCGGCGAAGGCGCGTTGTACGCGAACGTGCAACCGGGTGACGCGAGTATGGAACGTCGTGTTTTGTTGCGCTGGTGTCGTTACGCAGGATAATAAAAGTCTTCCGTTGGCGTTTAGTACCAAAAGAGTCTTTTCTATTCGTAAGAGTTTAAAAATTTAAACCGTTTTCGGTAGTCCACGTGTGCGGCGGACGTTCCGGTTGCTAGGAGCAACAACAATCCGTGTATACAACTGTGTGCCACGCATTTGCCCCATTTGCTAATGACGACAGTAGCAGCAGCATCAGCAGCAACACCAGCAGCACCAACCATCATCACCACCATCATCACCACACCACGGTCGTCTCGATGGGCACGATGATGGAAACGGAATCGGTCAAGTCGGAACCGGGCAGCAAAAGCAGACGATCGCGCACATCGCAAAACCACCAGCAGCAGCAGCCACCATCACAGCAGCAGCACAGTACGCTCGGTTCGCACCGGACGCGCCATTCGCACCGGAGCAGCAGCAACAACCATTCGCGCAGCGGCAGCAACAACAAGCGCCCCGACATGGCCCCGTTCCAGACGAGCGTCAACCTGGGCGACGACGGGCGGGACGGGCAGGAGATCATCGAGGTGTCGATCCTGCCGCAGGACGAGACGTGGGGCGACAACACGACCGCCATCACGGGCAACACGTCCGAGCAGAGCATCTCGATGGAGGACGTCAGCTACTTCCAGATGGCGGACGACCGGGGGGTCGGCTTCGCCTGCCAGCGCTACCTCGAGCGGGGGCTGGCGGTGATGCTGTGCGCGGTCGCGTTCGTGAGCCCGCTGGCCATGGTCGTGCTGCCGCGCGTCGGCTTCTTTCCGGCCGCGTTCGAAAGCCTGGACCTGTCGCAGAACGAGCGGCTGCGGCTGCTGGCCTGCAATGCGGAGTGCAAGGGCATGCTGGTGTCGCTGGCCGCCCGGTTGCTGCTGCTCGCGATCGGGCTGTGGGCACTGTTTCTCCGCCAGCCGGCCGCCATCATGCCGCGCATCTTTCTGTTCCGCTCGTGCGCCCTGCTGCTGGTGCTGATCTCCTCCTTCGCCTACTGGCTGTTCTACATCGTGCAGGTGACCGAGGGCGCCCGGGCGATCGTGTCCGGCTCGTCCGTGGTCGACTACCGAACGCTGGTCGCGTACGCCACCAGCTTCTGCGACACGCTGCTGTTCGTGCATTACGTGGCGGTGGTGCTGCTCGAAATCCGCCACCTGCAGCCGCTCTACCACGTGAAGGTGATCCGCAGTCCGGACGGCGAGTCGCACAGCTACAGCATCGGGCAGCTCAGCATCCAGCGGGCGGCCGTGTGGGTGCTGCAGCGGTACTACACCGAGTTCAGCATCTACAACCCGTACCTGGAGCGGCTGCCCGTCTCGAAAGCGCAGCGGAAGGCGGCCGCCGTCTCCTCCTTCAAGTACTACGACGTGGACGGGGCGACGCCGGCCCAGCAGCAGAGCCAATCGCGCGCCGTGCTGGCGGCCCACGCCCGTCGCCGCGATTCCTCCCACAACGAGCGCTTCTACGAGGAGCACGAGTACGAGCGGCGGGTGAAAAAGCGCCGCGCCCGGCTGGTCACCGCGGCCGAGGAAGCGTTCACGCACATCAAGCGCATGCAGCAGCCGTCCTCCCCGCAGCAGCAGCAGCATGATCAGCAAGGTGATGGTAGTGGGGCGGCCCCGCCCGCCATTCCACTCGACCCGCAGGAAGCGGCCCAAGCAATCTTCCCTTCGATGGCGCGCGCGCTGCAGAAGTATCTGCGCGTCACCCGCCAGCAGCCGCGCCACACGGTCGAATCGATCCTGAAGCATCTGGCGCACTGTCTCAAGCACGACATGTCGCCGCGTGCCTTCCTCGAGCCGTACCTGGTCGAGGCGCCGGTCCTGCAGAACGACAAGGAGCGCCGCACCAACCACAACTGGGCGCTGATCTGCGACGAGCTGCTGTCCCGGCCGCTCTCCGACGGCTGCACCTTCCAGCTGATCCAGAACGACGTCTCGCTGACGGTTTCGATCCACCGGATACCGCACTTCACCGTCAGCGAGGAGGTGGTCGACCCGAAGTCGAACAAGTTCGTGCTGAAGCTCAACTCCGAGACGAGCGTGTGACCGCGTGCGGTGCGCAACCGGAAAGGCGGGGCCGCACCGCCAGTGGCCGACCAGTGGCAGCGGGCCGAGATTTTGCAGCAGCTGAACCATCTGCTCGTTACTGGCAAGCGTCGCAATCGGAAGATTCAGGACCGGTTGGTTTGAATTGAGGACGCGCGCGTGAGTGTATGATTAAATTTAGCACAAAAGGACACAACTCTTGGCGGGTATTGTGTTATGCGGTAAGAGAAGCAAGTTTTTTTTTAGCAGCTTGGTCCATCCCGTTCAGTTTTGACTCGCCAAAGAGCAGTAGATAGGGTAGCACGCGTCGCAGGGAATCGGAAGCATCAAGCATCCTCCAAGCAAAGGGAACAACAAGGGGGCGCTACCCCACATATCCAAGACACACATTAGCTTTTAATGATAGGAACTTTGTCTCTATCGCTCTCTTCCTCTCTTTTACACAGAACAGATACACGCACTCCCGTTGGTGTGCAGAGAAACGGAATTCAGAATGGAAAGAGACCCCCCGAAGGGATACGGTCCGCGCCACCCAGGGTGGCTAATGACGACCGTTGGGGTTGGTGTTGGTGGCTTTTGCCTTTCTGGACGACAAGTTTAATGAAGACACACACTCTGGCAGAAGTGGTAGATCGCTTACGGTGGTGCGCACACAAACGCACTAAATCCAAGAATCATTCCGTCGATCGAACTCTCAGAATCGTACGTTTCTGAGTGTACCCCTTGAGTTTAATTCGTTTTTGATCGTAACGAGCCCTGCTTTTTATTGCTCCCGGGAATATTTGTTCGACGACGCATTGGGAATGGCATAGCCGTGAGAGCCCCATGATGGCACACAACAGTGTGTGTCTGTTTGTCGTTCGTTTCGTTGTTGTTTATTGGAAAACAATCGACTTCCTCCTCGGCGGAAACACGACGTCAACGAAGCATCTTTTGTCGTTAAAAACCATCCAACCCCTTTCCATCCGCCGGCTTAATTATTCGCCGGAGCTCTTTCTGTTAGACAATGTGCTTTCGTCTCGTTGCTTCTTGTGGCAACATTGATGGCTTCTCAATCTTCCCACCGAATCCAACAACACGATGGCTGCTTTTCACTATTTCTTTCCCATCAATTTCCCAGCCAAACTGTGAATCGAGGGAGAGAGAGAGACACACACACAGGTGTTTTCTCGCGATAGTGCAGCCCTCAGACCTTCGTACAAACGCTTCTTTGTAAAGGTTTTTTGAATCGAATGGCAACCGGGACGAATCGAATTTGTTGCTACCATACAGACAACAGCACAGCCGTGTGTTCTTCGACACACGATTCTGTGAAGAATTTAAAGGAAGAAGCGATTCGAATCAAATTCAGCCTGCGGACGAGAAACGAGTACAATCGAGTGTGGAAAATTGGATTCGCGCGCATCCTTTTGCTTCCATCAATCAGCACACGATCGGCCCGGGTTGCTCTGTGAAATTAGGCTGTACGGTATTTATGGGATGATGTTGCTCTATCGCCTACCTCTACCTCTAGCAGGAATTCCATCATCTTGGGAGCTCGCCTAAAAGCTTCCACCTGAAATTAGCGATGCAAATCGTGTGTCTTAGAAGAACGTATGCTTGTTGCTGCCTCTTGTCCCGTCGGTAGGGTCGCTTGGCAAATTAATATGTAACGCTCTTTCAAGACATACATTCCTTGTTTTGTCATCTCGAACAATGTTTCTCCGTGCTACGTGTGTGCTAGGCGGCGCAAATGGTCCACTATAATGTGTCGCGTAGTATTTTATTTTTATTTTTGGGAACGATCGTCACGCAGCAGCAGAAGCACCAGCACCAGTAGATGGAAATCAAATGGTAGGCGCAATCCAAGATCAAAGCAAAAAGCCCGCGGCCACAATCGCAAATGCCCAGTCCTCTTAGGTGGAAGTAAGAGGGGAGAGTTTCTGCCGCTTTTCGGACTGCTCGTGTGTGTGTGTGTGTGTGTGTGTGTGTGAAGAGGGTGAATAAATTGGACCGATCGGAAGGGAATGACGGTGACGATGGTCAGTACAGTACAAGCGACGCTGTCTCCCGTGTGTGGTACGTTAAATGGGAGGGGCAAAACAGAAGAAAAAAACGATAGAGAGCGCTGAAAACTATTAGTAAGATTTGCATATCATTTACTAATCAAATCATAATCCCACCAGCTAATAATAATCGTACGGTATGGCAGCGCGGTTTCTATCCGCGGTGCCTTCTGATGCCTCTGGGGCCGGCGACATGCCGGTGGATTATTATTTCAGTTCCCAGCCGTTGGATTTTTTGTGTGACGGGGTATAGAAAAACAACTGCAGGGGGAAAATCCTGCTTTGAACTAAAGATAGCGATCGGTAAGGGAAATGTACTTGCATTTTGATCCGGACAGCTACTGCAATTACTGACTAAGCCGGATGTGGAATAGTACCAGCTAGATAAGCCCGTCAATGAGAGCCACTTTCACTGCGGGCTAATAAGTAGTTCCTTAAATATTGTATTTTTTATTGAGTTTTGCTATTCAAGCCCGCTTCCGACGCATGTTTTTGTGCTTCAAAATAACGTAATTACTCTCTTCCCTCTTTGTAATAAGCAACGCCAAGCGCACAGGAAAACGGGTAGAAAAAGAAGGCCAAAGTATCGTTTCTCGATCAAAGAATGGCGAAAATCAAATTAACTCGGGATCGTCACCTTTTGCGGGTCGGCCGGTCGCCCTCTGTGTGAACCCCAAAAGCTAGTCTCCCCCCCCCCCTTTCTTCGCTGTGTGGAGGATAATTTGATGATCTCGGTAGCAAGCACACAACACATCGAAAAGGGTTTTGGTTTTTGTGGTTTTTGTTAATTTTATCTTGTTCCCAGCGATTGCCGTCGTCGCTCCGTGACACTTTGCAGGTTTCTTCTTTTGCAGGCCCCCGTTGTATGTTGGAATGTGGCTTCAAGTTCAAACCCGTACCGGAAGCAATCCAATAGCGATGATGCGCTTCACCATTATGGCCGGTTCGATTATTGGTCATCGTTGTATGGTGGATGATTGTCTCCCTTTCTTTTCAAAAGCCCAAACACACATATTCGAATTTAACATTCTAATATCCAGATGAAAGTATTTTGTTCAAAAAAACATGCCTTCCTTTCACAGGTGGCTAACACCCATTCCAAATGCAACATCCCAACCTGCCCTCGCTCTCTAGCTGTTTTTCCTTCCCGTCCGATAAGCCAAAGTTTCCGGGTCGGCATCGGAAAGTAGCGCACCCTTGAAGAAAAGCGATTGGCCTTTTTGCCGCCTCATCCCGGCTATTCGCTTATCTGCCGTCAAAAGGCTACCTACCTGCGCCCAACTCGACCCAGGCAAAATCCCAACAGGCATGAGCAATTGTGCAATCGATCGACGCGGTCCCTAGCGCTCGCCACACAGATGGCATCAAGAAAGGCGAAGACTATCTCCGTCCCGAGCAGGCGTCTTTTTTTCTCGGTTCTCTGTTCTGTTTCGATTTTTCCTCAATTCCCCCTCAAAATTTAACACACCACCGCTACCAACCGCCACCAGCCGCCAGCTCGCTCTAATCATGGTGCGCTTGATCCGTTTTGTTCTCTTGCGCCAATAATGCGCCACAACTTCACGCAGGGGGTGTTCCTGCGGGTTTTATGGACAATCGTGACTTTTATGACCAATACACACACACACACACGTCGATAACAACACACCGGACCGAAGCGCAACCGACACCGGGGATTGTAATTTTGTTTAATTTTTCTCTCCTCCCGTCGTTTTCGGTCGTTCGTCGTTCTCGGCCGGGCACGGTGGGAAATGTGTGTGTGTGTTTGCTTTATATTGGATTTTTCCCCTCTTTGCACCAGCACCCCAGTGCTTGTGTATCTTTGTTTTGGAAATTTTCGACGCATTCCTGGCAAGAGGGTCAAACTCTCACACCTCGAATTCGACATGCTGGAAGATATTCTTTACCGTTTGACATATTAAGTATAAAAAGCTTGGCTATATCATCGTCCCCAGGAAGAAAAAAACCACAAGAGCACAATCGGTAGCTTTAGTGTCAAAGAGAAGAGCAACACACAGTTAAGACAAACATCATCTGGGGAAGCGGGTGCCGGAATAGGTAGGTGTTACCCTCTCTCGATCAGCCCATATATCGCCATCGTGCCATCGAAGGTCAATTAGCCTTTTGCCGTCGTGGAAACCAAAAAAAAAAGGGAAGCGACGCGGCCCTTTTCCTTTGTGCGCTTCTTTTCGTTCGCTTCCCTTCGCAGGACGGGCCAGCAGAGCGCACCTTTGCGGTTGCGTGATTGCGACCGTTCGCTTGTTCTACCTTCGCCAGATCCGTCCCCAGTGAGTCACACAGAAGTCCACCGAAGAAGAGTCCCCGTAGATAGCGCTGTTGATATCAAAACCTGCACGTAGAGAAAGCCGCGGGGAAAATGGTAACCGTTTTTCCCTGCAAGACAAAAAAAGCCCCCAATCTGTCGCTTCGTTTTAGCGCCTTTCATCAAGCATGTGATCATCGGACGTTGCTTTTCCGCTTCTTTTTTTCCAGAAACAATCTTCAAAATTAAACCCACAGTATGGTGGGAAGTAACCCTTCGAACGTTTTTGTGTGTTTCAACAAGAGCATCTTCTTGACCGTACAAGAACGGCCAAGGAAACGGCCCATTGACGTTCGATGTACCAAAAAAACCCCCCTCTGCACACACTGAGCCTGCCACGACACAGCAACAACAATCATTAGTTTTTCCTCCCATCCCGGCGTGTGGGATTTTTGGCTTTTGGGGCGTGAAGCTGCCGGCGCGCGCTGGCTGGAAGAAAAACGGCACAAAGGTAATCACATAAGTGGCCACTTCCGTCACGATCCGCGGATGGCGACAGCGCAAACGACGCGCTTGTCGATGGCTTGTTTGTTGTAGTAGCGGTGCCTGCCTGCCTGCTCTTCCTGCTTTCCTCTTGTATGTCCAAAAATGCGACGGGGTCGTCCGCTACTACTACTGGCCTTAAACCACTGTACAAGAAGGGTGTCTCTGTAGGGGGTTTCGTTTCATCATCTTGCTCTGCTGGACAGTCATCTCTTTCCCTTGTCAAAATTGCTCAATAGAAGCCGTGTTGTGTGTGTGTGTCGTGTTCCGTTCCTGTTTTGGACTTTCTCGAAATAGATAATTTCAGAAATCATCGTTGGAAGTCGATTCGAAAAAAAGGTCACACGGAAAAGGGAGAAACACTTTGTTCTTCAAACCCAACCCAAGCTACCAAAAACAAATCATTGTGGGTAGACTCTTTTGTTGCTTCTGTGTCTTACTGGTTGTAATCTTTCGAACAGTCACTCTAATCACACTTGTAATTATTAACGCCAAAATATTTCCACTAAATGGTATCGCACGCGTGTGTGTCTGTCTGTCTGTGTGAAGAGTTGTTAAAAAAGAGAGCAAGAGACAATAATTTAAACTATTTAAAAATGTACTTAAATCCCAAAAGACAATTCTTAATTGACCAAGCAAAAAAACACACGACCTACATATCCTGCTTTTCCCAAATTCGCGCTATCACCAACTGAAACAGTTTTTGGAGCGTATCAAAACACACACACATAGTGTTTTTAACACCGATATAAATTCGTTTATTTATGAGTGTGCAGATTGTAAAGCTGCCGGGCAGAAATAAAAACCACAAAGTATAATGATGGTCGAAGATTAGCAAAGCCCAAACATCCACACCTAACATACCACCACACCACCAAACAAATCGAAAAAGAGTCGGAAGCCAAAACAATGCGCGTCATTGACAAAAACTAGCGAGCAAAAAGGAGAGCATTGGAAAATGGCGATAAATTAATTAAAAAATAATTATTATTATAAAAATCTTTCCCGGCGGTTTACGGTTTACCATCGGCGTACCGAAACTAATGAAATCCAGCTCCCTCGGTGGTGTGTGTGTGTGTGTGGTTTTTACTTTTTGCGAAACTTATCATTTGACCCAGTGAATAAGCGAGTGAGTTTCTAAACAAACGGAACTCCCTGCCAAGCGTGAGGGGGCATGCATGGCACAGAAAGTAATGATCATATAAAAAATTAATTAAATAAATTCGCACAAATGACCACCGCGCACATTCGAAAGCGTATCACTGCTCTGCTCTACCCTCCTCCTGTCTAGTGCTAGTGCGCACGATCAAGTTATTATCTTTAGGTAAGAAGCGGTCAATTCTCCGCGTGTGGTGTGTAAGGTTTGCTAATCATTACTTTCCAATTCCATTCCTCTCCTGCTTTAATATCAAGGACTGTGCAGAAGAGGTAGACTGACGGAAGGAGTGGGTGGAGGAGAGTAGCACAATTATCGCGACTGTAACTAATTGCTAACGGGCACAAATAGTATTTGAATAATTCATAGATCAAAAGCAACAACGCGCACCAGGACAGGAGTAGCAGAAGCAAAGTAGTCTTGAAATGCAACATGAAAAACATAAAAATAAAAGGCTGACAATACACGAGACGACGGTGTAGCGACACTTGATGCACTGCCATCTCACCTTTTGGATAGATCTGCATCTGTATTAAACATAAACTAGCAAGTATTCGATACATTTCCCTTCATAAATCTCGTTCACAAACGCACCTCACGCACAGTTAAACCTATTTAAAATATACAATAAGCCAGAGGGGGAAAGAGAAAGGGGAACAAATCAATTACACGAGGAACAGGGGGTGCATTTAGCTGATGAGCACCGAGAGGTAAAGCGATTTATTAGGAAATTGTGTGAACGAAATGCATGCGGTTTGTGGTGTTCTCGCGAGTGTGTGATAAAGATATGTGAAAATTTTCAAATAGAACAAACAAAAAATCCTTAAACGCATCTTATCAATGCAACAATGCTAGGTGAGGTGTGAATGAATATTCTTTTCCTTGCGTATATACAACAAACAAACGAAAAGGAACGAAAAGGCGCTTATTGCCACCGACTGTACTTACTGCTACTTTAGATAAGATAGATTTAGAATTAAGCTGCAAATGTTTTGTTTTTTTTTTTTTGCTAAACATTTTCTATCCAGATATTATCCATCCTCCCTGCATATAATTCTTAGGGCAAGCAGAAGAACGTAGCTGACTGCAAGTGTGGTTAGATGAATGATAATTTATTAACGGAAATCTCCAATCATTGACACGATATAGGTTTACGAATTGATACATTTTACCCTTAATTCTTAGTTAACTATTTTAATCCTCTTCAAGCATTTAAGATTAAGCGAAGAAAACAAAAAAAAAACTGCATACAAGCGATCTTTGGCGCAGTAGTAACTATACATCATCCCAACCAATACTCCTTTACTAGTACTATTTACGGTTAAGACTGCATTAAAATAATGACACGCTCTGAGATTGCATATGCAGTTCCAGCGCAACCAGTGAGACGAAGATAGAAAAGGGAACAGAGTTGAGCTGAGAGGATCAGTAGCACAATAAGACTTTTTTTCTAACGAGATGGAATTAGAAGGGATAGAAGAAGCAAGAAGAAAGTGCGTTTTGTGTGTGTGTGTTGTATTTGAAGAGGAGCCGTGGATGACGATGGAACCGAAGTCAATGAAACTGAAAATAAACAAAACCCGAACAAAGTTTCAAACATTGCGTGTGGTGTGTCTGTTTGTATATGGCGGAGTTGGAGAAGAAGGTTTGTTGTTTGCGTCCGGGTGGGAGGTCGTACACAGGATGATGTCACAGAGATGTTTGTACAATTTGGAACAAAAACATATCTATTGTATGCAGCGGAAGGTAAGTAATTTTCTATCCCAATTAGAGGATATTATTATAGGAAACGAAACTTAGGCTGCGAAGGAGATTCTTTTATGAAACCGACAATGAACTTTCAAGTCTGATTTTACATGAAATTGCCCATGAATATCACAACAGTTTATGACACTAAACTAAGAAGAAGAAAATAGTTATTTGTACAGCAAAATTGAAGAAGAACAAAAACGAACCTACCAATAAGGCTCGACCGTTTCCGATCTTATCCACATAAAATAGTATCAACGAATTTGTTTTGCTATAATAATATAATTTCATACACAATTTTACCATATTTACAAGAATGGTATTCATCTTAATCTTTTTCCCCGATGAGATCAACGATTGAAACATCATTTCAATTCAATATCAACATTATAACGGCCGTTTCAAACAGTTTGAACCGTTTCGTTCCGAACCGGTTCATTTCTTCGTTCGGCTGTTTTTGACGTTTCCGAAGTTTGACAGTTGTTCGCCGAACTGGCTGCCGCTTTCGTCAAGCAGCATAAAATGCGAATTTTCAGAGAAAATAAGCATACCATTCGCAACATACTTTTGCAACTTCGCGCAACATATTTCCATCCGGTAAAGTCCGGCCTCAAAATCGTCGGAATTTAACCCAAAGTCGTATTGCAGAGCAAATGCAATGTTTACATTCCGATCCCTTCCGCAGCGAGCCTTTCTGGTTGGGGTGGGGTGAGAGCAAAACAGACAAAAACATGCCCCATTACGATCGCACGCGTTGGTGGTAGTAGTGGTGTTGGTGTGATGTAAGGAACATGTTTACGATGAGTGGGGGGAGGGAAGCAGCAACACGATAGCACACGCACACAGTGATGGCGCGCCGGAGAGCGAGCTATGCGCGAGATGGTTCGCTTTCACGTGCGTGAATCGAATACACCTCACACTTTCCCGTTATCTGTACGCCAGAGCGTTTGCCGCGTGGACTCATCGCGCAAGCCAGCCAGCCAGCCAGTCCCGCCGCGGATGAGTCGAACGGACACGGTTTCATCCTTGACGATCCGCACCCGTGTCCTGGTGCAGCTGGAGTGGTAAGTGGGTGGTGTAGTGTGGTGGTGTTTTGTTTGATTTTATTTACGTAAGTGCTTCCCGTATGTTCGTGAGTGCGCGAGGGCCCTTCCGCAGGGCAGGTGGGTGGATGGGTGGGTGCGTGCGTATCGCGTGCTTGCTTGACGGGCAACGACGACGATTTCATCATCACAGTCAACACGGTGGCCCGCGCCCAGCTGATGTGCGCTGAAGCTCGGTCAGCTTTCTCCGGATTCCTTTGCTTGCTGCGGGGTTTTGGAAACGCAACAATCAGTGAATCACCTGCGAAGGAGTAATTATGCTGAAAGTGGGCGAATTATTTGTTTTTTTGGGACACAGCAACACACCCATTACTTTGTTATTGCTTGGTGTTGCTCGTAAATTGTCTTCCTCATTTACGATTCTTTGCTAATTAATTCCGTGTATTGTCTCTCTTTTTAGACACTAGCGACCAGACTCTTCCTAGTGAGTGTTATACAGTGCTAAGGCTCACAAGAAGGCGTATGTGAGTGCTTTCTGAAAAGTCGCGAGTAGCTCGTAGTGCAACAAACCTCTGAACCCTCTCAACATAAAGATGTCCTTCCGAAGGGCACTAAAGTACGGTGTCGTGGGCAGCGCGGTGCTCGGTACCGGGCTCAGCCTGCACGCCAACGACTACGACATCAACTCGGTCGGTATCGTGCGGCTCGGGCGTGCCGGAGCGACCGTGTTCGACATTGCCACCACCTACCAGGCGAACCTGTACAGCCGCGAATGGGCCGACAAAAAGTCCGCCGAATACCTGCAGGTGAAGAGCGACACACACCGGGCGGCGGCCGAGCGGCTGCTCGAGCTGTGCCGCACCAACCGGGGCGTGTACATCAAGGTCGGCCAGCACATCGGCGCTCTCGAGTACCTGCTGCCGGCGGAGTACGTCAGCACGATGAAGGTGCTGCACAGCAACGCACCGCAGAACCCGGTCGAGGATCTGTACCGCGTGATTCGGCAGGATTTGCGCGTCGACCCGAGCGACCTGTTCGAATCGTTCGATCCGGAACCGCTCGGGACCGCTTCGCTCGCCCAGGTGCACCGGGCGACGCTGAAGGATGGGCGCGAGGTGGCGGTGAAGGTGCAGCACCCGTACGTGAAGGGCAACTCGATCGTGGACATCAAGACGATGGAGGTGCTGGTGAAGCTGGTCGCGTGGACCTTCCCCGACTTCAAGTTCCAGTGGCTGGTGGACGAATCGAAGCGCAATCTGCCGATGGAGCTGGACTTTGCGAACGAGGGCCGCAACGCGGAGAAGGTGAGGGAGATGTTCCGCCACTACCGGTGGCTCAAGATCCCGGGCGTGATCTGGGAGTACACGACACCGCGCGTACTCATGATGGAGTACACGAAGGGTGGACAGGTGAACGATCTCGAGTACATCCAGCGGGAAAAGCTCGACCCGTACGACATCGCGAACAAGATCGGGCAGCTGTACTCGAACATGATCTTCCTGAAGGGGTTCGTGCACAGCGATCCGCATCCGGGCAACATTCTGGTGCGGCGCGGCGAGCAGAACGGCGGCACGGAGATTGTCCTGCTCGACCACGGGCTGTACGCGGACCTGACGGAAAAGTTCCGGTACAACTACTCCAAGCTGTGGCTGAGCATACTGCGCGTCGACCAGGAGGGCATGAAGAAGTACGCCCAGGCGCTCGGCGTCGAGGGCAGCATGTGGGGACTGTTTGCGTGCATGGTGACGGGCCGGCCCTGGAACTCGGTCATACACGGCGTGGACAAGGTGAAGCAGGACGATGCGGAGGTAAGTGGTCGTTGTTTCGCCCGTTCCAAGTGTGTGTGTGTGTGTGTGGAGTAACGTTTGCATTTGACGCCATTTGCAGAAGGAAATGATCCAGAACGAGGGCAAGCTGGTGCTGCCGCACATCTCCGACGTGCTCGAGAAGGTGGACCGGCAGATGCTGCTGGTGCTGAAAACGAACGATCTGATCCGGGGCATCGAGACGACGCTGCGCACCCAGAACCGCATGACCGCGTTCTGGGTCATGTCCAAGTGTTGCGTGAAGAGCATCGGCAGCCAGGAGTATCTCACCGCCGGCGACACGTGGAGCAAGCTGACCACCTGTCTGCGCGAGCAGTGGTGCATACTGAAGCTGAATCTGTACTACCTCTACCGGGGGCTCGTATCGCTCCATCTGCTGTCCGCGCTTAAGATGATCTTCTAGGCGGGAGAACGAGCGAAACACACACATACTCCAGCAACACTAACTCAGGAAAATGATTGATTTTGCTACCGTGTGCGATTAACCACAATGGTTGTACGGAGTGGTGGTCGATCGTCATTAGGCGTGGGGAGGGGGGCACCTTTTTCGGGTGGCAGTATAATTAGCAAAGGTTTTTTTCTGTAATCGCCGTTTTGTGCGGCTTTTTCCGTACACTTTTAGCTAATGTTGCTTTTTTTTTGGTTAGTTTTCAGTTACTATCGTGAGCCAATATCCAGCCAAGCCAAGATTTCTTGTGTTATTTATTACATTTATCCTACGTCCTTTCAAGGTGGTAGCCGATTTCTTAACGTGCTGCCCGTTTCATCATTAGAAGGAATTTAGTTAATTGTAATTTTGTTCTTTGTTCGCAGTCGATAGTCGCATCACTGCCGGGTACGGGTCAAGGTCAGCTTTAGCTAAGGCTGAAGCTGGTAATTAAGTGTTCATAGTATGTAAAGCCGCAGGGATACGAAACTCCGCTTCCGAAACGTTAACTTTGCTTTCGTGGGCATTATCGTAACGAAATAAATGATAAAAGACAACAAAGAAGAAAACGCTTGTGTACTTATTTGCTGGAGTGGTCATTCTGGCAGTTCAAAAGGATGGACGAGCCTTGCATGGTCGTGATCGGATATAATGCGCTTCCCACATTGATCCGTTATGCCATATTAACGCTTCTGCTACGGTTGGTTAGCTCATTACAAAGGGCTAGACAGACCCAAAGAAGATAAATGAAGAAAGACGTAAACAATCTTGTCCAACTGTTGGTGACTCGATACGATTGTTTGTGATTGCAATAGAACAAACAAAAATGCGCATTAACATACGAGTCGAAGTGGCAAAAAGGGGTATAACAAAAACATGCCCTAAACTGGGTCGTTAAGAAAATCTACGCCACCCAAAAGAAGAGGAGGAAGAAATTACTTTTTTCCGATGACGTTACATTCAAATCTGTCCCTCACACAAGGGGATCAATAGAGGAGAGTTTTAAGTGGTTTAAGACAAGTAAATGGTCCCATGTATCGCAGCAAACACTGAGAAGATCAAAACAAGACCCGGAAATGGATACGAATGGTCGTTGAGGTCAGCAATGACGTCGCATTTTTCGTTACAAATTGCAACGGTCACATTTCAGTTTGAAAAAGGGAAATATTGTGACTTACCTTTACGATGCCCTGATTTTCTATAATTTCCTTCTATTCCCAGGCAAATTCTTCTCATCCGCTTTCAAACCTCCACCAAAAAATCATCTTTTTTCCATCCGCTGAAATTCAAACGGCACACGGGGCCAGATTGTTTTCGCGTTCTTCTTCCTCGCGTGGTCTCTCGGCTGTCAATGGCGAGCGATTCAGCGTAAAACATTTGACAGTTCGAAACACAGAGAAAAACCGCGAAAGGCCAACAAGCAGTGCATCCGCTCGTTCGTAATCCGTGCTAAAATCGGTCGTGAATTGTATTATTCCGTTCCCAGTGTCCTCCCCTCCTTGGTGTGCTGGGAGTACTTACCCACTCGCCCTAGTTTCCGGCAATTTCCTCCCCTTTCGCGGTTGCACGGCGGACCCGGGAGTGTTTTGTTGTCGCTCGTCGCAACGGTTGGTGTGTCTTCGGTTCTGGGGGGGCTGAAAAGAACCTTCTCAGACCAGTGTCCCCCCCCCCAAGCCAAAGCCCGAAATGCAGGAACAATGGGAGTGGATGAAAGAGTTTGCCATGCCGGTGGAGCTGTTGCAGAGCATCATCTATCTGCAGCGGGCCTTGCGGGACTGTGTGATACAGCACCAGGTAATGAAGGGTGGTGGTGGTGAGGATTGAAAACTTGCTGGTTCACCCCTCCTCTTGCGGGGGGGGGGGGGTGCTTTTGCTTGTTCACTCACAATCGAACGATTTCACAAACGTGCGACATCTTGCCCCGGAAGAAAATTGAACAGAAAATTAAACCTTTAAATCTCCCCGTGTTCCTTCCGTTTGACAGTTTTTGGCCTCTAAAATCAATATTCTCGCGATGCATCAGGTAAGCAAGCAGCAGTGGGAGAATGAATTTCATTGAAAGAGTACAAAGAGTAGAAAAAAAAACACTCACACACAACTGTCACTTTCAAGCTGCCACAATCTATAACGCCTAATCACGAACCTAATTCTCTTCTACTCCCGCGTATCGTCCGTTTCTTCTGGCTGTTGGCCGTGTTGGATTGGTGTAATTAACCACAAAATTGAATCCCGCCCTGCCTGCTGAAATCTACAAACATCATCGCACCATCACCACATCGCCTGCTGCGACGTTTTTTGCAGCGCCCAATCGTGAAGCGGCACATGCTGGAGCTGGAACGCGAAATTCTATCGATCGGCCGGGAGCAGGAGGGAGTGGTACGGCAGCTGTCCGAGCGGGTGAAGCGCTTCCAGATGACCGTCCAGTCACAGCGGAAGGTAGCGCTCTCGGAGGACATCGTGTGCGGGTACGTGTCGCGACACCTGGCGGCCTATAATGATGTAACCGATTTGAACGGCACCGTCCCGAAGCACATCTCGCCCCGCTTGAGTGCGGCCGAACTGGCCCAAAAGTACAGGTACGCTCCAAAACCCGTTTGTGAATGTTTCCTTAAAAACGTAATTTATTATGTTTTGTTTTTTACTTTTCTTTTAGTTTGGAAACATTACTAGCAGCCAATGACGACTTGGTGGTGGTGGTGAAGCACGAAAAGATCGAGCTGGAAGATGTGGAGCGGCGCGACTCGAACCACACCGATAACGCCCAGTGGGACACGGTGCTGTGCATAGCGGAGGGAAAAAGGAAAAACAAGCATACGGTCGCACGAAACTGTCTGAAACCGCTCGTAACGGCCCAGCCGGTTGGAAGAGCACAAGCGCCGTCCACAGACTCCTCCATCACCATCGAGGAGCGTCCGTTTGCGGGGATTGCCGATCAAAAGCCACCACCGATTGCGTCCGTTAAAGCAGAGAAGGAGGAGGACGTCGAGCAGGTGGACGAGGAGGTGGAGGAAGAGGAGGTGGATGATGACGAAGAGGATGGTCAGGATTCATTGCTGACGCCGGAAAAGACATCCGAGGATGAGGCGGAAGCGGACGGGAAGTCGGTGCAATCGATGGATCAATCTGTCGACAATCGGGCTAGCTGGATGCCGGGACTGCGGGGACGCCCACCGAAAGGCTCGAAGTACGTGTCCATCGCCAAACAGGCCGCCATCGAGGCGAGACGGATGGCAATTGCACAGCAGCAGCAGGAGCAACAGCAGCAACCGATGCAGCAGCCACCACCTCCGCCACAGCCAAATATCATTCAGCGGCGCGTTTCAAAGCGGAAGGATGTGCTCTCGGAAAAGGTGGAAGAACCGATCGAGCTGGATGTCTCGGGCAATGAGGAGGAGGAGGAGGAGGAGCCTACGGAGCTAATGAATACGGCGGCGGTGAGGCGAGGACGTAGCAATCTGCTGCAGGCACTGAACAAACAGAAGCGTGGCCCCGGTCGGCCTAATATGGAGGTGAGCGTCATCACCAACCAGCAGAAGGGTTCCAAACGTGGCCCCGGTCCCATTCCCGGTGGCAGTAAGCTGGTGAAACACTTGTCCGAAGGTTCCTCTGGCTCGTCGTCGAACTCCCGGTCCTCCACGCCGACCTGGCCGGCGCGCCACACGTCGGAGGAGTCGTCCGATCGTCGCTCGTCTCCGTCGGCCGAGTTTCCCGCACTGCCCGATCCTGGCGAACCGGTCGAGCCGAGACCGACGAGCATCAGCGAGATGGAGCAGCGAACGTTCCTGCGCTACTTTCAGATTTTCCTGCCAGAGGAAGTGAAAGCGATGAAGGAGCGCAAGAGCGAGCGGAAGCGTCGCAGCTGCTACAGCACGGAGCGGAAAGATTTCCACTACGGCAAGCTGGACTACTACGAGCAGCAGCAGCAGTACCAGGCGGCCCGCGCCTCCAAACGGACCCACCAGCGACCGATCCTTTACTCGCCGCCCGTCGCCGTTGCGAAGAGACGGAGACCACCGCCACCACCTGCTCCTCTTCGGCCCCAACCACTGGCAGCAGCAGCAGCAGCAGCAGCGGGGGGTAGCGGTAGCACCACAGCCCGAAGTTCCGCTGGACGGCCACGACCACAGCCAGCTACGGTGACCAACATTTTTGCCGCGATGGATAAACGGGCGTGCTTCGTTTGCTCTAAAAGCGGTACGCGTGTAGATCAAGATGGCGGTTCCTCGCACGTGGTTGCTATGGCGGCGTTGATTTAAATTAATTTGGACATTTTCTTCTTCGTCTTTGTATTCCACAGGTACAACGGAAGAGCTGAGTGCTTGCATGAACTGCTACAACATTTATCATCTAAACTGCCACAAAATCGACGAACAGTCGGAAGCGTACCGCCAGCGGGATGATCTCTGTCCGGTTTGTCTCATCCCGGACGAGCAGGATAAATAGGCAATGGGATGGAGATAGATACTGGTTCCTATTTGTTTGTGTTCTTTTTTCGCTCGTATTGTTATTGCTCCACTCCAAGCGCGAAAGTTGTTTTTGTGTTGTACGCGAAATCTCTCAACGGAAAAGAAGAAATGTGTTCGTCCGTCCTAGCGTTGTTTTATCGAAGGACGAGGAATTAGTTAAGCCAAGTTTATATTATTATGTACACATTACTGGATGAAGTAAGATTAACTGTAGATGCCCCAGCTGTGTATGTGCAGCGCCGACGCGTATGGGTGCTTTATTTTAAACAAAAAGGCGAACGAATCGCCTTTAAATCGATTACCCCCCTCCCCTCTGGTAGTATTGTAAATTTTAGCTTGTGTCGAATACATGAATGAATCTGTAATAAACGAAAATGTATCCATTATGAAAGTAGAAAGTAGAGGCTGCAGTTTGTTCTCGTTTCTAGTTAAGCAAGTTTGCTTAGCGACTTCGGGAGTCGTTCTGCCGGGAGACAGATCCTGAAGATTGAATATTAGTTGCTTTTACTTGTTTATGTATTGAGAATGTATATAAAGCTCGCAACGTAATACACAGGATGATGAATCGCAACGAAGGGCACCGAACGCGGCTCTGGGGTTTTTAAATACGACTATGCACGCCGTTCCAAACGAAACTGAGCTGCAGTTGTTGTCTAAAGGGAACAATACAACACACATACACACGCAGAGATTGAATAACACACCATCAGTTTGACGATACGGTATATCTTCACCATACTCCTTCTTTTATTCACCTCTCCTTTTGTTTCAACTTTGCTCAAAGACTTCCCCCTGGGGTGGATGGAAAGAGAAGGGGGGGCCGCAACTGTATTTCCGGTGCAAATTAACACTTCATCCAGAGGAATACACACAGCATCATCGTCACACCGCACGGTAAACACGCACCACCACAACAACAACCGATCGTGCACACGCAGCAGCAGCACTCACTCCAAACGCGAACACAACGCGGCTGATGCGGACGAATCCGTGGCGCTGCGGCGGCGATGCGTATGATGACAGTCTTCCCAACAGTGCCGTGCGCCGCTGCTTCTCCCGCCTTACTGGTAGAAGGTCTCCGGGCGGCGGTAAGAGAACAGCTTCCGGTAGCGCTTGTGGTGGTATCGCTGCACCAGCGGGAATCGGATCTTCGAGTTGTGGAACTGCTTGATGTGCGCACGGCGCGTCTTGGACGCGGCGATCGATTCCACCTTGATGATCTGCAAAGTGACGAGGACGAAAGACGAAAGAAAAAAACAGCGTGTTAATGGGACACAGTCGAAAGGACACGTTTCAGCAATACCGTACCTGGATCGAGTGGGCACGGGCACGGTGACGGGAGGCCATGTCACTGTAGCACTGCGTGACGGCACCGCCAACGGTCAGGTCACGGTACTCGCGGTACATGTTGTGCGTACCGGAGCGCGAATCGTAACGCAACCAGATGCCGAAGTTCTTCACCTTCAGCGGCGTCTTCTCCAGGATGCGCTTCACCGAGACGATCTCGCCGGTTGCCTTCTTGAACTTGCGCAGCTGACGCAGGAAGTACCAGAAGCGCGACTTGGCCACGATGTGGTCCGGGGCGAAGATGTGCATCTTGAAGAGCGGAGGGTTCTTCTCCTTCTCCGAGGGCAGCTTGCGCCCGATCACCTGGTATTCTTTCAGCTGAAATTACACATTGGAGGTGGATTAGTGGTGAGAAAGGCCATCATGCGTAAGAATGGGAAATCGCAACGAAATGGGATGGATAGTTTTCGGTCCGGCGGCAGATCAACAACATGGTACACTGCGGTAACGTTGCGCTGACCCGCTGTCACTTTGCCGACGATGAACACAAGACCCGGAATTTGGACGAAAAAGGGCCGATAAGCCCCAAATTTCAGCACGTTCCATTGCCGCCGAGCAAGCGGCACACTTTGTCATCCAATTTCACATCCATTTCACTGCAAATTATCGTAAAAACATAGGAAAAATAGAAATTTACCACTCCTTTAGCTTTCATCTTGACTGCGCTTCGTTAAAGAGGAAACGGAAAAGGCCTGTGACAGCAACGCATTGAACTGAAATTGACAATTCAGCAGCGAGCTGTCAAAGTGACGGTGCCATGTGGCCGTGTTGCCAGTTTCTATGTGTCGTATTTTCAAATGAATTTTTAATTTATTGTAATTTTAATTCTTAAAAATATAATTGATGAATGCGACAAATAAAAATAATCATTTAGCTTTGACTGTCAATTTTTAACAGCATTGTATTGACAGAAAAAGGGCAATTTTACCGAAAGTTAAAAAATAAACAAATCCGACACAGTTTGACAGTTGCTCCTTCACTTTCTCCACCGAGCACAGTTTGGATAAAGTGGGAGGCGGCCTGCAGAAGAGATCTGTTTTCCTTTACACCGGATTAGGCGAATACAAACATACGGATTGCGTGTTCCATACGCCAGCGATTGCTTCCGCAACATCCGTTTGTCTTGTTAATTGCAAAGAAAATCTCCGTTTTGCTTTGAAATCGACCAAACAGCTGGCGACAAAAAAATGGCAAAACGTGTGCAACCGACGTGGCAGGCGCCGGAGGAAAAACCCGCCCCGAAGCTGTACCTGTACAACAGTTTGACCCGGCGGAAAGAGCTGTTCGTGCCGCGGGACGGCCGGAACGTGCACTGGTACAGCTGTGGGCCGACCGTGTACGATGCGTCCCACATGGGCCATGCCCGGTCGTACATTAGCTTCGACATTCTGCGCCGGGTGCTGAGCGACTACTTCGGCTACAACGTGCTGTACGTGATGAACATTACCGACATCGACGACAAGATCATCAAGCGGGCGCGCCAGAACCATCTGTACGAGCGGTACCTGCAGCAGTCCAAGGACATGCCGCTGGAGCGGCTGCTCGACGACAGCAAGGAGGTGATGGCAACGTTCCGCGAGAACCTGGCCCGCACGACCGACGCGGACAAGAAGACGATGATGGACCGGATGCTGGAGAAGCTGACCGCCGCCGTGGACAATCTGTCGCTCGCGGTCAAGGAGGGCGACGAGGGACGCATCCAGCAGGCGCAGGACCAGTTTCTGCAGGATTCGAAAGATCCGCTGGCGGATCTGCTGGACAGCAAGCAGGGCTCGTCGGTGACGGAGAACGCCATCTTCGAGACGCTGCCCCGCTACTGGGAGGACGCATTCCACAAGGACATGGCGGCCCTGAACGTGCTGCAGCCGGACGTGTTGACGCGCGTCAGCGAGTACGTGCCGCAGATCGTGACGTACATTGAGAAGATCATCGCGAACGGGCTGGCGTACGAAGCGAACGGCTCGGTGTACTTCGACGTGGCCGGGTTCGACCGAAGGGAGCAGCACCACTACGCGAAGCTGGTCCCGGAAGCGTACGGCGACGCGAAGCAGCTGCAGGAGGGCGAGGGCGACCTCAGCATCGGCGCCGACCGGCTGACGGAGAAACGTTCGGCGAACGATTTTGCGCTGTGGAAGAGCAGCAAGGCGGGCGAACCGTGGTGGGACAGTCCGTGGGGCCGTGGACGACCCGGCTGGCACATCGAGTGTTCCGCGATGGCGTCCGACATCTGCGGCGACTATCTGGACATCCACACCGGCGGCGTGGATTTGAAGTTCCCGCACCACGACAACGAGCTGGCGCAGAGCGAAGCGCACGACGGCAGTGCCGAGTGGGTGAAGTACTTCCTACACACCGGCCATCTCACCATTGCGGGCTGCAAGATGTCCAAGTCGCTGAAGAACTTCGTCACGATCCAGCAGGCGCTGGAGAAGCACACGGCGACACAGCTGCGACTCGCCTTCCTCCTGCACTCGTGGAAGGACACGCTGGACTATTCCGACAACACGATGGAGATGGCCGTCCAGTACGAGCGCTTTCTGAACGAGTTCTTCCTGAACGTGAAGGACCTGACGCGCCACGTCCAGACCGGACCGGCGCGGGACGCGTTCGATCGCTGGCGACCGGTGGAGGCGGAGCTGGAGCGAAAGTTTGCCGACGCACGTGCCGCCATCCACGAGGCGCTCTGTGATAATGTGGACACGCGCACCGCGCTGGACGTGATGCGGGGGCTCGTGTCCGCCTGCAACGTGTACATCAAGGAGCATCGATCGGCCGGGTTCAATGCACTGCTGTTGCGGCGTGTCGCCGCCTACTGCACGGATTTGTTGCACATTTTCGGCGCCATCAGTGGGCCACGCGGTGGAATCGGGTTTCCCATTAGCGCTGGAGCGGCCGGTGATGGCACGGGAATGGCTGGAGACGTAAGAAGAACAACAAAAACGGATCTTTAACCGGGCTCCTATTTTAAATGATTTTCTGTTTCGTGTGTTTTCCAGCTCGAACAAACCGTTATGCCTTACCTGCAAGCGCTGGCAGAGTTCCGCAATGCGGTCCGGGAGCAGGCACGCGGTCGGAAGGCGACCGAAATCCTGCAGCTGTGCGATCAGCTTCGGGACGATGTGCTGCCCGGGCTCGGCGTGCGGCTGGAAGATCGGGAAGGTGCGCCGTCCGCGCTGAAGCTGGTCCCGGCCGAGGTGTTGCTGCGCGAGCGTGAAGCCAAACGTGCCGAGGAAAACCGTAAGGCAGCGGAAAAGGAACGCAAAAAGGCGGAAGCGGCTGCGGCTCAGGCGGCCAAAGACGCCCAGCGCAAGATCAACCCGCTCGATATGTTCCGCAGCGAGACGGACAAGTATTCGGCGTTCGACGACGCGACCGGGCTGCCCACGCACGATCTGGAAGGGAAGGAGATCAGCAAGGGTCAGCTGAAGAAGCTGCAAAAGCTGCAACAGGCACAGGAGAAACGCTACCAGGAGTATTTGGCTTCGCAGGCGTGAGGGTTGGTTAAACCGCCGCAGCTTCCCTCCTACAAAGCTGGAAAATAAATGCATTTTTACTTCTTCAAACACTACTTTCGGACGTACAAAAGTAACTCCATATTGAGGATTAAGTTTTTCGCAGAAAAAAAAAATATTATGCATCTTAAAACGTTTGCTCTTTCCACTTTTTTGCTTTTTGTTTAATATATAGGTAGGGCGTATATAACATAACACGTTACTAGGTATGCGTGAATAATCGTTGGATCCGGTCTACTATTCTCTCCTTGCTGTTTCCTTTTTTTGGGAAAACATACCCCCCTCACCCCATAGAGGATTCCTAAAATCTTCCCACAAGTTCGACAGCGTGATAATGAAACACTCTGATTAGCTGTTGTACCGCGTTTGCTTTGGACGATTGTTTCTCGGCCGGCGATCCGGTGCTCTCTGCCATTACTGATTGATAACGTTCTTTGTAAGTCCATCATATCCACTTACAGGGTTTTCCAGGGGTTCCCATAGCAGTGGGACACTTCCTTGACTCTTTCCTATTGGAAGTGAACTTCATACGCTAGAAATTGGACTATATCGCACCCAATTTAGACAGGCTCGTTGGAAATTCCAATTGGATTTGTCCAACAAGGGTGCTAGAGAGTCCAATTCCCATTGCAATAAGTTCATTTCATGTAAGAAAGAGTCAATTAAGTGTCCCAAAGCTATGAGAACTCCTGGAAAACCTTTGAAGAGAAGTTATTTTAAAAAATCCCAACATCATCTCAACGGAAGTTGGAAACGGATCAAATTGAACAATACAACAGAACGAGCGTTGTTGTTTGGAGGTAGTTTAGTTTAAGAGGAAACGTGGTACGTCCACTGTTGGGTCTCTTTCGGGGTGGACACGGTATATGGGCGAAATGTAGGGAAGTTTCCCATTGTCCGTTTTGATTCGGAGTGAACGAACGAGGTATTCTGTCTATTTGTGTGTGTATATAAGTGTACGTAGGTCCTGTACGAAACAACCGAACCGACCGGGCAAAAGGGCTCAAAACATCCGACATCCTCCTCCATCTCACCACGCAAAACAGAGCAAGAGGGAAGGAGGAGCAGGGTGGTGATGATAGGATGGTGCTTCTTTGCTCGTGTATAAAATCGACGATTTATTATATAGAGTAGCGTTTTTAATCAAACAAACTGGACCCACAGGTTGTAGGGATTAATATAACATTGGATGCGCGTTATTGTACTTGAAAACATGGCAACATGGGAGAGGGAGATGCGTTGAGGATGGTGTGTGCTCGCCAGGGCGGCATCTCCACGCTGTAGATCCGGCGGCTTCCGGTTCCGCAAGCCACAGCATTCACGATTGAGAGAGTGAAGGGAGAGAGATTAACATTATGCAGGAAACGACATTCCCCCCAAAACAAAACATTGCAATAGCAGCTGTCGCTTTAATTCGACAGCTTTTCGCTGCGTTGCCTTCCGCTTGATTCGTGTGTTACTGTCGTAACGATCTTTCCCCCTCCCCTCCCCTCCGCATGATCTCTCGTGATTGTAACATGCTTTCTTATTCTTACTCGCTAATTGGTTGCTTCTGTTGACTCTGCCTACACTACTACCTATCGCTTGCCGCGGCTGAATCCATTCCCAAATTAATCACATTCTCTGCTTTCCGTTCTCTTATTCCTTCGCATTGCTCTGCTTTCGCTTTGCCGTAAACACTAATATTGTAACGAGTTAAAAATTAACCGGAAAGTCACTTTATACGGTAGTGGTGACATGGATGCATGACGTTGAACTAAACCGAAGCGTTGGAAGGGTGTTGAGGGATCCTTCCTCCCGCAATGTGATCTTTGTATTCGTAAGCCAACATTCAAACCAAAGTTCTGCTCCACAATCACTGTTCTGTTGCTTCTTCTACTGGTGGAAATTCGAAATCACATGATTATTTCAAGTGAAACATGGTTAATCCATCCCCGATTGGCCGCGAGAGTGTGTATGTGTGTGTGTGTGGATGGTTCTGTGAAGATATTTAAAAATAGATCAAACTCGTACATTTGAGTTCGTGGTTTGGGGGAGTGGTGAGCGTGAGGCATGAGAAGTGTTACCTCTCATTTAGCCAACAAGGAAACAGAGCGGGATGAAAATAAGAGTGACTAAATTTAGAAGTAAATGAAAATATTTCCCTCCCGTGTGAGTGTGTTGGTGGGAGGGATCGTTTTCCAAATACTAAAGCACAAACACACACATACACACTCACAAACGCACCTCCACGCGGGGTTCTTATCCTTGCTGTGTACCGTCCGTTTGCCCACCGATAACACAAACAAACGCATTAAAATGTTATACTTTTTAGATCTTAAAACTTAAAAAAATACACGAATTAGCAAAGAACGATGCCAAAATATAGTAAATTGATGACAAATGACTTCCGGACGAGGGAAAAAAATGATGGGCCTCAGCAGCCCGCGGTGTACACATACCAACTAACACTCATACACGGAGATGACGACGACAACATATCACCACACGATCCGGATCGTAACGTATCCTTTGTCCACCTGACGCTGTCTGTCTCTGTAGGTTGTCGACCCGTGTGTGTGTGTGTGTGTGTGTGTGTGTGTGAATGTTTTCCCCCACTCTACTACCTGCATCATCAGAGAAAGAGCCAATCAAAAAAAAATGTATGAGAAGATGAGATCTTCCTCTTCCGCTCTTCACACTCATATTTGGGAGGTGAACTTTTGGATTTGACGGCGTGGTAAATCGCCAAACACCGCCTCGCCATGGACGCTTTTGGCGATGGCCTTGATGCTGGCCGCAATGTCGACCGCATCTTCAACCATCTGGAAAAAGGGTGAAACAACACGAAATGATTAGTATTTCAGTTGGAACGACACTACCATACAACTCCTTACCTCATCGAGATCATCTTCGTTCGCACGGAACGGGGTCATCATTTTCGGCATCGAAATCGGAAGACTTTTCGCAATCGAGCTGCTCTGCCGTCCGTACTGATGGCGCGGTATGAACATGCCGCCTTCCGACCGATTATTATTGTCGGATGTATCTGTGGAATGGAGCGAAAAAGAGCTAAATTGGTGACTCTCCTGTCGTAAAAGAAAAGATCGGTTCACTTACCATTATAATCACATTCTTCCTCGTCGGAAATATCATCCGGCGGTGGCGTCTTGTCATTCTCCATGCCATCAATGTCGAACAGACAGTCCGAGTCGAACATCATCGGCTGGGAGCGTTGATGGTTGACGCTGTTGCTATTATATCTATGTGCAGCGCCCCCGGTTAGGTTGCCGACGCTGCCGGCCAGCCCGGGCACGGACCCGACCGTCCCCAGGGCGCTGCCCTGATTGGCAAAGAGATTTGTACTCATGGAATGTTGCTGCTGCTGCTGCTGCTGCTGCTGAGTTGGTGGTTTGCTAATGGCACCTTGGTTGCTGTTTGCAGTATTGTTGTTGTTGATCGAGTTGGCGGCACTGTTGCTAAGCGACATTGGTCGCTGATTGCCGGCAGCGCCCACCAGCTTGAAGCCACCACCGTTCGCTTCCGGCTGGCCCGCCGAGCTCGTCCCGTTACCGTTCACGATCGACGGCGGACTGTTGCCGGTCGACATCGGCATACTCTCCGGGGTCGGGGGTGGCGTTTCCATCTGACTGCCGGCCACACCGGCCGCCGCCCCAGTAGCAACACCTCCCGTCGGTGTGCCTAAGCTCGTTAGCAGCGGCTGGTGCGACTTTTCCACCGTCGGGCTGGTGGCGGCGGACGGTGAGCGCTGCTGCTCGCCGGCGCCACTTTTGCTATCTACTAGTTCAGGTACGAAGGTTTGCGCCAGGAACAGGTAGTCCTGCTCGGCCCGATCGCGCACGTTGCTCAGCTGCTCGTTCATCTCCTGCGTGAAGCGGGCGATGCGCTCGTTCGCTTGCTGCGTTTCTGCGCGCATGAACGCGCGCAGCGACTCGAGCAGCTCATTGCGATCGTTCGTACTGTCGAGCGTGTTGGCCGCGGCGGTAAACAGGCTGCGGTACTGATCCTTCCGATAGAAGCCCCGGAAATCGGCCGCACGCACGTCCAGCACGATCCTGTACGCGGGCGAATAGTTTTCCTGCGCTTTTCGTCGACTGATTTCCTCCGGCGTTACCTGGAAAGATGGCAAGGGGAGTGGCGTGCGTTAGGCGGATGTCTTGGCGGAGGGACAACAGGGGGACCACTTACCGATAGTGTCCCATTGATGAGGATGTTGGCCGGGTTGGAGGCAGCCCGCGCAAAGGCAACACAGCCACAGTTGAGGCATTTACAGACGCTCCACTCGTCGCACGGGATTGTCTTCAGCATCATCGTCAGCTGCATGGTCACACTTGCATCCTGGAACGGTCCAACCACCTACAGGGAAAAGGGAATTTCGAGAAGTCATTATGTGATAGTGTCATATTTTATTCTATTTAAATAACTTTATGCTCTAAAATAATACTAATCGATTTTGTTCATGAGTTCATGAGCCGCTGTTCTCCCTCTCCCTCTCTTTCTGGCTTTCGCTCGGCCATTTAATACAAAAAAGACAAACAAAAACCAACTAAAGCAACCTATCATCCCTTTTACGCTCAGCTGATGTGCCGGGGGAACTTAAGTCACTTCCCTTCTTTCTCCCCTCCAACGGCACTCTCCTTCCTGCCCCCGCAAATTCTCCCACACGCGGAACGAGCCAAAAACAGACGAGAGCGCGTCATATTCGCCCCGCGATTATATTTTCGTTCCCTCGGCGCACGTTTGCGCGTCCCGAGACCGGCCCTGTGGTGGTGGGGCGAGAGGTGTGTGTGTGTGTATTGCTGTTACGGCCGCCCTCTGGCCACCCCTTGCCCTGCCTGTTCGAGCATGTGTGTGTATCTGTTATATATTGGATGGGAGAGTTTGCTGCTCTTTTTTTGCTTATTATTTGGTGTATGTTGATTTCCGTATGCATTTGCGTTGCTCGTTTCTGGGGGGCTGTGGGTGGGAGGGTGGTGGAGGTTTAGTATTACAGCGCGCACCAAACAAAGCGATATTATATGCCGGCACGGGGCCCTAATGGTAAGGTTTTTGCGATGGAAGTTGTGCACGCTCGACAGAAAATGGAGAGAGAGAGAGAGATAGAGCCAAGAAAAGACAAAAATAAATTAATTTCATATTCCCGTTGCCTTCCACTCCATGCTGAGGGTGTATTATTTTTGTTTTAATTCTTCATAAATTGTCTTTAAGAAAAGTAAAAAACCGGCACAAGCAGCGTGGCCTGTTCCATCAGCTTGTTTAGAATTATCTTTGCCGTGTGCAATATAAACCAGCTTCGTTTCATCTTCCCGAGCAAAAGCACTTTCATTATCGAATAGATCAAAAGGTCATATTCTGTTGTAAAAGCAGGGGAGGGGACGCACAGGGGGGAGGAGCACACGACAAAGAGCGGCGAAAAGTGCAGCGAAAGAAATCGACCTAAAAAACCCCCTCTCCAACCTTTATTAGGAAAGAAAACCCCTTTTGGACGCGCCTGTACCTATGTCTGCGTGTGTGTGTGTCTTGCCACTTGCTGCAGCACCCTAAAAAAAAGAGAAGAAGAAGAATAAAACCGACCAGATCTGGGCGACGGAGTGTGGAAAGAAGCGAACACTTCCATCTTTCGCCGCCCTGTGGCCCAAACACCAACACGGACACAAGCGGACGCAAAAACGAACACACGAACTGTGTTGTGCGTTCGTTCTCTGTGGAGACCGTGTTTTCTTACAGGGCCTTTTTTCTGCTGCTGTTGTTGTTGTTGTTGTTGTTCGACGCGCCGTTCAAGATGAAAACCGACGTGCGATAAGTGGATGGCACACGGTTGTTGTGCCCGTTCAATGCACGCAGCAGCAGCAGCAGCAGCAGCACCAACCAGCCTGCGCGTATGTTGGAGTGCGCACACAAACAGTCGGGCAGTGTGTGCGTGTGTATGGCGTGTGCCCGTGTGCGTGGACGCAATCCCCTCGCCGTGCCCGTGGGGGCAGCCGCCCTGGGTCTGGGCACTGTGTGCCGTTGGGCGATTAAATGCAAGAAAGCAAAGCAAAGCCAATCTGAACCATTTGCTCATTGGAGGGCCCTGCTCACACCGCCAACAATCCGGTGGGCAATTATTGTTGCTGCCCTTTTCAACGACCTTTCCCCTTTTTCCACCCACAGTAAAGCATTATTTCTATTATTAATCAAATATTGCGCGCGTCGGCTTCTATAAACCGAAAAGCAAATGGAGTGCCAACGAAAGAGTTTCTTCAACTCTCGCTGGCTGCTGCTGCTGGCTAATCGATTTCGCTCAATAGTACGTACGCGCAGAGCAGCAGCAACTCAGCTCGCTCGCAAGAAATGATAATCCCCCCCACCAGTTGAGTCAATTATGCATTATCACAATTAACAGCCAATGTGAATGGAGGGGTCAGGAGCGGTGGAGAATGTTGTGGCAAGGAAGCAAATGGAAGCAAAATGCCGGCCGGCATAAACCATGCCTGACGTCGTTGCTGTTTTCCTTCTACACTTACATGATGGAATCACGCATGGAAAACAGGAAAAATGCATTCGTTCGGTCTTGCAACGCACAACAACCCGTATCTACAAACAGATGATTTTTGGGCCGAGCGATACCGAAGCAGCAGCAGCAGTTCGATTGCTTATCAAATGTTGATGACTGATAATCGAACAAGCATTATTGCCCTTTATTAGCTTTCTTTGTCAGTTCCGGCTTGATGGCTAGAAAATATGGGAAAAAGGAGCGTGATTAGTAGTAACACGTATCGACGGGAATGTCTCCATCAGTCATTCCTTTGACGCCCAAGCATTGACTTTGCATCATGGCACACACACACACACCTGAGGTGCATCTGGTATATCCATAACGCAAACGCAACCCGAGTTCTTCCCTTTTACTACGCCGTCAACGTTACGCAGTGTGTTCTACCGGCATTCCTAATCGTTTCAGCACACACGCCACACTAAATAACTCTCGATTTAGGGTGACGGCGATGGTGGAGGTGGAGGTGGTGGTGGTGGTTTGCTCTACCCCATACTGATAACGCAGTTCCCCGCGGGTTGTTCCGCGAGTCGATACGGTTAAAGAGTAGCGACAGGGAAAGTGATTATTTGCTTTGCATTCAGCATTTTGAGCATCACTTTCCGTTTGTTGCTCGGCCTGCTGGGAGTTGCATTGTATGGAGGAGCCCATATACCCATGCTTGCCGGCAATGGCCTTCCGATGAAGCGGTTAGGGGATGTGTGTGAGCCTTATTCTTTTTCTTCATCCCATTTGCCGGCCTATCGCGATTGAATGCGAAGATGAGGAGAATGTGTCGTCGTGATCGCAATGTTTATTCAACAGGCTTCATCCCAAACACCGGAACACAACGGTACAATGGAGGGGAGGAGCTGTAGAGAAGGAGAGGATAAGATTGCGAAGCTCAATAATAAAAAAATCTGTGTACACAGCAAATGCACGTCCAATTTAGAGACACACTGCGGTGTGCGCTGCGATTAGGGGAATTGTTTTCTATTTCAATTTCAACATCAAACCCGCGGGCTAAACATTCTCGTACTGCCCCCTCCCTTGGCTCTTTTGCTAGCTCGCTTGCTTTGATGACGCGCGCTACCGATCTTCCGTGAATGTAAATGCAGAATGGTCCAGAAGGTGCCCAGGTGCGCAGCCCTCACTCCACACCCCCTCCTTCCAGCGGTTAGTGCACGCGCTCTGCCCCCAAAACAAGCAAAACAAACAAAGGAGACACATTCGAACGGCGAAGAGATTGGAGCGTCTTGAGCCAAAATCGATTTTGAGCGCTGCACCGATCGGCAGGACGAAAACGGAGGAAAAGCAGGACACACACGCACACACACTTCCGAGGGAGGCGCTTTTGTGTGTGACCTTTTCTAACGCTTGCGACGCAATAAACAAACAACCGTGTGCATTTTCCTAACATTTTCTCCCGTCGCGTGCGTAGCTTCCACCGAGATTGCAAAAAAGAATGCTTAAAATGAGTCGTTAAAAAGATGATTAAAGTGCAAACGAAGGGCAAACGTTATTTTATGAAAATAATTACACCGGCCGGCATGTCATGGCTTGCTGCTGCTGTGTTTGGGGAAACCCGTTTTCACACCACTGTGTGCGTATGGGGAAAAGGAAAATGGAATCGATGAAGCCGATGACAAAAACAAAATGATTAATCCTATTGTACCCTCCCCGTATCCTTACCTCCTGGAAGAAGCCGACCAGCTCGCGTGATTTTCCTTCCGACAGTGCGGCAATCACGGTTGGCGATGGCCGCGGCAGACCATTCGGCTCGTTCCTCAACGTCACTGGCCCGGGATCGACGGCGGCGGTGTGGTTGGTGCTAATGACGGCCGCGGTGTTTTCATCGTTTACGACTATCGACACGTTCAGGCAAGGGCAGCTAAACATTTTCACTCCGTCCGACCGCGACCCAGCAGCCGATTTGGATGGGGATCGACCTCTCACTCTCTCCGTCCGGATCTGACTGAACTGTCCGTGCGAAAACCGGGCGGGGGAACACAGAAACACGCACGTACACACACACACACACACTAATGAAGCGCACTACGGGGTCTTTGCTAGTGTTGGTGTGCTGGTGGTTCGATACGTTTGTTGCGGGGTTGCGGGGGATTGGATTCGCTTTTTGCCACTCGGTTCCACCACAGGCTCCACCACCGGATGCTTCCAGCTATCGAAAGGCTCGAAATGAACCACAACCAGAACCGACGATGCTGACGCTTACTCTGGCAAACTCTCGACTTGACTTACAAATCAAATCCTTTCGATTTTGTGGTCCTGGTTACAGTTGTGGTAAGTGGAGGATGCTAATTCTGCTGATAACCAACAAAGTAATGATTGGAAAACCGTAATTGATTTGTATGAAGTACATTTCTCGATTAGCTCAATGTACAAATTTGCGTCAATCCTTCAAGAGAGGATGGGTTTCGTCGATGTGTATCGAATATACTTTTCTTATTTTCGGATTCCGAAATCAAACAAATACACAATCCAGCTTTCGTTCATAATGTGAAAGAGTTTATTTTACAGTCGGCTGGTGTTCGTTGCCGGATGTTTCACTCTTTACTATGATGGAAATTCGAAATGAATGAACGATACTCGATGAATGATAACCTTTCCCACCGGGGATACACTGCTACAGAAAGATGGTAAATCTTCCGCTTCCTCCCCTTTGGGTGGTCTCACACTCAACGTCAACACACTTGCGTGTAACCCTTCTTCTGCTCCTCCCAGACGGCGTACACTTTCTGTTTGCTTCTTAATACGATTCGGAATTTACGTCTCTATTGAGTTTATGCTCTAGCTGAATCCACCCACGCACCAGGCAAATCGCGTTAAATCGGAAACCGTGCCAATTCGTTCACGACATACAAACACACGCGCGCTCGCAACACAATCACTGACGCTGGGCCAGCTCCATCTGAGCGGCAGAGACGGTGTTGATGTTTTCCTGCACGAGGGTAAGATTGCTTTTCCACGAGAGCAGCAGATCGCGCAGCTGCTGCCACTGGGGCCGACCGAACGTTCGGTGCATTGTGCTGGAAATGTGAACCTTGCGGGCCCGCTGATCCATCCGGGCGCGGACAAGCTTCGTCTTCAGGACCTCGATAATGAACGGTTCCACCTCTTCCTCCTTGATCTGCAGCTCGTCCTGCAGCTGCTGGAAAGTCATCTCGGAATTGCTCTCCGCCAGCTGCATGAACGACAGCAAGCGCATCTTCTTGATGTTCTGTTCGTGGTTCAGACCTATGGATTGAGGGGGACGGTGGAATTTACACGATTACATATGAAGCAAGATGATTCGCAGTCGTGGCGCTTACCTTGCGAGTTAACAAACTCCTTGTGGTTTTTGTAAAACTCCAGATAGCTTGGCAGCTTTTCCGAAACGAACACGGACAGCAGATCGTGAATGAGCTCGCCCTCCAAAAACCGGACCGGCTTCAGGGAGAGCAGCGGGTCGAGCAGGAAGGTGTTGGGATCGGCCAGCGCCGTCACGATACATTTCATGGCATCCTCCCGAGCGTACGACGCATTCTCGGAGGTGTACGTACCGAGCAGCTCGATCATTACCTTCGACGCTAGCTCACTGTTCGAATCCTTCAGCACATCGTGCAGCAGACGGTACAGCTTTTGCATTTGCTCGTTGGACGGCGGGCACTGGGCGAACTGTGCTTTCAGCTGCTCCACGCCGGTGAACACCTCCTTCACCTGGTTGACCTGCTTGGCCACCTGCACCAGGTGATAGTAGACGTGGTACCGGAGAGGCGAAGTCACCTCCAGATTGCTGAACAGCCGCCACAAACTGGAAGTAAACGATTTGGGGATGTAATTGGTCACCTATTCCAGCACAGAAGCAGCTTTCTCATCAACACTTACGACTGCAGGCAGACGCGCGCCAGGCTGGTCTCCTTCGCTTTCGTCATCTTGTCGCAGAACGACAGAATCAGGTTCTCGCCGCGCTCCAGCGGAATCGACACGATGATGGAAACGATGCTGTTCAGCACGGCATCGATCTCTTCCGGCGAGTGCGTGTTGTCCTTGAAGCAGACGTCGCACACACCGATGATCTTGTGCAGATCATCCTCGATGCCCTTGGTAGACTTTTCCTCGCTGATTTCGGCGCCCAGGCCCTTCAGGAACTGGCGCAGCTCCTGTGCCTAAAACGCAGAGCAAAACATAACCTCAATCGTCGGCCGCCGACAACAGTACGGTAGCGACAATCCGTGCTGCCGCTCCGTCTGTGCACTGGTTTGCATGATTTCCGGCTGCCCTACCTGATCGTCGATCTCGGCATCGATGAAAACGGCCGGTCCTTGCATTGTGCGGTCGATTTTTCTACGATAAATTCAACGCACTCCAATCGAACAACACGTCGCAAAGATTCGGGATCTTTTTGTTCTTCTTGTTACCAACACTGACAATGGACAATCAGTGTGGCCAGATTATTTTGGCGGTTTTCGGTAGGCGCATCAAAATTTTATCGGTAGTTTTCGGTAGGTTAACTCGAAACTTAACTCGAGTTAAAAGAAGTGAAAGCGAAAGAAGTGTTAAGTGGCATGGGGGGGGGGGAGGGGATTAATGCGCAAAATGAAAGTTCCATTTCAAGAGAATATGCATCCTTTACCTAGTATACGGATTAGGTTTTGTTCAGCGGTTACACAAATGAAGGTCTTTCTGAAGTGTTCATCTGAAAATTGTACTAGGAATTCTAAGCCAAAGAAGGACTAAGATGCACATTTTCTTCTCAATGGTGGCAAGTTCTTTTTCTCGGGCCTCCACGCGACCTTAGAGCCGCTGCAGTGCTCCATCGGATACGATGTTATCGTACGTGCTGTCATTTGATTTTCGCTGGATTATTTAGACTGATTTGATTGTTTGGCTGAGTTTTATAGTTCAATGATTAAAAAAATTGAGATTTTTTCCTTCAAACCCTAGATATATATATATACATCGGTATTTCTGGTCACTTTGACCACAGGTCAAGGCGAGCTTTTTAGCGGCCACCGTCGCAAAACCGTCGCAAAACGTCAAAACCGACGTCGCATGTACTGCAAACCGACGTCGCCAGCGAGCGAAACTCGCAACGATTTCGAGGCGCTGGCGACGGTCGTTTTTGACGTTTTGCGACGGTTATTGACCTTTCGAGCGAGCTTTTGCCCTGCTGGCCAGTGTGGCCAGATTATATTGACAGATTTCAGCAGGAGCACTGTGCAACAATTTAAATTTAATCAATTATTTTAATGATTATCCCGCTAGCAATGAGAATGAAAAAGTGTGCGACTTTCAGGCAAGGGGCATGTAGAAGCAGGGGGAGACGGTTGGGAATACGCGGAATTACGCAGAGGCGCGAGCGTGTTTTGGTTTCTACACATCTTTGCACTCACACAATTACACATGTGTGAATGTGTGCGTTCACTTTCAGCCTGCGCGCTCAGTTTAGTTTTCTCACAGCGGCATGCTGGAATCGGTGTCTCGCTCGCACAAGTGCAGCGTGTTCGGGGAGAAAAGGGGAGGAAAGGGTATGAGGAAAATACAATGAAACTCTGGTGTGGTGGTACAGTCGTCAACTCGAACGACTTAATAACATGCCCATCATTGGTTCAAGCCCCGAATAGACCGACCCCCC
The DNA here is from genome assembly GCF_017562075.2 of Anopheles merus. Lineage (NCBI taxonomy): Eukaryota > Metazoa > Arthropoda > Insecta > Diptera > Culicidae > Anopheles > Anopheles merus. The sequence goes on along the minus strand of NC_054085.1, from coordinate 37,760,991 downwards.
ATAGGTAGGACTGACTATCCTGCTATGGTAGCAATAAGTCACAGAAAGCCAAGCCCACTTCACTAGTGGGTACAGGCAGGCCTTGACCGGTAGCGGCTGTTGTGCCAAAAAGAAGAAGAAGAAGAAGAATGAGAAGGAGCAAGAGAGCGCATTCTCTCTGTGGTAGCGCTCCATCCGCCATTTTTAATTTTTAGCCCAAAACAACGGACTTCGGATCCGATCTTGGGCCGGACCCCCACCGTGTGTTTCTACTTACCCCTCGCCTGAAAATTTCATTCTCTTTGTCTGTCGGGTAAGCTTTGACCGCCGACAGCGAGATTCAAATTCAAATTTAAATGATTTTCTTTGACGAGCAATTCTCGGAATCCCTGCAACTGACATTTTCTACTTATTATGAACATTACATTTTAACGGATTAAAATAAAAAGTGCCAGGCAAACAAACGTGCATCAGCGCGATAAGTAACAGATGAGGTTATCAATCCTTGAAACAGCATCCCAAGCGCCACAGATTAAGCTTAAACGACTGAAAAGTCAAATATCTGTGATTTTCGGTAGGATAAATGGAAAATCGGTAGTTTTAGGAGGCTTATCTGTGAATCGGTAAGCATATAAAAAATCGGTAAGAGTACAGATAAATCGGTATTTCTGGTCACTCTGTGGACAATTGCTGTCAAACGCCCTGTCATGTGCAGTAGAGTCCACGCGACCGATGAACGATGACGAAATATTTCATGGAGAAATGTTTCAAATTCAAAGTCATGGTGAATTTAGAAATCGGCGGTTAAGTACACAAACAAGAGAAGATACACCACGTGCTATGCTGTAACTGTTACTGATGTTAGTATTTGCAAGTTATAACAGTTTTCTTTTCATTGTCATCAAAATGATATGAAGATTCAAAAAAAGCTCTCCATTCGCTTTATATGTCAATATTTATTTTTCCGTTTTTTGCCGTTCATTGGTTTCGTTCCGTCTTTTCTGGTCTCTTCTCGACTCTCTGTTTCTCCGTTTCTCGCGCTCTCTCTCTCCCTCTCTCTCTGTCTCTCGTATCAATTTCGAAAATTGCTCTATAGGCTTACATGCTACGGTAGCTCGCTGAACTGCACTACCTTTCCCCATCCCTCGTGGAACCTATCCTGCGCCTGTCGCCTTTCCCAAACACTTTGCTTGCGTCCGTTTCAGGTTATCTATGGTTTCCTCGTCACATTTAGTTTGTCCGTTTCGCGTCCTGTATAATTGGCCAACCGCCAGCGCCAGCCTGTTCTGCTGACAGAACCACTGCTTCCAATAATTTTAGCTGCGTTGGTTTAGCGCTCTGTGCGACTTTCCTGCTAGCGCTTGCATGCTCGATAAAATATACTATTTCCTTACGCTCCTTGGGTTTTGGTTTGCCTCGCGTTTGTCCTGCTCTCGTGTCTTGCCTTGTCCGTTTAATCGTTTCCATTGTTTAATTACCATACACTCACACGCACACACACACACACACACGGACAAATGTTACAGATGGTTTATTTCGATAGAGTTACAATAGAGCGTTTTGCCGCCATGCCATTGGGTTGATGTCGATTACTTGTCGATTACTTCCAGGTTGTGTGAGTGTGTATGGGACTGTCCATTTCAAATACTTGGCAATTTGGTAAGTTTTTCTACTGATGACGGTGCTGTGTTTACTTTTTTTAACTATTAATTGTTGTTTGTTAATTGGGAGGGGAGAGGTTTTCCTCTTTCTGATTGTATATTTCTCCGATTAAGACGTAATTTCGTGTGTTTTTAAATGCTCGCTTCCCAGTACTTCAATATGATCGATTTTTGTTTTGAAACTGGAGTGGAGTTTCTGCTAAATCGCTGACTCAGTTAGGACTAGGTGTGGTTTTAACGTAGTTTCACAAACACTCTAGAGTGTTCTGTTCTGTATTAATTTCTGCTATTCCTCTCGCCACGAATCAATGAAATCATACATCACGTGTAATAGGAATGAATGCGATGAGTTCGATTTTTCCGCGCCTCCAATGGACCTAACGTATGAATCTGATAATTTCTCTATTTTGATATAGGTATCTATGTTAGTATGTATATATATAGTTAGATTTAATCATATGTATCGTTGGAGTTGTATAAAATTATGTACAATCGGAGTGTCGTGTGTGTGTGGGTGTGTCAGTTTGTGTGAGATTGTGTTTGCTAATATGATCGCTCTTCCTCCAATATATTGATCTTTTTTTAATTTAACAATACAAGGATACAAAGTTCAAACCAAATCTAACCCTTCCAGTCAAAATCAATACCCAAGAAGTCAGTTAAAAGTAGACGAAGGAGCATTTTGAAAATGCGTTTTGTTATAAACTTGATTCAACAGAACCCAAAACTCAATGGCGCATACCTTTAACACTCTAAGCGTGTATCGCTTGGTTTAGTAAATGTTTTCCTTTTCTTTCTATATTTTGTTCCAAGTGACATTTGGATATGTCGACCGTGAATGATATCCAGTGCATGCACTCTCCTGCTATTGATATATATACGTTGACGTTGATGGTTTAGTTTCCTTCTAGCTTCTCTCCTTTCCTTTCCTTTTTTTTTGTTTAATACGTCCTGTAATCTTGTGTTCCGATATGTGGGAATAAATGGGTGATATAGTCGAGTTTTGTGTGTTGGTTCGTTTAGTTTAAGGTTTCTTCTTTGAGTTTGTTTTCTTTCCTCTTTGCCATTGCCTGAAATTGTGAACTGTTTGTTTGTGTATTTTAGTATGTTTTCTTGTGTGTTGTTTTCCACTTTTGAATGTTGTTCTCTTTTCTATCGTTTGTAAAACAAAGCTTAGAGCTTTACATATTTCCCACGGACTTTTTGTTGTTGTTTCATTTCGGTGGCGCTAGGGAAACAATTTGGTTGTACAATGTTGTATCAGCATGTTTGTGTAGAGCAATTTTGATACATCTTCTCGTTGTCAGCACAATCAGCCAACTTCATCTATGTCGTCAAAAAGCTTTATTTCACGATCAGATAATACTTTCCTTTTGTTTTGTTAGCGTTTAAAGATTAACTATTGTCTCAGAGAATTGATGGATCGTTAGCAATATAAGATCGTATTCCGTAGGAGAGTGTAGGTGTGGGTGTTTGTGTGTTTCAGAAGTTGGTATTGAGTTAGGGGTTTCGAATTTGGTTCCTCGTTTCAACAGACTAAACATAGCTGGAGCTGGAAGTGAACCATGCTCCGCTTTCGCAGTTGGACAGAAAGAATGAAGTAGGACGTGGTTGTGCGGACATTTGCAACGCAGGATTTCTAAACAGATTAACTAGGAGCTGGTACTATAGCCTTCGCCCAGTTTTGTCCTCAGCGGCACCCAAGATCCTTTCGAGAGCACATTGACATTCATCTTGCTTGCAGGACGCTTTACTGGACAGATACATATCTAAAACATCGATGCTCAACTATGGTGACGCCATAACTTATGTTTTCCTATGTCCGATGTGAGTGTTGCGCAGGTGCTTGCGTATATGGAACGTAAAGCTCACATCTTTCAAGTACCCACTCTGTACACATACAGTCACGTACACACACACACACAGAACATGCACAGTATTCTTACATTCGTCATACACACATGGTACATCCATACGAAAGTAAATAAGTGAAAAATCCGCATCACTTAAGACCAGAGATCGAGCTCCCCGGCAATGTCAGGGCCAGATATTGGGATTTGAGCAACCAAAAGAGCTCTTGCAGGGTCTGAAAAAGAGCCTTTGAGATGGGAGATAAAACTACTTCCACACACGTTTCATGGTCAATCACAAACTTTTTCAGTTGACAGGAAAAGGAAATGGAGGGATCGAAGGGGAAAGGTTCATTTCTTTGTCCTATTAATCGATGAGAGGTTTCCTACTGTTTTAGTTTAATTGTTTTACGTTTCTTGTCTACCGTTATGGCTAAAAGTATGCTTTCCGATGTATGCGCACTCCAGGACACGTAGCACTCCTTAGTACATCCTGTGCACTCTTCCTTCGTTCATCGCCTCTCCCTCTTTCTCTCTATATCTAATAAGTATGTAGCGTTACTTTGCGTTATTGTTCTAGTTGCGGTGTGAGTGCGGCATTACCTGTGATAATGGGTCTCTCTATAGCCTTAGAAAGCGACTGCAAGCGATTTTTGCGAAACACAAAAACCCCAGATCCAAACGTGTGTGTTAGTGGGCCAATTAGTCCCCACCGCGTTTGTGAGATGGAGGGCGAAAAAAAAAAAGGTGGAGGACTAAATCCAATCCAGGACCTGTTACATTCAATGGGTCGATGAGCCGCTGCCGATTGCATTTCGTGTGTAAAAATTCTAAAAACGGCAAACTTTGCGATCCAACCTAGACCCCCCATCGGCACAGCCTTCGGGGGAACAGGACAAAATGGGGGGACTGGGAGGTGGGGAAGAAGCTGAGTTATGAGCACGGCCTTTCTAGCGGGCAGGTGAATGGGAGGGGAGGGGATGTCCACCTTTGCCAAAAATTGAAGTGAAAGCAGAACCGTCGCGCCCGAGAGGGACGTGCGCATTAGCTAGTGATTGTATTTTGCCACCTGTTATTTGTATTGTATTCTCGCTTAATCTACTCGCCACATCCCCTCCCCGTCATCCTTCTTCAATTGATAAATTTCACAAAGCTATTAAAGTTTAACGATTCTACAATCAAATGGGGGTGTTTGGGTATGGGTGTGTGAGTGAGTGCATGAAATAGTGCCCGAATGGTTCCGAGTGTAGTACATGATGATGTTTGGTGAAGCGGTCCCACAATTTTCCCGGTGTGAGTGATTATACCACACGCCACACAAGCGCATGGTAGTGAGCTCGCTAGATATTATCTGATTTCCCTGTTTTTTCTTCTTCTGTAGGATATTCTAATATTTGCACGTGTGTGTATGTTTATACTAGTGCCCATCGTATTGTTTAGTGTATCAGTCATCTGTCACTGTTTGACAATCGGGTAGTGGTCGGCAACAGGGCCCTGTCAAGTGTGCGTTTTCCGCTGAAAATGATTGCTCTCCTACAAATAATGCTGCTGCCGGGACAGGTCGTCGCACTAGTACGCGCTAGAGCAATAGCAATCTCTAGGCATTAAAATAACGACCTCTCGGCACTCGGCCCTCGCCGTTGGCCCGCGGACTAAAGTGTGAAGATGCGAATACTGATCGAATGGAAGATAAATGCTGTACTCAAGTGGAAAAGACATGGGTGTGGCGAACCTTCCCTGATACTGTGTTTTGTTTCTGTTTCTTCTGGCGATATGGACAATACTTAAGCAGGTTTCGCGATAAATCTTGTACGCACAAATCAATCGCCGAATTGCTGCTTCGGTAAGGTATGCTATTTGCTTTCCGCTGTTTGCACTATGGATTTATCGCCCGGGATTTTAGCTACTGTGGTCAGAGGTTTCTACACAACTGCGGTACTCTAACAGATTCCTTTCGAATGGCCCACGTTTGATGGTACAAATGATACATTTTAATTTACATTCAACATCTTTGGAATAGTCAGGAACAGTCGGGAACGGACATCCGAAGTAGGTTGCACCATGCTGCTTTGGGGTGCAAAAATACAATGGATACAACCTTCCCTCTCCTGTTCCTACTAGGAAACGGCTTAAGCGCAGAGTTTGCGCAGTTAAATAAACCGAAAGACAAGGAGAGACGAAGCAGATCGGTGAGGCTTTCTATGACATTACATTAAATATTATTAAGCTAAGCTTTCATCTCCGCAGAGCTGTACACGATTAACATTAAAAGTTGGATAATTTGCTCGTCAAGCGCCACCTTCCTTATCCAGTTCCTTAGGTGTTGTTGCTTTGTTCAGTTTAATATCTTCCTCACTAGCTCTACAATCCTGTCTATGGTTTATTACATTACTCGACTCCTTTTCCATTAGTTTTCTACCGATTTCTATATATTTTTTTTCTTGTTTTGTTTTTGCTATTATAAGATTGATTTCTTCTGCGGTCGTGTTTTTTTTTTGTGTTGGTTTCTTTAGTTTGTTTTTCTTTTCTTTTATATTTACCATAATAATCATTAATTGTGGTATAATTGTTTTCATTAATTGCTAGAGTTCTTCGTGCTGTTGCTCTCTGTTTCTCTCCTGCTGCAAACAGTTGATGTTGTTTCGCTCTCTTCAACGTGCTGTTCGTGTTGCTCGCATTGTTGCTTGTTTGCTTGTTGTTTGGGTACACTGTTTACTCCCTTTTTCAATATTACACCCTGCGCGGTTTTTGATGACCAACCAGACAGTCCTGCAAGACGAATCGGTGTAAAGAAAAAAACAGAGAAATAGCAAGAAATGGTACATTTTTAATGTTTTGTAATAAGAAACCACGAATGGGATAAACGATAAAAGAAATATGAAATGAAGTCGAAGCATTAACTTTCAAGTTGTTGTAACACCCATGTTTGTTGTTAGGTTAGTTAAACTGCAGCTCGTACCTTACCTTCCCATACCGAAGGCAACACTAGAGATTAGCGGTATTACAATAAACAAAACAAACAACAAACTCTACCACCGATCAAATGTGATTGAATGTGAATGAATGTTGAAGCAAAGAAAGCGGAAACGAAACAGAAAAAATGTTCTTGGGTCAGTATACTTACTTCATATAGTGCCGAAAAATTTGTTCTCCAATTAGCGTGATTTTTGTTTGCGTCGTTCTTTGAATGAATGATGTTCTGTAAGAGATGTTTTGCGTCGATTTTCTCCGAATTCAGTCGTGTTTTCGGTGGTGGTGGTGTTGTTGGTGTTAGTGATGTTAGTGGTAGTAGTAGTAGTAGTAGTAGTTTGCGGCTGTTAATATTATCGGTGATCGGTGGTGGGATGGAGGTGATGGAGCTGGTGTTCGTTGACTGCGCCCACCACTTTCCAAACGGATTTTAAGGTTTCTGTTTTGCAATTTGCGAAATGTTGGGTTGAAATTTGCAGTACTAGATTTTGCTTGATTGCTTGTTCGTAGTTTTCGTTTGTTCGTGGCGTGGTGTAGCGTTGTGTTGTAGTCGTTATATTCGTACGTGCTCGAACAAGTAATATGCAACAGGGCCGGGCCCTGCAAGCCGATCGATGCAGGTGTCGTGGGCATTGTCTGCTCTGTCCTTACCACCTCTTGAAGATGGCAATTGGCTTGAAAAGCGTGATGTTCTAAGTGCGTGGCCCGTTCACATGTTGAAGCATTCGGCAAGCTCTGGTACATATGTCGCCGATCAATCAAGACGTTTCGATCGTACCGCAGTACCGCTCGGTTGTGTTACATACTATCTGTTCGATACGGCTTCTCTTCATCATCCTAATTTCATTGTGTCACGCTGTCTTCTTGCTACTAGCCGTTGTCGAGCAGCTTCAGAGAAGGCGCTGGTGCTAGTGACCCGCGTTCCGTATCCCCTGTGCAAACGTCATCCACACGATCGATCGCTGTTGACGTTGCTCGACTTTTTAGGTGACGTACGAGGGTTAGTAGCACCTCGAACCGGGTTAGTAGCCGTTGTTGTTTTGAATCTCTTTGCGCTCGCATATTCCTCACGTCTCGCTCGCTCGCTCGCTCGCTCTCTCTCTCTTTCTACTCGCCTGTCTGTCACACTCGCACACGTCCGTACGTTCTCGCTTGTTCGCTCACTTAGTATCATTCATTCATTCATTGCTGTCTTGCTGTCTGTCGTACGCTCATCAGACAAACCACTCGTCTTTCTGTGAGGTTTGTTGCGATAAATCCGGACCTAATTGTCTTAATTTGCCAGGCACCAAATGGGACGGACTTTGGCCATCAATTTGTGTGGAATGCGGAGGTACCCTACAAAACGAGCGACGAAACCGAATAGTCCCCGAGGGAGTTGTCGATGGAATGACCGGGAAAAGAGAGGTTTGAATTTGTAGTTAATCGAACAAGGAAGGAGTGGGGCATTGTGAAGGAAGGAGTGGTTAGCCAAAAATGTAGCCCCATAAACGGACCCAAAGGCCACACGTGTCGGTACAAAAGAAATTGAAGGATCTGGATGGTTGTTAGAGTGCAGTGGAACAACGGTTAATTACCTAATGGTCCCGCAGGGTGATGCAAGTTTCCCGAAGCAGGTATTGTTGTTGTTTCCCGCGGCAGAGTTGCTTGAAGATGTTTCGATGAACCATTCGATTCTATCATCTGGTTCACTGCATATTAGTTGCGTGTGTTAAACCGTTCCACATTTCATTCGCCGTTTTATATCATTTTCCATCCAGTGTGGCGTGTTATCCACCCCGTTGAGGAGTTATTGCGTGGTGCAATTAATTGCATCGGGCGCAGTATAGTTTATTGTTACCAAACAACGGAAATCAAAACGGATGACGAAAATCAAGCATGAGCCATACATGAAAGAAAGAAGAAAAGAAACAAATAGAACCAGTATGAGACAACTTGTATTACATGATCGGGCGATACAATTTAGCACCACAAACGCACAAACAATTGAAGGAGCAAGTCAGGCAAACGGGTAACAGGAGAGCCATCGTAGATGATGGCTGGGAAGATACGTAGGCACTCTAGATTACGGAACTATTCACTATAAGCATCATACTCCAAAAACAGTAAGCTAACAAAATCAAGTCTACATAATGCGCGCGCTACTCCCGAAGATCTCAGCTGCGGGGTTTCGTTTCTGAGCGATCGATACCAACAGTTAATAGATCTAATAGGTTCTTAACAAGCTTGACTTGGACCACTCAGAGCGTGGGTGAGGATTTGAAGCGCTCATCGGCAATAGCAAACGAGTGGCTCACAAGGCAAACGGGCACACTTACACTGTATCGAAGAGTTTAGCTGGTTCGGTGTGTTGCGTGCGTTGCGCACGTACACGCAGATCGTGATGCCGATGATGCAGCCGCAAACGATCAGACTGCTGACGCCGATCAGTATGACCCACGTCAGGTCGATGCCGAAGATGGTGTTGATGTAGCGATCCGGGCCGGGGCAGAGCGATCCGACCGCCTCGTCCGATCCGTCCGCACAGTGGCTGACACCGTCGCACATGAGATCCTGGTGTATGCAGAAGTCGGGCACCTTGCACCGGAAGTCTGCGCAGTTAAGCTCTGCAAATGGAAAGGGGGGAAAAGGTGTAAGTTTTGATGAAGCAAAAAATAAAATGCTGTTGATGCAACCTACTTGAATCTTTCACGGATGTTATGACCATCTTGAAACCGTTTGTCTCCGTGCCCCAGTTGTCGGTCACGTACTTGAAGGTGAGAAAGTTCGTCTTCGTGAACAACGCTCCCACTGATTGTTTTGTGTCCTTACAGGTCAGGTCCGCCTGGTGTGGTGGTGCGGGAGAGGGAAAAATTTAATCCGAACCGAACGCGTTAATCGTTTAATGGTGGAGAAAATGGTGGGTGTGTGAGAGAGAGAGAAAGAGCCAGCGAGAGCAACGTACGCCCGGACATGCCCGGAAGATAATAAATGAGATAAGTTCAGGGCAGAAGGGCGACTGCTTGGGTTGCGAGTGTAGAAACAAAGGATGATAAACGGAGTCCATACTTTGTCGGATGGATTCTTCGCTCCGCTCTCCGCAAACTATGCACATTCTTGGGACAAATCTTTTGCCGGCGATCTAGCCCACACGAGGGCCAGAGGGATGGCCCGTGGCACGCTGATTGGCATAATATTTAAACCTGCTGTCGTGCTCGCTGTCTAGCGCGCGCAGTGACAGGTTTTGCTCCTTCCGGGCGCGTCACCACGCCCCCCACTGTCACACGCTAATGGTGATAAGCTGTTCTAATTGTTTTTTAAACTGCTTGTAAAACGGGCAATCGGGTGTGCTGGAAGGGAAAGTTTGCAAAGTGGTTCGGTGCTGCGGCTTCGGGGTAGGGACGATTCGTTGAACCTTCCTAAGTAGATGCTGTATCGCAACGATGTTCGCATTAAACCGTTCACACTCACCTTATGCGTACCGACAGCGTGTGCACCGTCATATACATACAAATGATCATTACAGTCTAGTTGTAGCATATCGAAACGTAACATAAATCTCTGCAGTATGGAGTGCGTTTGAAACGTGACCACACAGTTTAGGTTCCTTTCGTTCCTCGACAGAAGGGTAGCACCATCTATTTTTCTATAAAGTAACTGTAGAAAATGATTTTTACAGATCGACTCCATGTAATCTGAAATCGGAAAGAGAAAGAGAAAGAGAGACAGGTGTTGCGGTTAGTGGGTTGCGGTTTGTCCATTGTGTCGTTGATTGATATATATGTGTGCTGTGGAAACAGATTGATTGGAAAGATTGCCGATGGAGCGGGACTGGAAGCTTCTGGTTGGAACACTCGGCTACAATCATGTCCCAGCAGAGAGAAAGCGAGACAGAATGGCTGGTTGGGAGATGGAAAATTGGAAAGTTTAATTAACCTGCAATATGTGGCCAGCGTTTGAAAGTCGTGAAAGCAAAAGTTATCTCCGAACGGTGGACGAAACGATGGACGGAAAAGGTTCCCCCTGCATGGCGGCGCGACTACCCGTCCCCTATTGGGAGCATTTATTTGATGGCAAAGGCCACAGTAAAACCCAAACACAGCTACACAACACAAACAGACAAAAAGGACACCCAAACCAAACGAGGAGCAACTTTCGTTTGTGGTTAAGTGTAACAACTAAATCCTGTACCCTTTTTTTTACCAGCCCGACCGTGTTCGTTTTCGCCACTGCAGGAAGTGCTTCATTTTTCATTCCATCCAACCACCGGCTGCTCGGCCCATCTGCTAGCCAATGGCACAAAAAGGAAAACTCACTCACTGGCTCGCCCGCTCGCTCGTTTGTCAATCGGGGCCGGGGTGTGTGCTCAGCTGGTGGGATGCGAGTTTACCTTTTTCTTTCTCGTTTTGGCCCTTGCAGGAAGATTAGGATCGATTTTGTGGCGGTGAGGGCCGATCGGCGTTTCCGGTTTGCGAGTAGCGAGTTAATAAAACTTTACAGCATCGATAGCTCCCCTTCCTTCCCCTTGGGTGAGTGGTGGGAAACAGGGCGAAAGTTGGTGACAAGAGGCAAAAGCCAGCCAGTGTTTCCAGCCGATCTATCACTGTGTGCCGATAGCCGCTGGGCATTCGACGATGAGCTTGTCGCGTTTTGTATGAGTATCTATTGTCCCTTTTTTCGTGTGTGTGTGTGTCATCTGTGAAGCTTTAGCAAGAAAGATAGATGGATGGAATGTAGGAAAGGGCAAAATAGGAAACATTGCCCCACAACTTATCAAGGTTTAGCCCCACGTTGATGATGCTGTAGATATGTTTTTTTTTTTGTAAAGTATAACACAAGTCCCTGAAAATATCCCATTACTTACACCTGAACCTTAAACGATACATCACTAAGAACATTAGACGGTCGACGCTTCTAAGCATAGCTCAGCATAACAAGTTGCAGACAGGCATTGGGGATTGACACACGGATTGGATCCGTTTTTGCACTTAGCCCCAAACCGCACTTGCCATCTCGTCTCCATGAGCCCTCCGTGCACTCGCCGATTCTACTAATTCAAAGACCCATTCGGGGCTGCCGCATGTCCCCCCCCCTCTGTACCTCCCCGTACTGCTGCTGCGGTGGTAATTGGCCGTTGATTACGGTTCGTAAATAATACAAAAACTTCCGCACCCGCGCTCAATTATGCTCAATTAAAAAGTAATTACTGTCCAACTGTCCGTCCGCTTGCTGGATGGAATGCCCCCGACCAGGGCGGCTCCGCGGGCGGTGTCGGTGTGACATAAGCGAAAGGAACACCTATCACCTATGGGGGGAGAGCGCGGGTTGTTTTGCCAGTGTGCACCATTTGCGTGTTGCGCACGTCCTGCGGCTTGTGTGTGTTGTTGTGTTTTAGTGATGATACTTCCTCATATTCCTTCCCTGCCTCTCGGCCGTTCGTCGCTGCGGGCCGCAGCAATTGCAAATCACGTTCTGTGGCAGTAAAACGGCATTATCAAGATTTTATCGATTACATCGCATTAGTGGTCACGAGCGGCGGCCGCCCCGGTGCCGACAGTCAGGGACCATGCACTTAACTGTTAACAACGTTGAAGCATTCGAGTGGTTATGCTGTTTTTTGCTGTTTTGTTACCCTACCGTTGTTCGTGCTCTCTTTCTCTCTCTCTCTCTCTCTCTCTCTCTCTCTGCAGATTCGGTGGCACGGGTTGAATGTGTGTCGCCCGGTGCCATCTTGCAGCCTTGATAAGCTGCTGTTGACACTTCAGGGACACACAGACAGAACGCAGCGCAACGGTGACGAAGAGGGCCAGGATGTCATGAAGGACACTCCTGGTACACTTGAAATGCCAGACTTTCTTGTGTGTGTGTGTGTGATACGTTCCGTTTTTCGCCTTTCGCTTAGCAGAGTAGCTGCTGACACTGCGAAAATGCCACGATCCGTGCCCGGCACGTCCGAAGGGTTGATGACGTCCGCCGGTGAAATACTCGGCACGGCGCGGTGAGGCCACTAAGGAGGAGCAAGGCAAGGCAGGATCTTGTTATGATGCGAATTAGTAGTCGCTCGCCTAACACGTCACATCGGCACCGAAACAATGGCGGCCGTGCTTATTGACTCATTTAAGACGTTTATGACGGTTCGACACGGGTGAAATGTGGCGGGAGGATTGCGGTTCTTTAAAGTATTCGCCCTTCGGGTAAGTTTAAACCTTCAAGAAATGTGTGCCATTGTAGCCGGCTGGTGAGCGTTGGAGTGGCTCTTAGGCAATAGAAAAGCACAGGAAAAAAAAGCCACCTCCAGTGACCCACCAAGTTTCCTTAGCCGTACACGACTTGCTTCCACACTTTCTCTCTTTGTCTTTTGCTCCACAAACGTGTTGTTTGTTGTACGTGTGAGCACACACACACACACACACACACAAAAACGGTGTTTGTGTCAGAGTTTAAGTAGATACTTGTTTCGGTATCAAGTTTGTCTGCGCTCGTGTGTGTGTGTGTGTGAGTTTGTGTAAAGTTTACAGGCCATTGTCACTGTCGCTCGCGGGCCAGGCCCTCGCTCTTAATCGGCGTTACATACTTTGCGCTTCAAGTTGCACTTGGTGGCGCGAGGGAAAAGGATACACAATTAGCAAAACCACTACAAAACATGCCCTCCAGCCGCTGTGTGTGTGTGTGTGTGTTTCAAGTCCGTGTTCCCGTGCGAGGGGCATACCGTTTAGGGAAGAGGCTTCAGTCGTTGGCACGCGTGTGCCCTGATGCGTAACATATTGTGGTGTTGTTGGAGTGTGCTTTTTTCACCTTAATTTAAATAAACTGAGTTTTTGGAAAGTTGAGTCCTCCCTTTTTCGCATCCGCTTTGCATGGGACGCTTGCGCGTGTCTTGTGTTGGACTCATGCGCTCGTGTCGAAAGGCATTCTACGAACTCTTCGCTCCATGCGTCTCTTCTACTCGTGGAATGATACAGCTGTGGGCTTAACCTTCACGATCCACGTTATTTATGTGATAATCAAAACTAAACATTTCTTTTCATTCGTTTCTTTGCCTCCCAGTGCGATGGCGATGGCTTAATTTTATACCTTTTCGCTTGCACTATGCGAGAATTAGCTCTTCGCCCTCAGCGAGGGTGTTCCAGAGACAGACAAACACATGCCCCAGGTCGGCCGAATCGAAGAAAGCTAACTTTTATCGCCTCGTCCTTTCGACTGGTGTGTGTGAGTGTATGTGTGTGAGCATGGGATAAAGCCGCACGATTTCCTTTATTAGGCCGGGGATTGGGAAGATTTCTTGCACATTCAGCCGCGACCGAAAACAGGTGCGTGGGATGAATGGGAATGTGAAATAGAAGCAAACAAGCAAAAAAAAAAAAAGAAAAAAGAACGACCAGAAAGAAGGACAAAGCGAGGTTTCTTCTGATAAGGTTCTGAACGTATCCGGTCGCTTCCAGCCCACACTAACACACGTAGACGGTTTGGACGGTCGGTGCGGTTCCCACTTGAGCTCAGCGTTGCGTGAATTTCATCAGCGGTAATACTTCGTCCCATTGCTGCCTTCAACTCACTCCCCACTTCCCAACTTCCCCAGTTTTTACCCCGTGCCCCCCCCCCCCCCCCCCTGTGGTCCGGAATGATCAAAGGACTAATGTGCCAGTTTCGATTCTCTTCCTACTTTTCCGCATGGCTTAACGATTGGAAACATGCGCTGCGGATGTTGTCCGCTTCGTGCTGCTGCTGCTGCCTGGGATTTTCGTGTGGCCCCGGGTACAAAAGGCGTTCGGCACATCGCACACACATTTCGGGCTCCCCGCCCGCGAGCAGCTGCCAACCGCAACCGCACACCGCACCGCACAGCGCGTCCATTGAAGCCGTCATCGCGCACAAGAACCCGTACGCAAGAGCACCATTATGACAGTTGCGTATGTTGTTCTATCTACCCCGGTAGGGAGGGCCTGGTTCTGCTGGCTCTTGGAAAGCCGGTGTGACCGAGTGATGATGGTGGGGTGGTGGTGTGAAATTGTTCCAATCGAATCTGTGGCACACATCTTGCGGCGTCTCTTGGTGCGTCCGTGCGTGTGTTTGTGAGAGAGACGCCGCACTGCTTTTATATGAGGCAAATCCCTTTAATCATAGCAATTTATAAATTTCTATACCCAAACTAAAACCGCCAGTCGAGGTCGAGATTCCGATTTGTGGACCAGTACTGTGCGGGGTTTTAGGCCGCTCGTGGGTCCCAATGGAAATCGAAATGGAAATTGAGGTTTTGTCGGTGCTGGGAAGGAGGCGAAATGGGGCGACATCCGTCGACAGCAAGGGTCGCGATTCTCGTGAGGAATGGGAAGATCTGTGAACCGGTTTAGCTTCTCGGTTCGATATCAATTGATGCCAGTTTTGGGGCGGGAGTTTCGAGAAGGGAGGTCTTCAATTTGAGGTAGAATTAAGGCGACCGTGGAAAACCTTGAATTCAATTACGCGCACAGAGGGCTAAATGCCACGTAACTTTGGGCGCTTAATGGGATAGCGAGCGCTCGTGTGTTTGTAAATGTGCTTTTTTTGCTTTCGCTGTGAGTAATCAGGCTCAACTTCTTGGAAGTATTGTTTTATGTGTATCTTAATGTAAAGGGGAAAACAATTGGTAAAAGTCCTTTAAGAAAGATTGACATTTCTAGAGAGCTTAACATAGAAATCGGCAAGCCAACATGCATGAAATGGAAGTTGGAAGTTGGAATAGTTAAAGTATCATCTTGACTGATCATGTTTCTTTAAATGAACGAACTAGACGGACCCAAGGCTTGGTAACAGCCAGCAAAAAATGAAGATTTATGTACATACGCGTGCCGCAAGCTTCGATAATGAGCTTAAATTAGAACGAATAATCCACTCCCAGCTCGTTCGCCCATTAGTGTTGCGCGGCTGGAGAGCGTTGTTCTTTGCTCATCCATCGAACATTACACCCTTCGTTTTCATCGAGAGCCCCTTCCTGCAGAAGTTGTGCCTTCATTACAAGACGTAACAGATCAAGGCTGGGAAGCAACCGTTCGAACTTTAAGCGGAAACTTTGCGTGGAGTCGGATTTTCGGCACACAAAATCTGCAGAGTGTAAGAAAAGGTAGGTAAACGCGCGTATGTGTGAAGCAATCAAATTACCAGACACACACACACACACACACACACACCCATACACTTTCCACATAGAGCGTTAATGGAAACCAGCCCACATTTGGTTGGAGGGTAGATGGCACGTGAGGGGGAGAAAATCGATCGAATATCGAAGATATTTCCACCATAAAATTCCCGCCCGAAATGAGCAAATCTGGGTCCGGAGGTCGCACGCCGTTAGCGTCGACTCGTCGTTATATCCGGCGCCATGTAACGATGATGAAATTAATAACCTTTCTTATCGGTGAAGCATTAGCGAGATATGCAAGCCGGAAAATGTGGGTGTGTGTGTGTGTGCGGGGGAAAAAGTCGGGCCGAGAAGCGATAAAGAAAAATCTTTCCTTACCACCTTCCAGTCGTCGTTGGCGAAATGGTTACGATGGCCATGTTTGCCCCGGGAGCGAGCTAGTAAAAGCGGAACAGTACAACAGTGCCGCAACACTGACGTGGGGAACGCGGATAAAACAGTGTAACAGACAGGCAGTAGGCTGTAGTAGTGTGTCGTTACAGCAAGGCAGTAAAGTAGGACGGTTAAGATAACCAGATGGTACTGGATTAGCCTCCATCCGAAGGAACAACGGGGGTCATATGTAGCAAGAGAGAGAGAGCTTTATCCTTTCCATGTTTTTTTGCTGCAATTTCCAATAATTTGAAATGGAAATATCTTCTACCACTGTTTGCTACCGTTTGCTAGCTAGCAGCAGCACAATAAAAAAGAACTGTATGCTGCACCAATCATACCAACGATCGTTTACTTAAACCGGCAGAAGAACAACATTCCCAAGCATCCGATTTACACAGATGTCTGTGGCATGAATGGTTGTTGTACCGAGGTCTTGGAAAAGGGTAGAGGGAGGTTAGATGAGGATTGCCTGCTCAACTTGCCCCACCCTTGCCGGTACAACAGAGCATGTAGGATTTGTGCTTTTCATTCCTCTTCGGTCGCTCCCATTGTCCGCCCGTGCGTCCTAATCCCATCTTAACCTAACTTAAGCTCATGCATGTTCTACGCGTCCACTGCTTTCTCGTCCCCTACGCAACTGCAGGCAGAGCCCAGAAACGCGTGTGTACCTTTGCGGTTAGACAGCAGCAGGATGGAAATGACGAGCAAAGGTTGCAATGGGTTTCCCAAGAAACTTTTTCACAGTTGTGTTCTGAAATACCACCTTTGCTGGAATGTCTGCACACAGTTCTAGCATCCTTGCAACGTTGAGCAACTATTGGCAAGGTTTCGTAAAGCGGCAAAATAAAACGATGATGTACTATTTGTTTCCATGCACTACTAAACGAGAAAAGAGAGCGAGAGAGAGAGAGAGAGAGAGCACGTGCACAAAAACAAGACAAGACCAACTATTTTAGGACTCAGGACTGTATGTGGCGACGCAACAAACCACTCTGCGTTCAGTTTATATTTGCCCAGCCAGAGACAGTGTAGGCTTCCCTTTCAAATCCACAAAAGCACAACCGGCACCCGCAAAAACCGGAAAACTCAACTTCCTCACGGGGTTTGATCTCAGCGAGAAAGCGAGCGCGCGCGCGCGCTCAACCGGTCGCGGAAAAGTGGTTACCAGCTTCCTCGACATCGGTTTTTGGTATTTCGAGGGAATTGGTGGGGATCGTCCCTTCCACCCGGCCTGTGCTGAAAAACGCCCCGAAGGCTCGTCCGCTCGTCCACCTTAAACTTTCTCGAGCGCAAAGAACAGTGCCGCACACGTGATATGTCGCGGACTGTGCGTGACGCGTCCTTTTTATGTGCTTCCATTATAAATATCGTCATAAATAATACATACAATCATATTCAATTTCCATTGCCCATGACTTCTTCCGGTGTGCGGATGTGTTAGAGAAACTCTTCGAGTTTCTTGCCACTCTTCTGGTGCGCCAGGCGGTATCCGGTAAACTACACCCGAGCGCCGTACGTACCTCCGTGACAGCAAACGGGTAAAAGGTGTTTCCGAGTTTGGAACTACATCTATGGAAGGCTTTTACGTGCTCACAAGCCTTGAGACAGTGGTTTGCGTTCTTTGGTGAATTTGCAACAAAAAAAAAGGGATGGAAGGGATGGCGAACGACTTGCGTTGTTTGCTCCACAGGGGTTGAAGCCGGGCGCCTCGACGGTAGTACACTGGTTGAACCGTACCGGACCGATGTCATAAATTATTCCCACTCCAATTTAGCTTCAAGTTGGCTCTGTATGTGTGTGTGTCCGTGTGTGTACGGCAAGAAATCAATGAATGAAGTTGAACGAACCGATAGGAAAGACACTCGAAAAAAAGCTCAATTGATATCCATCATTTGATCGTTTCAATTGCACCGGCATTTGAGGCAAGATAGCATCCATTTGGGTCTTTGGGGGGAACAATTTAGACAGTAATTTTGGCAAGCTACTTTGCTGAAGTGTGTGTGTGTGTGTGTTTGATATGTCTGCTGCTGACTGCTATTTCCACCATATGGTCTGGTCTGGAGCGTAGGAGGCACGAACCGGAGCCGGGCGTGGGGACAGAAGCACAACAAAAACAAAGCAAAACGGACTAAACGGCCTGACCTAGATCACTATTTTTAGATTAAGCAATAGAAGTCTGGCGTCCATGTGGAGACCATCACTGGGGTTTGGCTTCGTGGAAATGATACATTGGAAGTTGGGGCTGTTTTGCAGGACGAGCAAAGAAAAGTCGATTCGCGTGTGCAGTGCTCTCTCTCTCTCTCTTTCTCTCTCCTTCACACCCCTCTCTCTTTTTCTCTCTTACTCTATCTTTTGGTTTCGAATTTCCCGTCTGCTGGCAATCGGAAAACTTTTCCACTGCAGCTGCAGACGGGACTGGTTACTGGACTGGCCAGCGGGGGGAAGTGGAGCGTACGGTCGCGGCTAATATTAGAAGCGCAGTAGCTTTCATTGCGAATTCGTTTCGCGAACCAAGACCACCACCACCTGCCAGGGACCACCTAGCGCAGCCGATTGGGGACGCAAGCACTCTTAAGGCATTATTGTTTGAGAAACCGATCACGTTCCTTGCATTTGTTCGTCCCCGCTACGGTACCGCGTGACTCGCACATGATAAAACTTAAACTTGTGCCGCTAGAGGGCGCACCGGGAGTTGGTGGAGTAGGTTCTAGCGTAGAAAAATGTATGCCCGGTTCGGTATTCCACATATATTGCCGCTGGAATGGGATTGTATCGTCGCAGGTGTATATCGTGCCCGGTCCATAAACAGCAGCTGAGAATGCCTCATCCCCCCCCAGCAATGTGTGGGAGTGTGTGTGGGAGTATGCTAATGGACACCGAAAACCTGGCATGCATCCATCGGCTCCCGTTTTTCGGCTAATGTATGCAATCGATGCACCACTCACGTACTACTGGTGACAGTGTCCTCCATTAGGGTTGCAGGCACTGCTAATAGGCGCACGGTAGCGGTTGAAGCACCACCAGCGTTAAGATGCTCAAGTGGTCTAAGTTTGCCGTTTTTGTCTGCCAAAGGCATTCACTCTAGTACTTAGTCTACTAAGCACACCGAATAAGTAATTATTACAGCGCACAAGACAAACTTTCGGCGCTCCACCGGCAGTAGTGCTTACCGGGAGGAGGAGGTACTGTCCGCACTGGCGCCGAAAGATATGCAATTAATAATGACACCTCCAGCACATTGTGAACTCTGGCAAGCGCGCCAAGCAGAAAGTCCATGCAAGAGCCGTTACTTGCTTCCGTTTTTAAATGCCAACCGGAAGCAACACAAGTTTCCCTCGCGAAACTTGCCCGTCGCTTTGGTGTGGTGTTTGAGTGAGTATGGTGGAAATGAACTTCCAGCGAAAGGTATTTCGGAGAAAAAGGTACTCCGGACCGAGTGGACTTTGGTGAATGTGGATGTGGCAGCATTACCATTAACTTGGACGGCCGGAAAAAGGGAACATCGGTGACAGTCGGGATAGTTTGCGCTAGATTCGGCAGAGATGGGTGAAAAGTTTTCGCGAAGTAATTAATGACGCTTTGCGAAGATTCGCTGGTGAAGTGCTTGGTAGTATGATGTTCCGCGAGAGAAAGGGAAGACAAAGAGAAGACAAAGACCTTCGATTGCAGCAGCTTTGACGTTATTGACAGTTATTAATTGTCATCGCTGGATCACTTCAGGGCGCGTTTGTACTACAGTGTGAAGACGATCAAGTATCTTAAACTGTTATCAGCCGAGCAAATGGGCATTAAAACGATGGTGTGCAGCATAAGCACGAAGCCAAAGGTAGTGTGCACTTAAATGGAAGCATTAAGCAATAACACTTAACAGTGCTCGGTTGCAAACGCAAGGCAAAGTTCATCCTGCCATCCATCCCGTACGTCACGCCTATCGTCCAACAGCAGCAGTATACTTAGGCGTTACGTGCTACGAAACTGACATGGGGCTGCCCGTCGCGCTGTCAATTACGGTTGCACATAGTTTTGACAATTGTAGTGTACCGCTCATGGTTCAGCTGGAGTGTCAGTTGTATGGCTTTTAGAAGGATTACCTGTGACTGCGTTACGGCAAGGGGAGGACATTATATATTTATAGACGAATCAAGAACATGATGTTTGTCTTAACAAACCATGCACTTGGTGGACTTGGTGGGTACGATGACGATGAGCTGAAGGGTAGGAAACCGTGTAATTTATAGAATGGAAAAGTCAGCTATTTTTAACGCGTTTGAAGGTATACTACTGCAGTCTATGATAGACCGTACTTCCTTCTTTGAATTAAAGCACACGCACACAATCCACCGTTGATCGCTGTTCGTTCGCTTTAAACTAAACTTCTCCACTAGCGAGCAATCAGGGATGGAATAAATCAACCTCAGTATTTCACCATAACCGAAAAACAAACCTCATCACCAGAGCACGTTTTTTTCTCTCCATCAAAGGTATTTTACCGACAGATAATTCCCCAATCACACCGTACTCTCGGGCGGCTTTCGTTCGGCTACCGTCATAAAAATCGATGAATTTTCACCACAAAAAGTAGTGGGCGAGCAGCGCTGCTCCCCAAAATCGATCGACCGGGCGAATGGAAAGACGAGAATATTAAAAACGCCAACCATAAAGCCCTCTTTATGCATTTCAAATTATCCATCAACGGGCGGAGGACCATCGCCGTGCTTGATCAAAGCTAAAGCTGTGCCGCTAACGACCGTTCGTGTGGCGGCAGGGACGCAGTAGTAGTTGGACCACTGCCGTCACCTGCTTTGGGGCCGCCGAAGGTGAGTCGTAAAATCAATCTCGTTCAAAAAGACCAACAAAAAAAGGTGTATAAGATAGGGCGAAGAACGATAGCGGTATACTCACTACCAAGTGTAGGTTTCATGCATTAAACTATGATTGGTAAACATCAAAACTCCTACCAACGCGGACTCTGTTTCATTCTAGAAAGAGCGCCAGCATCGGAAAAAGAAAACCAACGCTGCTGGAGATCATATTACCAGGTTAAAATAATCCCCGAAACGCCGAGTAGGAGGTTGTAAACTCGTTAAACTTGACGAAAGTTCGATATTTTGTGGGCGATTACACTTCACGCTCCCACACACAAACCTCGTCGGGTAACCTCGTCGGTCGGTGTGCCGCGTTGACGAAATCAATTTCATGGGCAATGGGTAGTTGACATTTAAACTCGCCGCACCAGAGAATTCGGGTCCGTGGGAGTCGTCAGTCGAAAAGTTTATCCGCCCAGCCCCTCCCGAGAACGAACCGAGATGGTAAATATCAACAAAAGCGTAAATAATAACAAAAAAACCCGCGCGCGCGCCACTACTTTTTGCATCGCTCGAGACTCCCGGCTCACTCTCTGTGTGCTACCTGTCGGAGTGGGTGCCGAGGCTGCCGAAGGATGGAATGACCTTTTTCAAAGCCAAGCAACAAGTTTGCCTTGTCAAAGCCTCGCTCCATGCAGACGGCCCCCGAGGCACAATTGTTCGCCCCCGATACGGAACGCGGGGAGGAGTGACCGAATCGGGGGCGATCTGTTGTTCTTGTTGATTCTAAGTAACTTTTTACCGGAGCAGCTTGAGACGGGTCGGGTTGGAACATTCGTTTGCTATGTTTCTCCCAAAATGGCATTCCAAAATAATCAACCATATTGCTTGATGTATGTACTTGTAGCATTTTTGTTGTTGCTATCTTCAGGACCGGTTCGAAACTCACCCATAACCTTCTGTGCCAAATAGTGCGCCGTCCTTCTTGGAAGTTTGCCCAGCAGCCACGGTTTGATTGCCGTAACCGGGTTGCAGTGGCAGAAGAGGCATGGCACACGGAGCACGAAGCATTATTATCATTTCGTGCGCAGCATGAATCTTTAATCGACTGTGAAGAAATAACTAGCACAAACATTAACATTAACACCTGCAATGGTTAGCCTTCGGTAGCGTTACGGTTGCTGCGTGTACCAGTTGGCGACGGGCGCATTTCCGTTTGCCAAATGGAATAAATTGGTCCGCTTGGATGGATAATCTCGTTGGTGCAGCGGGAACGGGGGAAACCCATCTGCTGCTCGTAAACAGCATAACTAACGCCAGTGGCAGTTAACAGGTCGCTCACGAAGAGTGTAATAACGCATTGTTTCTCGGCTATGTGTATGGAAGACTCCAGGTCCAGGTGGTGTCCCGCATCCGGGACAGCACTACTGCCGTCTTGCCGAACTCCCCGGGGGGAGAGAGAGAGACAGAGAGAAAGATTGGGGGTCCACTGTCGATGGGAGCGAAGCCGTTAGAATGAAACGAGCAAAGCTTTAGCCACCCCCGGAGTGTGTTTCTTATCCTTTTCCCGATGGTTGGTCCATTCTTTCGGCACGAATTCTTAGATCTTAGGTCCATCTTTTTCCCCGCTCCCCTTCACCACGCCCGTGAGTGTAGAGGCTCATAGAATCGCACAGAATGGTTTGCACTTGACGCTCCAAATGATGGTGGAATAATGGAGGAAAGGCATAACAGCTCTGTTTGATGTTGGGAAATGATAGCAACGGTTCGGGCACGGGCGGAACAAGTACATCCTTTGCAGCAAAGATGTCAGTAACAGTTCAGTGCGGAGTGCTTTTATTTGTTGCTGGCCTGTGTCTGATTTCAGTTCACGTGTAAATACTGTTGCAACAGTCATTGCACTCCGGTCTCGGTGTGCGACTCGGCGGCAGTTTAAAGAGAATGGCGAGCAGCCGTACAGCACTCCACGTAAACGGTTGTACAGTGCAGGGAGTCGTTTTCATTGCACGACTTGAGCATCTAACCAGATAGTACAACAGATATACAGTAAAAGTCATTCTAAAAACCCTTCATTTTCAAAATAATAGAGGGGAAATAAAACTTGCCTTGTCAACACGTGCGCCCGTAAAAGGTGCTTCATCGATTGGCAGCTTTTTGCGCGGAAAAGCCGTGGCTGGAAAGGCTACCATAAACATGGAATAATTACCATCAACTTTCCACTTTCCTCACGAACGGGCATCACCGAGTGTGTGTGTGTGTGTGCGTGGGTGAAACGAATCATATAATTTCGATTTTGGGGAATTATGGAGCTGGAAATGATAAATTATACCTTTCGATTGCCTAATACTACACACTCACGCGCTATTCTGCCGCCACGTCGCACATGATTGACTCGGATCCGCACCACGCACGTGAAATAGTGCCAGCATGTGTGTGTGTGTGTGTGCTGTAGAAGCGGCTTAGGTTTCGCGAACGCGCCCTGTACATTGCCGAACGGGTAGGAATCACACACACACACACACACACACACACACACACACACACACACACACACACACACACACACACACACTCACTGACGTACAAGGTTGTGCAAGAAAAGAAGTCTTTCTCGCCTAAGCCTGTCTAATGGAAAGGCATTTTCGTCCGGCACCGGCATAATGCAACGATATCAATCGGTTTTTCCTTCTTTTTTCCCTTTTTGCTTCTTTTTTGTTTGTTCCCACTCTTGCTCCTCTGGCCCTTCCCCCACCTTCCCACCTGCCCATTGTGTGGGTAAGGTGAGGACGCACACACGCATTTACCGTCAAGATTGGAAGTGATACTAAGGATGGGCAGGCAGGCTGGCAGGCACCGCTCGCAGCGCCATATCTTTCTCCCCCACCCCCTCCCTTCGCGTGGTACGTATGACTCATTTGAAAAGCAATTTCATTTTCCAATAATACCGGATGAAACGTGATATCTTTGCGAGAAAAGCACTCGATTTATGATATTTTGCACCACGCGAAGCGAAACGCAAACGCAATAACGATGGCCCGCTCTGCCGCCCCCCCGTTTCCCGTCCGTCACCGCGTGCAAGGAGTGCGGTAGTCGCTCCCTATCGATACAGCAGAAGTTCTGAACGCATGACAGACGGACATTGACACAGTCGGATGGGATCGAAGCGGGGGAGTGGGGGAAAAAAAGAGAAAACTTTGATGGAGTTATTAGAAGTACTGGTACACGCGGTACACTGGCGTTTCCCGTTCTGCGCCGTCATCCGATGCGAATGTTAGTAGCAGTGAGTTTACTAGATTTCCCAACAGAGGGCGCATGCGATGCTACACTATCTTTGGCTGCAAACTCAAACAAAAGAAGCCACCAACAAGCGAGAGCTGACGAACTAATGGATCGGGATGGAAATTAAGTACTCTGTGCAGGCAGTTGGTAGGTTTGTTTTGCGAGAGTTTTTTTTTTTTGCACGCCAGCAAGAAGATGTTGGAACAGCGAATAATCGATCGAGATGGTGAGGCGTTCGGGCCACCGGGAAGGTGCGTTCGAAGATGTGTAGCATTGTGTGTGTGGGGGTGGTTTGTTTTCCTATTAGCGTAACAAGATCCAACCCGGAAATGGGATCGGAAAGGGCGCGTAATGTTGCGCGTAAATCAGGCACGTGTGCTGCCCTGTAGCGCTGTAAGTGGTGTGTCGTAGAGCTCGCTCCAGCGGCAGGTGAACACGTATGAGCTGGGCCAGAGCAGGGTTTTGAGGTGTACGAAGGTCGACTGGACGGGAGATTTTGCTGCGAATGCAAATTGGATCCGATCGGAGCATTGGTTCGTGTTGACACTGTGAGTGGAATATCATTAGAGACCGGCGCGTACGGACGTGGCGCTTTGGTTCTGATCTCGGTTGCAATGGGGCTACCGCTTCTCGGAAATCGCACAGCTCCATTAGGCTGGACGCTGCAAATGCTGTGCCGATGTGAAGCCATTCTGGTTGGAGCAAAAAGAGCGAGATAGAAAGAGCGCTAGTGAGTGTTTGAGAGAATTCAAACAAAAATAAACACTCCCACACCTGCATTCAGAGATACTTAAAGCTGTCGGTTGTGGTTAAACTGCGAGCAGCTTTTTTGTTGTACGGCAAGTCTCACCTTCTCTTTCCGTCCGTGGCAACAATCGCTTTTGGAGCGCTCTGGCCGGGTTCTTGAAACAATCCCCCAAGCAGCACCGACAACGCTAATCCATTTTCATCCAATCCCGCGCCATTGGTACGGCAAAGCGCACAACGATGAGCGGGACTCACGAAACGGATTCGAATACTTCAACTAATGAGTCTAAGAGGTCTTCAACTTCAACACCGTACCTCGGTTGGGTCGTTCGATACCCCCCCCCCCCCCCAATGGCGCTGAAGATTCATCCTTCTTCCCTGCCGCCTGCTTATGCGCTTATGCTCCGCTGCCCCCCTGGGGATGATCTGATTTAAATGAAGGCTGGCATCGTTCGTGGCCCACGCGAAGGCCGGCCTGTTTGTTCGGTCGGTCGGGAGTGGGAGACAGTTTTTTTTTTTGTTCGGAAAAGCTTTTGGTACGGCGCTTTCTTGCTTCATTTTCCGATGCACGCGATGTGGTTAAGCTAATTGTACGTGATGAGTACTAATGGATTTGTAAAACATGAGCTTATCAACGGTTGATAGCGAAGAAGAGAGAGCGAGAGAAGAGTAGACAGCGAATCTCGGTGGCGCAGCAAACTGTGATAAGGACCATAAGAAATAGAACCATAGTCCATGATGAATCTCTTCATTATTTGAACACAATTTAGGTTAATGAAGGAATATTTGTTTCGGTTTTGTGAAAGAACAGGCAACAACGTGTTTATTCGTTGCATTTCGCGTCGTGTTTATTGTCGTGTTTATTTTATGGTATCTTTATTCAAAATAAAATCAATAAAAATGAGAAAAAGTGTTGAACATAAGCCAAAAAAACTGATACAAGTAAAACACTCGAATCGAAAAAGAAATAGCGCGAACTCACACGTCACACTACCATGATTCGTCCATTTTCATGCGCAATGATTGAGGTAGACATTTATAGAAACTTGAAAAAGCTTTTATGTCCCGTTAATTGCCGCAATGCACTAGCCTTACATTAATGCTCAAACGAATACGCCACCGTTTCGGGCGAAGCTTTTAGTGCAGGGGAATATTTCATATCCATGCTCGTGTATCGGTGCGTTCAGCGTTTGGTGGAGCCGTGTGTTGCAATTTAAAAATAACGCCCCGTGCGTATCCATTTTTAACTAATTTTTCTTGGAATACTATTTTCGGAAGGCGTGAAACATGTACTTCTTCTGTCAACTGTTGTCATGCAGGAGGGCCGTGTTTTCGTCATAAGAAAGCCGTCGCTACCTGTACGCAAATAGATGACGAAGATTGAGCTATTCATAATCAAGCGCCTAAAGTTAGACACGCTGCATGACAAGATCGGCCTTTAAAGCCCAGTTTTACAGCCTTAAAGCATTTCCGTGCCGTTTGAGTTTTGTTACGAAAATAGTGTCGCTTTAAAGTGGCGCCGGGGGGGGCGGGATGAGCGCTAAGAAATTATCATATCCTTTCAGTCTGTTGGGAAACGGGTACGGTTCAACATTAGAAATTCCGTCAACATCGCTCACGGGGCACAAGTTTTATTGTCGTCGCATTGATCCTCCTCAATAGGACGCGTTTGGGTATGTTATTTTCCTTCCTTCCGAAACGCCACGCACGCATTGATATGGAAATCCAATTCCATATGCTTTGAGGCGCGTTCGGACGGGAATAAAAAGGCACACACACACTCAAACCTCAAACTGCCAGCCAGGACGTCAATATCATGCTGCGAGATGCAAACGCGGGCGCCTTCCATTTGTGATATTAAATTTTATTGTACAGCAGCCGTCGGGACCATCGTCTGGACGTTTCGGGCCGGGATTTCGGCAAGCATGCAAACTATTCAACACGTGCGATGTACGGAAGCCTGACAAAAAGATGATCTTGCTATTACTGTGGTGGTGCTTTGCAATTATGCTTAAAAAAGGGAATTTAATCCGATTGGTGCAACATTGTGCGCTATTGAAAGAGTGAACTTATTGTATTGCGAGCATTGTAGAATGAAAGAGGGCTTCTGGAACCTATTATTACGCGCAATAGCTTCGCAAAACTAATAGCCGTATTTTTAATGCTTCTCCCGTGAGTGAAGTTGCTCCCTTTTTGCCGTAACGAACCTTCGGCACAGCTTTGGTGGGGTGAAATATGATCGAAGCTAAGCGCAACGCGCGACATCCCCAGCCTGGCGTCCGTCGCACGTTCGCTCATTTGTTGCCCCGGAGGGCTGTAAAATGGTCCAATTGCATTTGCGACACGACTTCCCAAACCCGTACCCGTCACACCCATTTTGTACCGTCCCTCAAGTACGAAATACGCTTCGGATTACTGCACGTTCGGTGTGCAGGCCCCCACACGCGGAGAGCGAGGAGGATCTGGGGTTGGAATTTGAGAAATGTCAACAAACGGCACGAGTTCCTTTTTACTTCGCTTTGTTGCTTGGCCTTATTTGGCCAGTATTTAAGAACTACACGCTTCGCAAAACCTTCCGGGAAGCCGTCCACGGCGACGGTCGATTTTGTTGTTCCGCCTTTTTTCCGCCTAAATTTCTTCCTTTTATTGCTTCCAGCGCTCGGTAATATTAGTTTCGGCTTCGTGGGAAACGTGGTTCGGTCCCGGCAAACCCGAATCGAATTGGTCATGCATGTGAAGTATTTGATAGGTACGTGTGCTGATTTGCTAAAAATCCACCCCATTGCCCCGTGCCCGAAATGCTCAGCCCTTTTTTTTCCGGGAATGACCAACAAACACATCCGATTTCCGGCTCAATCGAGTGGTTGAAAGGAGGCCGATGAAGGGGGGCACAGAGAAGCGATGCGATGACAAACATATTTTCACTTCGTTATTTTCCCTCCGGGGGGGAAGGTTTGGCAGATTTGTTTTACTATTTTATTTTCCCTGTGCGAGGTGTGATGTGCAAACGGTCGGTGGCTTTGGGCCGGCAGTGGAAGACACTAACCAGCAACAATCCGCCCACTGGTGGGGGGGACAAAAACAACGCCATCACATGCACATACAAACACACCATCGTTTAACTGCTGGTCGTACTGAGCAGAGGGGAACAAATGGAAAACTATCTCACCCTTTTTGCCTTGTACTGCCTTGGCCACAAAATGGTTTCGGCCTGT
Source organism: Anopheles merus (assembly GCF_017562075.2). Taxonomy (NCBI): domain Eukaryota; kingdom Metazoa; phylum Arthropoda; class Insecta; order Diptera; family Culicidae; genus Anopheles; species Anopheles merus. The sequence goes on along the minus strand of NC_054085.1, from coordinate 37,732,953 downwards.
ATCTGTCTGTGTGTGTGTGGTATGTGGTAGCAATATAAACTGTTTTATTTACCCAAAAACGCTGCTCGAGCGGGCAAAGAAAAAGGTCGAAAAGGAACGTCCTGACAGAGCACATATTGACTGTTTGCCACTGTGCTGTACTGCCGCAAAGCACGGCCATTGGCAAAAGAACACTTTGCCAATCTTCAATATGGTCGGCCGTTCTAGCAACAGTTCGAAAACGTAGCAGCGGGAACATATTGTGACAGCAGAGCATCGTGCGATGTGCTTTCGATGGCTTTCTTTTGCAAAACTTCACCGTGCACTTTTCTCGGCGGTTCGTTTTTCAACCCTCCGCCGAGGCAGTTTGAAAATGGAGATTTTCACCACCACCAAAAGGCCACGCGAGAGTTGCCCAGCGGCGACTGGGTATAGATCAGACCGTGGAATGCATATCTCCCAGGAAATGACATCGAAATGATAAACAGACAACAATATTCTGCATACGAATGTGCTGCAGGACTCTTGGCTGGGGTGTGACTCTTATCATTCCGTGGTTCCAGGAACGGGAAAACAAACCCGTACGCGAGAAACAACGGTTTAAGCTACTTTCGGCAGCGTAACGGGGTTTGCCTTGCTTTTTTTTTCGACCCTCTCCACGGCAGGTTGAGTGCCTTTCCTTGGAAGGTTGGAATCTTCCACTTCGTTAGCTATAATCCTTTCGCGTGCCCTAGCCGGCGGTGGGCCTGCCTCATCCCTTTTGGGGAACCCGCGCGATGTGACGATGGAGAACGGAAACGCAGCGTAAAATCCACGGAATTTCCGAGGATACGGTACCACCATCAAGTCACTCCGTGCGCTGGAATGTGGCGGTAATGTGTGTGTGTGTGTGTGTGTGTGTGTGTGTGTGTGTGTGTGTGTGTGTGTGTGTGAAGAGAAGCTTCGCTGGAAAACCGGGGGCCCGGTTTTGCAAAATCCTTTTGACCTCCTGCCTCACTGGAACGCTGCATGAGGGGCTGGCCGTTGCAGAGCGCGAGAGGGCGAGAGGTAGAGCGCGGCAGACAGGAGATAGCGAATGTCAACTCTTCAAGTTGCATGTTTTATTCAATCTTGCCTATCAGGAATTTCTGGATTACCCATCTGGCTGACGTGACACCGCACACCGGGGGCTGGTGCGGAGTGCGGCGGGGCGAACATTAGAACAGGCAGGGCCGGGAAAGAGTTGCGAGCGATGGCACACTCCCAGGGCACATTTTGGCTGCGAATGTTTTAGCGAACTCGGCCCGGCAAACCAGCCAGCGGGCATTCCAGCGCCACTGCGAGCAGCAGCACAGGTTTGCGAGCGAAAATGCCACACGCTTACAGGGCTTACAGAGTGGTTAAGGTGCGTGGCAGAGCTGCCCGGATTGCTGGTCCCAAAATTCCATCCCTTACGAAAGTGGAAATAAAAAAGAATATTTTTGGAGCAAAGGAAAACTGGCCCACAATGTCGAGCAGTGTTGTTCGAGCAGTTTTGCAAATACTCAGCCCGTAAGTTGCCACTCTCTGTTTGCTTAGGAAAACGCGAGTAAAGTGTGTGTGTGTGTGTGTCGTTTTGGTGCGTCGATTGAGTGTTTGCAAACGTTCATCATGGTTTTTAATTGAAACAAAACATGGCCGTAATTACCTCCGCACAGTTTGCCTTTGCTGTAGCGCTGCTGGTCTACACTTTGTACCGCCAGTGCTGTACACCGCCATCATCCGAGCTGAACGGTGACTGCTTCTTGCAAGATACGGCCATGTCAGCAAAAAACAATGACATTCCTTCTGTAACCGAGAGCAGCTTGATTTGGTGGAAAAAGCTGGTGGAGCTTTTTTTGCAGTATGTACTCCAAAAAATACATCAGGAAGCATAAAGGAAATCTTGTTCCTCGAGCGAAATAAAACAACCAACGAAGGAGGGGGAAAAATGCGAGACGATCCCCAAACCAGTGCGGATAAATTGAAAAGGTCTAAACGAAACCGAACAGCTTCCCGAATGCTTTCCCGGTCGTTTCCTGGTGCCGGTAAATAAATCCTCGCAACGGGCGCCACACACAAAAAACCAGGCGCCTCCATACTCTCAAGGCGCCAGAAAGCCTTGCAAGCTTTGGAGGACTTTCCGAGCGTCCTTTCACGGGAGGAGAGGAATAGGAGAGGAGGGAAAGAAAAGGAAGACTACAAACAAACTCACGCAGAAAGAAAAAGATGTTGGCGCTTTCAAGTTTTGCCGCGCCGCGTCTTGAGAAGTAAAAAGAACGAACAAAAAAAAAAAAAACAACGTACACTCCGGAAAAGATATTCGTCCGTCCATTTCCCATTCAACAAGTTTTCACCTCGACGGTCGGCTGCCGGGTAGCTTTGAAGCGCTCAACATACCGACTCGCTCCGCACAGGCAGGCAAGCGAACGCAAAGAAGCGCACACGGCTCACTGCTCACCAATATTCTTCGCCCTTCGTCCTGGGATGAATCAAAACTCGAGCCACTTTTCCGAGGGCTGGGCGCTGGTGCTTGAAGATGGATTTGGGGTCCCGTCAAACCGAACAACCATGGGGCCGGTGGGGTGGCAAGCGTCCGAGGGTGGTGGTACGAGCGATGAAAATCCATAAAAAGACGTCCATTTCTTCTCGCAAATGAATGAACGAATGGCGAATCACGAGCAAAGCGGGAAGGAAGCAGCGCGACCGTGCGGGCTTTACAGCGGTCAGTGAGTGTTTGGCCGTGGAGAAACAGGGAGGGAGGGAGCAGAAAAAAAGGGTGCCAAGATGCTAAGCCCAAACCCAAGATGTGCTGGATGGATATAAACACAACTCAAATAACTAATAAAGAAGGCTGAAGGATGATGTTTTTTCTGCGTTGTTGCTCTTGCTTTCCTTCGCCCAGTTCCAGTGTGCACTCGTTCGGATTTATGCTCCGACCGGCGGGATGTATAAAATCCAAAGATATTGCATTTGCTAGGAGGACGTGTCACCCGGGCACAGCATCCACACGCCCAGTAACTGAACAGTGTGGTGTCGTATCGGAAATGTCTACATCATAATAAAGAGTAAAGAAACCTCCGTCCGCCTCCATGGAAAGGAAAAAGCGACAGTGACAGATTTTGTATCATAACGGCAAACGCCGCCAGATACAAATTGTGATAAAGTTTAGACCGTTTTAGGTGTGCATGTTTTGGGTGGTGTTTGCAACTGGAAATGTTACTTTTGATGTTGCTTTATCTTGGAGACTTGAAGGTTGCGCAAAAAGTCAAAAGACAAAACTGATTACAATTAATTTGGCAACATTTGTACGGTGTAAAGGCTCATTTATATTGCTTTAAACTTGGTGCGGAAAATGGCCAAACAGGGTGGTACATTTTTTAACCCAGCCCCGAAGAAAACTAATCCGCAAATATCAATCTTCACGGTTTTGGCTCAACGGTGTTTGGGGCTACGGATTCGGGCTGATTATTTCATTCCCACAGTTCTCCGTTGTCCGTAAAACGGTACGCCGACCGCACATCGACGGTACACACGCTGGTGACGGAGGCGAAACAACCGAGCCGATGAAATTCTTCGGCACCGAAAATATGTTTTGCGCTTTGTCGCCGACGTGCCTCTTGTTCCGATTGACAGGCAAAAAAAGGTGCACGAGATTTGCGATACAGGCATAGCGGTGAGATTTGGCGCGGGTACGGTTTTAATGGCGGTGAAGTAATGCTATGTGGAATATGGTGAAATTTTCAACTCACCGTTTGCAAATTCCACATACTTTGCTGCTGCTCTACCGGAAAGGGTATGGCTGAGAGCGGGTTTTCGAGGTATTTTGGGGACGAAGGCGAGCTTCTCTCTTTTTCGGGCGGAAAACAGAAAACCCAATCACAACCAAATGTTGTTTTAACCCGTGCGAGTTGTGCACTTCAGGTTGCATTATAAAATCGCCTCGCGTCAGCTAAATTGCATGACAAAATTGCATTACTGAGCGTATTTGTCACGCTGTACAAGCAGACGTCAGCGAGAATTGACACCTCAGTGCGCTGCGGTGTAGCAGACATTCAGGCGCGACCAACAAGTGAGACATTCGATTGCAACCCTGTCAGCAAATAATTTGCACATTATACGATTTAAAAATCAAACTCACCCACACACAAACGAGCAATCGAACGAACGCTTCATTGTGGTGTCAATTTGATTGGCTTCAGCAGTCTGGCCAGACGACACGATACATCAAAAACGTGACAAACTAACGATACTGAAGGGAATTGATTGATGGTGCGGACCATTTGCTTGTTTGGAAGTCGGTTTTCGTCCTTCAGTGCATAAGAGAAGAGCAAGAGCAAGACGTTGTTGAGGAGGAGCGAAATAAAAATCGAACCACTTTAAATGGCCAGTACGTGCCAGAGGAGGTGTCAGTGGGTACTGTTGTAGTTTTCAGTGGTTTGTAGTGTTCGTAGTTACCAGCTATCCGAACCATTCCAATCGGCTAGAACGAAAAAAGCGTTGGCATTGTAAGGAATGGCACCATTTTACTAAACCACTTTCCAATTTGCACTCTTTATTTCCCATTTAAATCAGATAACCATCACGAACTCGGCGCTTATGCACACTGAGATACACAGAGATCCAGAGAAAGGCATACAGCCGGGGACGGGTCAGCGCTGGAGGTTAACGATTGTAATGCTTTACCGCGGGTCGTGTTAAATTGAAATGTAAATTGAAAACACATTAGCTTTAAGTGGCTAAAGTTTTTCTTTTTCGCCTTTCACTCCCGCCGGCCCGGGTAGTTTTTGTCTTGCATCCTCTCCCAGCCGGTGCACGGTGAATAAAACTTGCCGTATGAGATGGCAATAAAATGGCGTTCGCCGCTGTAGCTGCAGTGTGCCCCGGCCACAAGGCAGCAGGGGTTGCAGCATAGATGGCAGGTCATCGAAACAAAAACAGCAGCGAGTGGAAATAAAACACTTTATTTAAGTGCATTGTACTGACCTCGATTGTATCATGCGAGTCGCTGCTTACGGCGTGGGGAGCAGAAGGTGGTTGTGTGTGTGGCGTGTGGTTTTTTGTTCTCTCGTCTTTTTTTTTACAGTCGCACCAAACGTTGTCAATAAATTCTGAATGCGTTTTCTTTTGCTCTCTTGTTTAACTAGACCCCCCCGCCGTAAATGGAAGTCGATTCGTGGAAATGATTTGCAATAATTATTACCAACTGATCGTTTTGGCTGCGTTTTAGGTTCGGTTTGTTGTTGCTGTTTCTCTTCCGCCATGTACATGTATTGCCCGAGCCCGATGGCTCCCATTCACGATGCAAGCGTGTGTGTAAGCAGCTCCAAATTGCAGCAAACGCCGACCCCCCCTCGGTGAAGGGCATTAAGCACCAGTCAAGGAACGAGCCGGAAAGACGATAAATTTAACAGCCGAATGAAGTTTCGCAATTGTTCGCAACTTGGTTTATTACTGTTATTATTACTTCGGTTCGAAGCGTACCAGCCAGGGCCGTCGGTATGCGTTTTCCCGGCTGCCCGATCCGGTTCTGGTGGCGCCGTTGCTACGAAACTCGAAGCCGTTGGTACCAATTAACGAGTGGAAGTTAAATTTAGTGCCGTTGCTGTTGCAAACAGACGCTGCAGCGCACAATGCGCCGGCCCGGTGGTGCCTGATGCCTTCGATTAAAGTGTGCCGGAACGCACCGGAGCGCACGGGCGCTCGGGTTCGGGTTGGCACCGAGCAAGGCAAGTCGAAATTAGCGCGCAAACAACTTTTCTTTTCTCGTTATGCCTTCCGAGAGAAGTATTTTGCGAAGATGAATAAAGCGAGTGAGTGTGTAATAAATCCGAAACAAATCTAAACTTTTTACGGAACGGAACGAAAAGAATCAAGCAGAGCTGTATTTGAAGTTTGAAGTAAATAGAAAAGCAATATGTCACAAGTGGAACGTAACGTTGAGCAATTACAAAGAGCAGTACAACTCTTGCTGATGATTGAACTGTATAGAGCAGCCAGTAAGTGTAAGTCATTCCTCAACACAGCTCTTGGTTTGAAGTAGATATTTTTAAAATGCTTTTCAAATTGTTTTTGTTTCTACATTTTTGTGCTGCGTTTTGTTTAAGAGATATGCAAAACGAAAGACTCACAGACAATGACAAAAATAATGCAAATTATGCCGCCCCTGCTGCTGGTCAGTAAGCTGGCTGACTGCCGGAGTTTCGCAACCCGTCACCCGGGTTCACTTTATACTTTGTGCTGTACCTTTCGAAAGCAGAAGGCTTATCAATATTAATGTTAAGCCCATTCATTCATCAAGTTATTGACCCAGCCACCCGGAGTGGGTAGCTTAAAAGTTCATTTCAAAAACATACGCGCACACCCAACACAAACCC